>NC_060140.1:711414758-711733530 GCF_021461385.2 Schistocerca piceifrons | reverse complement strand
GGATTCTAAATTTAACGTCCGCGCCAACATCTCCTGGCACAACTGGAGCCAATTTGCTTACCTCTTGTCTTTTCACCTATCGGTTTCTTCTCCACCGGCCGCAGACTCTAATATGCTTGCAGTAAACAGTGCACAGCGGAATGGCAAATGGAAAAGCCTTAACGTTACTAAAATGACAGTTGTGAAATGATGCCACCTGATTTTTTTTTCATAAATCACAAAGTAACTATTTCTAGATTCACTCTAACATTAACACTCACAGCAAAGGTACCGGCAGCTAATCATCATTTGTCCAGCACTGTAAAAAGTCGTACAAGATACTCCACACTATATTAATAAGAGATAGCGCTTGTGAAAGATTGCTTTTGTTCACCAGTGATTATCAACATTAACTGAAGTTTGACCTTTGCCCTCTCTTTCCACCATTCTTCTTCTATAGCTTGTTCCAGTAGAGATTACTTCTTCTTAAATTGGTCCTGATCGAATCATACAATCTTCCTCTTGGTCTCCCTCTTTCCCTTGAAACAATCCCAGTTAATATTACGTCGATTGTTATTGACCTAAATAGCAGCCTAGTTTTGACTTCGATGTGACAGTGACCGAATAGATAATTACTAATCGGATTTAGCTGCCTTTGGGAGTCGTTTATAACGAGAATGCTGTTGCTCAGCGATGTTCAGTACAATGATAAAGGATTTTTGCAATAACCAATTCCAATATATTTTACACTGTTTGATTGGTAGATTCTGATTAAACACAATTTTGAAACACGCCCTACTTTTGTCTTACACTTCTGATTACAGTTAATTTAATCTCAGGTCAGTATATCTGTCATTATTTCACATGCTGTAACAATGATCAACACACACAATCCTCTCTGAAGATCCAACATGTTCCCGGCGCTGTTGATGCAAATGCGAATTTTTGACACACCGCGAATTTTTAAAACTCTTGGCACAAATATCATTTGTCACGCATCGGTGATGTTTTTATTGATGCTCAACCCACGTGGGTGGGGACACACTCAGCGGGAACGACACAACGCGTTGTTCGTTAGCTCGTGGCTCTGCCCACACTCGACGGACTCCCAGACTCGACTAAGTGAAACTTTATTCACTTCGCGATAGCGGTGCTTGATAGTCGATTCTGCCAAACATCGACCCGTGGGAGGCAAAATGTGTTTATCGTTGTGTAAGGGATCGTCTCTTATCCTTAAACGTGGCTCTATCATTCGTTTTCGTATTACACCATCCGTTCTCATATCATATCCAAACCATTCTAACCTACTATTATCGGTTCTTTCAACTTTTCTTCTACAATTTCCTTTCTAACATCTTCATTTGTCATTCTATCCCTCCTCGTCTTCCCTAATATGCTGCTAAGGGAATTCATTGATTGCACGCTTCTTTTTTCTTGTCACTGTCCAGGTCTCCGGTGTGTATGTCAATATGGGTGTAAAGAATGTCTTATACAGTATTTCCTTACACTTCATTGGCCACTCCGATCCCCACACTAAGCCCTGCACACATTGGTAATATGTATTGCTCTCTTGCACCCTTTCGCTAATTTCTGCCTCCATCCTCGCATTTTGCGTTACCAGCCTAGATATTTCAACGGGTCCACAATTTCAATCCTGAAAACTGAACATAACGCTCTTCTACATCTACATACATACTCCGCAATCCACCATACGGTGCGTGGCGGAGGGTACCTCGTACCACAACTAGCATCTTCTCTCCCTGTTCCACTCCCAAACAGAACGAGGGAAAAATGACTGCCTATATGCCTCTGTATGACCGCTAATCTCTCTTATCTTTGTGGCCTTTCAGCGAAATGTAAGTTGGTGGCAGTAAAATTGTACTGCAGTCAGCCTGTGACGCTGGTTCTCTAAATTTCCTCAGTACCGATTCACGAAAAGAACGCCTCCTTTCCTCCAGAGACTCCCACCCGAGTTCCTGAAGTATTTCCTAACACTCGCGTGATGACCAAACCTACCACTAACAAATCTAGGAGCCCGCCTCTGAATTGCTTCTATGTCCTCCCTCAATCCGACCTGATAGGGATGCCAAACGCTCGAGCAGTACGCAAGAATAGGTCGTATTAGTGTTTCATAAGCGGTCTCCTTTACAGATGAACCACATCTTCCCAAAATTCTACCAATGAACCGAAGACGACTATCATCCTTCCCCACAACTGCGATTACATGCTTGTCCCACTTCATATCGCTCTGCAGTGTTACGCCCAAATATTTAATAGACGTGACTGTGTCAAGCGCTACACTACTAATGGACTATTCAAATATTACAGGATTCTTTTTCCTATTCATCTGCATTAATTTACATTTATCTATATTTAGAGTTAGCTGCCATTCTCAACACCAATCAAAAATCCTGTCCAGGTCATCTTGTATCCTCTTACAGTCACTCAACGACGACACCTTCCCGTACACCACAGCATCATCAGCAAACAGCCGCACATTGCTATCCACCCTATCCAAAAGATCATTTATGTAGATAGAAAACAACAGCGGACCTACCACACTTCCCTGGGGCACTCCAGATGATACCCTCACCTCCGATAAACACTCACCATCGAGGACAACGTACTGGGTTCTATTACTTAAGAAGTCTTCGAGCCACTCACATACTTGGGAACCAATCCCATATGCTCGTACCTTAGTTAGGTGTCTGCAGTGGGGCACCGAGTGAAACGCTTTCCGGAAGTCAAGGAATATGGCATCCGTCTGAAACCCTACATCCATAGTTCGCAAGATATCATGTGAAAAAAGGGCGAGTTGCGTTTCGCAGGAGTGATGCTTTCTAAAGCCGTGCTGGTGCATGGACAGTAACTTCTCTCTCTCAAGGAAATTCATTATATTCGAATATGTTCGAGAATCTTGCAACAAACTGATGTTAAGGATATTGGTCTGTAATTTTGAGGATCCGTCCTTCCACCCTTCTTATATACAGGCGTCACCTGCACTTTTTTCCAGTCGCTCAGGACTTCACGCTGGGCAAGAGATTTGCGACAAATGCAAGCTAAGTAAGAAGCCAATGCAGTAGAGTACTCTCTGTAAAACCGAACTGGAATCCCATCAGGACCTGGCGATTTATTTATTTTCAATCCATTCAGCTGCTTCACAACCCCAGGGATGTCTATCACTATGTCCTCCATACGGGAATCTGTACGAGACTCTTTCTAAATTTAACACCATTCTCTGACACGAAGAGGCTCGCATACGACGAAAATTACTTCTTACCACGCTACAGCTTTGTAAATAAAGAAAAACAGTAATGTCAGCTTTGAACAAGAAAGGTAATAGATGAAAGAGGCAAGAACACGTACATATAATACGAACCGGTGTGTGAACTTGAAAAAGAAATCTGTTAAAGTTGTGAGCACAAACTTTAGATTGATACTTGGAAATCATGTTACTGTTCGTCATTAAAAGGTGAAGTAAAGAACATACTGCCGATGTCATGGATGCATCTCTTCCTCGATTTTAGTGGTGGACAGGTCTACGCCATCTGGCGCATCATATGATACACCTCGTGCTAGCGCGATGGATGTGTACCGGCCAGGAGAATGTTTCGCATGGATAAACACCAGCGTATGCATTTCCCTCACTATTAAACAAGGTGAATGCATTATGACTGTTATTGGTGGTATTTTATAAGTTCATTATGTGTATTTTCCCCAAACAGGAATATCGAGGAGACACAAGTAATTTTATTTTATTTTTTCACAGTCTGCAAGAGACCATTTGTGTCACAGCAAGAATCATCGCGAGTTTTTTCAGAACACTAACAAAAAAAAGACATTTAAGGAAGTAACAAGCGAAAACAAGTGGTTTTATGTTATTATATATCGTACGAACTCCTGTACAGAATGAAAAGAAGGTAACACAAGCATACATATAACGTAAAAAAAGGGGCTTAGCCCTGAAAGTCTTCAGTTGTGCTGAAAACCTATTTGAGATGCGATCTCAAAATAGTATTCAGTAATTAAAAAAGTTTCATGCAAATGAAAATCGCTTTTGCTCTGGTTTTCGCTTATTAAATGCTGCCGTTGTTGTCGAATGAGTCCATATTATTAATAAGAAATCTCACAAGGGAATGGGCTTCGCAGACTGACATTGCTTGTTTCCGGACTATGAATATTTTTCAGCGAGTACCCTGAGTTTCCGCAAAATATGAGTGAAAATAAGCAAATTGAACAAGCTTGCGTGTATCAGCGTCTCTGACATATGAGATTACTCATACGGTAAAGTAAGTAGTATTCAACTTTTGCTCAGGATTCCAAAAGCCAACTGATGCTTTGCATGAGCTACGTAACAATGCACAAATTTGTAAAACGCTGATATTAGTTGGCCAAAAGTAAAATTATTATCAGTGAAACATTGGTGTTAAACCCACAGCGGTTTATAATCATCACTTACTTCCAAATGGAATGCCCTTCCTTTCTTCCAACTTTTGAAGTGATTTGTTGGTGGGTCTACTGCCCGAACGTCGGTGGAGCTCAGTATTTTTCACTTTAAGAAATCGCTTAGAGATGCGAAAGAAGATTAACTGAGAGCAAAAGTTCTAAGATGGTCCTCAGGTTCAATCCCAGACAATTGGATATGCAGTATGACGCCCACACATTTCATAAACATACGCGAAGAAACTCAGAGTTTTAATTTTAAGCCGGTAACATCCCTACTACAGTCGATGAGTTTTCGAGAGTGAAGTGGAGCTACCTTAATTCTCGAATCAATATTTGTGCCATCTTATAGTTGAGTTTAGCCCTTATGGAATATTCTATCCAATGGATTAAAAGCCTCGAGATTAACGTTCCTGGGATAAGCTGCAGCTTCGTTTGAATTCTACAGAAGGTCGTCACTATATGGATACAGTTAGGAAGGAGTGGAACAGTGGGAAATTTTCGTAATTTTTGGCCGTGATTGTAGAGGTTCGCCTAACAATGAAGGCTTGATTTTATTTTCTATTATTTGTCTCACCTGTGTAGCATCACTAGTCGAAACAAGAAGGGTGCAATTTAACTTGTGTGATGCTGCTCACCTAGAAATGAAGACTGATTTTATGTCAAGGGCTTTCCCCATGTGTGTCTGGGACACTCAACGACGATTGTTCATTATTTTAGTTTTCTTTCGGTTTTCAGATGCTCTTCCTGCCATGCGAACTGCCATTTGTCCTAAGGGAGGAAAGTGTTGTGTGACGTTCGTTTATGATACGGAGCTCTTTTTCACTGTTGCCGAACTGAGAAGAAAACGCTGACCTTAGTCAGAAATTTGCGTGGGTAAGTGTCGGAGAACGCACACTATGATTGGCCATCATGCTGGACCACCATCCATTACGCTGTTGTTTGGATTCGATCTGCACTGTATCGCTAGTTAATTGTCTGGTTACAAGACAAGCACAAAATTCGTTACGATTGCGTGTGTAATGGGGGACTGTTCTCTTAAAGTAAATCTCCTGGCATATAAACCTACAAAAGACGTTGTAACAATGTGTCGTCACTAACAGTACAGGATTCCGTATTCCAACGTAACAACAACAATGAACACGAAGGAATGAAAAGTGGGACATACTGTTGCAGAGTGGAGGCAAAAATTTCAGGCAAATCGATCTGAAAGTACCTACAAAAAGTAGCTCACGGAGTATTTTAAGAAGGCTCCACACAATAATGAAGTTTACTCACGGCAGTTTCTGACAACATCCGTATGGAACAGGTAGAATTTGGGTCGCCATTTGCGGATGCGAAGACACGGAGTACATTAACCACAGGATTTTTGGGTGCTTTCTGCGAAAACAAACAACCTCCATTTTAGCAATGAAGATTTAAGACTCTTCAGACTAATAGTAAAATTTCTTACTGATGAAGGTGTGTTAGTATAATGCTGGGCAGACCAGCTGCATAACAGAACCTGTGTGGAGTACAGTTTTACATAAAGGCCTACGAGATTCCACGAATGTAACAGCGGATTCCTGAAGGCGGGAACCCAAAACTGTCGAAAAAGCAACTTGTAGAAAAAAAGTGTGATAGAGGTCCTCAGCTGATGAACGTAACTGTCAGTAAACCGTAAAGCACTCTATTTATCTTAAATAATTATTATCTTCGCATTAAATTTTGTCCTTCTACAGAGAAATACTAGACCTATTTGTCGATGTCTGTATGGTTCGACGTGCGGTTCTAGGAGCTACAGTCTGGAACCGCGTGACCGCTACGGTCGCAGGTTCGAATCCTGCCTCGGGCATGGATGTGTGTGATGTCCTTAGGTTAGTTATGTTTAAGTAGTTCTAAGTTCTAGGGGACTGATGACCTTAGAAGTTAAGTCCCATAGTGCTCAGAGCCATTTGCACCATTTGTATGGTTCGAAAACCGAAGGTAAGAAAAGCAGCTGGCCACATGCAAGTAGGATTCGCACATTGAGGTTTCCGCACAGAGTTAATTACGTACGAACATAGTTCATCCATCCCATGAACCGAGAATCTCGGTGATTTTTGACTGATATCGGTGTCGATACTGGCAAGATAACAGTCGTGGGAATTCCAAGACGCTATTGAAATCTCTACAGTAGTTCCTGAAATAACCCGGACATACAAACAGAAACGAACAAGAACTCCAGTTTACCTATGTATAGAGCGAAAATTAAATAAAATATTTTTTATTTGCTTACTCAAACATGACTACAACTTACATTTTATTTTTGCGTATAGCAAAACTTTTGTATTACGGTACGCTTATGACGGATGATGAATCAAATGGAAGTTTTAATGGAAAAAGATATTTTTTGTGTAATATAATCTCAGTTTAACCATTTTCGTATTTCTTCGTTTACTTGTAGTGAGAAACTTTGCTTCTTGTCAAATTTCATGATTAAAGGTTTTATTTATCGTATGATGATACAGGTTCAAAAATGGTTCAAATGGCTCTGAGCACTATGGGACAGAACATCTTTGGTCATCAGTCCCCTGGAACTTAGAACTACTTAAACCTAGCTAACCTAAGGACATCACACACATCCATGCCCTAGGCAGGATTCGAACCTGCGACCGTAGCAGTCGCCCGGTTCCGGACTGAGCGCCTAGAACCGCGAGACCACCGCGGCCGGCTATGATGATACAGAGCTTGGATCAAATACATAATTTTAAGAGTATACAGTGTAAGAAATGACAAGCGAAATACAGGTACAAAATCAAATGTCCAAAGTATTATTCTAAACTATGTGCACATTACACAAGTTCTTAGATTTCTAAGTCCAATTTGTTGTTCCATTTGAGCCCTTCAGGTGATGCATGGTGGATGTCATTTATTGATCCCCCGAAGGCTCGTTTCAGGCGTTCACAAACATTGTGATTTATTGTTTGCAGGGCAGCTCCACAGTCACAATCTGGAGATGTTGCCCAGCCCCATTTGTGCTTTAGATGATCATTAAAGGTGAACGTGAAGTACCTTATGGGTTTTGATAGGTGAGTTCGCGACTATCAAAATATGTGACCTCAGTGGCTGTATCTTGTAACTGCATTGACTTAGAAGCTTACATCTTTTTCCATAGCTAAGGTGACATAACCCTGAACTTGATACGCCTACCTTGTCGTGAGGAAAATTGGTCTTAAAAGACGGACAGGCAAACGGATGGATGGAAAATGACAAAATAAGTATTTTTCTCTTGTGATATAATTGCAAATTCACAATTTTCAGTTATTTTTGATTTTAATTTCAGAGCGAAACCTTGCTTCTTGTCAAATTTTGCGATTCTAGGCAACGTGAAGTATCGTACAGGTTTCGATGAGCGAGTTAGCGAGTATCAAAATATGTGACATAAATGGCCGTATCTTTTGATTGCGTTGACTTGTAAGGTAGGTCGTAGACCTCAGTATGTGACATAAATTTCAGCTTGATTGCGCCTTCTCTTTCCTGAGAGAAAGGATTCCTAACACTAGGGCAGACAGGCAGACCGACAGACAACAAAGTGAAGTTGTAAGGGTTCCGTTTTTACCGACTGAAGTGCGGAACCTTAAAATATAATAATTTAAATAAGTTTCACAAGTGGGCCCAAATGCTGGTCAAGAGAATCAGATCATAAATTTCCTGCGTTTGGTCAGTCATGAGGTGGCGATACAGTGAATGTTTTACCGTTTTACACTACTGGCCATTAAAATTGCTACACCACGAAGATGACGTGCTGCAGACGCGAAATTTAACGGACAGGAAGAAGTTGCTGTCATATGCAAATGATTAGCTTTTCAGAGCATTCACACAAGGTTGGCGCCGGTGGTGACACCTACAACGTCCTGACATGAGGAAAGTTTCCAACCGATTTCTCATACACAAGCAGCAGTTGACCGGAGTTGCCTGGTGAAACATTGTTGTGATGCCTCGTGTAAGGAGGAGAAATGCGTACCATCACGTTTCCGACTTTGATAAGGTCGGATAGTAGCCTATCGCGATTGCGGTTTATCGTACCGCGACATTGCTGCTCGCGTTGGTCGAGATCCAATGACTGTTAGCAGAATATGGAATCGGTGGGATCAGGAGGGTAATACGGAACGGGGTGCTGGATCCCAACGGCCTCGTATCACTAGCAGTCGAGATGACAGGCATCTTATCCGCATGGCGGTAACGGATCGTGCAGCCACGACTCGATCCCTGAGTCAACAGATGGGGACGTTTGCAAGACAACAACCATATGCACGAACAGTTCGACAACGTTTGCAGCAGCATGGACTATCAGCGCGGTGACCATGGCTGTGGTTACCCTTGACGCTGCATCGCAGACAGGAGCGCCTGCGATGGTGTACTCAACGACTAACCTGGGTGCACGAATGACAAAACGTCATTTTTTTGGATGAATTCAGGTTCCGTTTACAGCATCGTGATGGTCGTATCCGTGTTTGGCGACATTGCGGTGAACGCACATTGGAAGGGTGTTTTCGTCATCGCCATACTGGCATATCACACTGCGTGATGGTACAGGCTGCCATTGGTTATACGTCTCGGTCACCTCTTGTTCGCATTGACGGCACTTTGAACAGTGGACGTTACATTTCAGATATGTTACGACCCGTGGCACTACCCTTCATTCGATCCCTGCGAAACCCGACATTTCAGCAGGATAATGCACGACCGCATGTTGCAGGTCCTGTATGGGCCTTTCTGGATACAGAAAATGTTCGACTGCTGCCCTGGCCAGCACATTCTCCAGATCTCTCACCAATTGAAAACGTCTGGTCAATGGTGGCCGAGCAACTGGCTCGTCACAATACGCCAGTCACTACTCTTGATGAACTGTGGTATCGTGTTGAAGCTGCATGGGCAGCTGTACCAATACACGCCATTCAATCTCTGATTGACTCAATGCCCAGGCGTATCAAGGCCGTTATTACAGCCAGAGGTGGTTATTCTGTGTACTGATTTCTCAGGATCTATGCACCCAAATTGCGTGAAAATGTTATCACATGTCAATTCTAGTATAATATATTAGTCCACTGAATACACGTTTATCATCTGCATTTCTTCTTGGTGTAGCAATTTTAATGGCCAGTAGTGTATTTTGCTAAGTGCTGTACAGCTGTTCCTCCGCGTTAACACACGCATTTAGACAGCACTTGCAATGAGCAAAAAATTATAGAATCTCTACCACCTGTCGAGCCATCTGCCATTGTGACGTCTCGTAAATTTGTCCTCTCAGCATCTGAACCCGTAGCCAATCGGGTAATCGTGTACAAGGTAGAGGCGTTGCGCCGCGTCTTACACAGAACATGCACAAAAAATACATTTGTTTTATGATTTAATTATTAAAATTTATACTGACGGCGATATCTGAGTGGATCTTGTTTGCGCGATGCGCTCCACTGTTAGACTGCGAGCGTTCTCCGGCGCGGAGAACTCCGTGACCGGAGCGGCTGGCTACCGGAGGAGCAGGCGAAGTGGTCAGCCGGTGACGGAAGAGGGTCCGCAGGAAAGGCAGAGAGAAAGCCCAGCCAGCCGAGTCACGTGCGCCGCTAATTGCGAGGTAATTAATTGCCGCGGATGTCCGCGTCTGCGTCCCGCGGACAATAAAAAGGCGCAGGTGTGTGCCTGCGGGACGTGTGACGCTGCCCAGGAATGAAGTCCGGCCGCCGCGGCCACCTGACGGCCGGCCAGCCATCCGTAGAATACTCACGTAGCGAGCGTTCATTGCTTTCCGTGTCCGATGCTAATGCGCACTTGTCGTCTTTATGTCCTGAGATGTAACGAGGAAAGTGTAGATCTCACTGCAAAAGGACTGCGCCGTGCGGTAATTGCAGAAAGAGGTGGCAACTGGCGGCGACTGACGGGGGTGAGTTCTTGTCGTTATGCATCAGAAATGCAAGTTCATTTCGACGAATTTTTTTTTCTTTGAGCACTATGGGACTTAACATCTGTGGTCATCAGTCCCCTAGAACTTAGAACTACTTAAACCTGACCTAAGGACATCACACACATCCATGCCCGACGCAGGATTCGAACCTGCGACCGTAGCGGTCACGCGCTTCCAGGCTGAAGCGCCAAGAACCACATGGCCACACCGGCCGGCTACGAAATTATTGTTTTGCTATGTTGGTAGATGTTACATGGTAGCGTCATTCAAATACGAGGCGTGTTTTTTGCTATTTTGTCTAAAACTGACATGGTGAGACCGTGGCTGTGTACAATTATTGTAGGTTGATCCTTACAAAGGAGAAAACAGCAACCAGCCACTATTAATACTGTTATTTATATAGGTAAATAGCACCGTTACCGGTTTCGAACTGCAAGTTCATCATCAGACGGCTGTTCACATGATTTTCAAGATACAATTCACATTATCGTCCGTTTTCGATTTTTTATTATTCCACTGAAATACTTCGCCACTTAAGGATGTAGATCAGGGTATAAATTTATTTTTAGCCTAATATTTCTATTGGTTTAAAATACTCCTTAAAGAGTCAATTTTTAAGATTCATTCATAAAAGTATTACAGAAGTGTTAAAATATGTTAAAACTTCCATTAGTGCATGGGGGTCCAGGGCATGCGAGCGCTCGAATGCAACCAGTGTAATATTATAATAGTTACCGACGGAATAGGGATCACGTCAGTTTCGGGTAGTATGACAGAGTGGTTTAGTATCAACTAAAATGCTATTCTCGAAAAGATTTCTCTTCATAACATGATTAGTTTGTGGTAAACAGTCTGAAAGCGCGTGCTTGTCTCGCGTCTGTTTAGTCTGTCAAATGGTTCAAATGGCTCTGAGCACTATGGGACTTAACAGCTGAGGTCATCAGTCCCCTAGAACTACTTAAACCCAAGTAACCTAAGGACATCACACACATCCATGCCTGAGGCAGGATTCGAACCTGCGACTCTAATGGTCGTGCGGTTCCAGACTGAAGAGCCTAGAACCGCTCGGCCACCCCGGCCGGCCGTAGTTTGTCATTCTGCTAGTATTTTATATGAAATAAAACGTGAGTCCTTGAATATGATCAACAAAAGTGTATCTTGAAAATCATGGAACAGCCGTCTGATGATGAACTTGCCAGTTCGAAACCGGTAACGGCGCTATTTACCTAAATAAATAGCAGTATCAGTAGTGGCTGGTTGCTGTTTTCTTCTTTGTAAGAATTAACCTACATTAATTAGGCGTGTTTTTTAAGTATGTACCGCTTTGAAATTAAAAACGACGTGTTAAGATATCTCAATAAATTTATTTTTACATGAAAGCCTGTACCTTAATCTACTTTTCTACATAATTTCCGTCAATATTGAGGCACTTGTCATAACGTTGTACCAGTTTTTGAATACCCTCCTCATAGAAGTCTGCCGCCATAATTGTTATTAACCACTGCATCACCACTGTTTTGACTTCGTCGTCGTCTTGTAGACGCAGACCGGCCAGGTGTTTCTTCAAGTGCAGGAACAGATGGTAATCACTAGGCGCAAGATTGGGGCTGTACCGAGGATGATTCAGAATTTCCCATCGAAAACATGTGATGAGATCTTTGGTCTGATTCGCCACATGCGGACGGGCATTGTCTTGCAGTAAAACGATGTCCTTGCTCAACCTCCATGGACTGTTGCTTTGATTCTGGTGTGACGTAGGCCACCCATGTTGCATCGCCCGTTACAGTTTGGCTTAAGAAATCATCACCGTCGTTGTGGTACCGCTCAAGGAAAGTCAATGCACTGTCTAAACGTTTAGTTTTGTGCATATCCGTCAACATTTTCGGTACCCAACGTGCGCACAATTTTCGGTAATTCAAGTGCTCGGTCACAATTCCATACAAAACACTACGAGAAACATTAGGAAAGTGATCCTGCAAGGAGGGAATAGTAAAGCGTCTGTTTTCTTTCACCTTATTGTCCACTTCGTGCACCAAACTTTCATTAACGGCCGAAGGACGCCCACTCCGTTGTTCATCATGCACATTTGTGCGGCCATCTTTAAATGCTCTCACCCACTTTCTTACCATTCAACTGCAGAGATCTCACGATGAATATCGATCGCTTTTAGGCCTTTAGCACTAAGAAATCTTATAACAGTCCGTACTTAACAGTCGGCGGGACTCACGATTATCGGAGCACTCACTACACAACGTAAACAAGGAAGAATCAGACTGTAATAGAGTCAGTGCGTAGATTAAGGTACAGGTTTTCACGTAAAAATAAAATTATTGAGATATCTTAGCACGTCTTTGTTTAATTTCAAAACAGTACTTACTTAAAAAAACACGCTTCGTATTTATTCACAAAGGAATTATCCCAATGAAACTTCAATTTCTGAAAAACTGGATGATCTATTCGAGAAAAAGAGCTCCACAAATTGAGTAATTCGAGAACTCGCTGGTCCTTCTCTGGCTTTTATGCAAGCAGTTATTCGGCTTGGTGTTGTTTGATAGAATTGTAAGATAGCCTTCTGACGGTTATCGTTCCAAATTACGTCCAAATAGCGCGTTAAATAGTCAAGAGTCCCCGATCTGGTTGGAGGTATCTGCCCGTAGTGCTCGAAACGTTCTTAACTGGGGAGAGATCCGGTGACTGATATATCGTGAACTGATATATATATGATGACTTTCGAACATTATTAAGGTAAATACATTGTTTGTTCTCTATCAAAATCTTTCATTTGCTAACTATGCCTATCGGTAGTTAGTGCCTTCAGTAGTTAGAATCTTTTATTTAGCTGGCAGTATTGGCGCTCGCTGTATTGCAGTAGTTCGAGTAAAGAAGATTTTTGTGAGGTAAGTAATTTATGAAAGGTATAGGTTATTGTTAGTTAGGACCATTCTTTTGTACGGATTATTTATTGAAAGTCAGATTCCGTTGCGCAAAAAAAATATATTGTGTGTCAGTTTAGTGTTGATCAGATTAAGTAAAGAGAGAAATGTCTGAGTACGTTCAGTTTTGCTCAGCTGTTTGAAAATCAAATAACGTAAGAGGTTTACCAGCACTGTCATTCATAATTTTCCAAAGGGACTTTTCAAAATATTAACAGCACACTCCCACCAGGGCTTTAGCCCCAATAAGATTGTCAAAAGCGACGGCTTGGCATCCAGTCGCAC
Source organism: Schistocerca piceifrons (assembly GCF_021461385.2). Taxonomy (NCBI): domain Eukaryota; kingdom Metazoa; phylum Arthropoda; class Insecta; order Orthoptera; family Acrididae; genus Schistocerca; species Schistocerca piceifrons. Next base: position 711,719,967 of record NC_060140.1, on the reverse strand, counting down.
CTTGGTTACTGATTGACATTAAGAGGTTGCTTGCTTCGAAGCAAGCCTTATCATTGTCATAATTGTTTCCTAATCTGTTTAAACTTTAAGCACAGGTGCGCATCTTAACCCCGAACCTTTCGACATGCAGTTTCCAAATTAAAAATTACGTCATCTGTTTGAGTGATTGATACACTCTTGTCATCAATATTGCTTATATAGTTTTCATGTGTTGCAGAAGGGCATTCATTAAGAGAAATTGTGTCAAGCGCGGTAGCAAACACCGTTGATTTACCCGATAACGGCCGGGCTGCAGGTCCGGTCGCATTGTAATTATTGCCATGGTGTTCTTGTTTTGATTTCTCTTGCAAAAGCTTACTCATTTAACAAATTTGTTAATTTTGTAAAGAAAAGTAAAATTTATGATTATATATTGTTAAATAAACAGGTTTGTGAAAAGAAAGTTACGTTGGTGGGTCCTCCCTTCCACGTTTTCCTTATTTCCAGTAAATACCACGTCTCAAGTCATACACTGGCAAGTATCCTCCACCATGCGCACCAAAGTGGTTTCCAGAGTATGGATGTGGATCTCATACAAAACTCAAACAAATTCGGTTGGTATGTAATAGACTCTCTTGGGCACACTCGTGGATGACACTAGAAGTGTCAGTCAGTGCAGCGAAGCAAAAGCAGTTATGTAGGACTCCATTTTCAAACGTTCCTTTACAAAGTAAAATCCGGGAGCAGCGTCCGCATTTCATTCTCTAACCAATACAAATATGAGAGCAATAGATATTAGTGTTGGTAGTATAGAGGAACAGCTGAAATGGAACAGGTGCTGTAACTCCAGCTGCCGGTCGTGTAGTTACAATTCCCACTCCGTTCACCGCCACCGCCTACCGTCCTGGTATAAGGGTCTGAGGATGGTCAAAAACTGCCCGAAACCGGTCACCAGGAGGATAAATGTTTTAGCGGTCGACACTGTTTGTGTCCATTATTAAAGTACAGAGCACTGAAAGACCTGAGTCGAAACCAGGGCCCGGGAGTAGACAACGTTCCATTAGAACTACTGACAGCCTTGGGAGAGCCAGTCATGACAAAACTCTACCATCTGGTGAGCACGATGTATGAGACAGGCGAAATACCCTCAAACTTCAAGAAGAATATAATAATTCCAACCCCAAAGAAAGCAGGTGTTGGCAGATGTGAAAATTACCGAACTATCAGTTTAATAAGTCACAGCTGCAAAATACTAACGCGAAATATTTACAGACGAATGGAAAAACTGGTAGAAGTCGACCTCGGAGAAGATCAGTTTGGATTCCTTAGAAATGTTGGAACACGTGAGGCAATACTGACCTTACGCCTTATCTTAGAAGAAAGTTTAAGGAAAGGCAAACCTACGTTTCTAGCATTTGTAGACTTAGAGAAAGCTTTTGACAATGTTGACTGGAATACTCTCTTTCAAATTCTAAAGGTGGCACGGGTAAAATACAGGGAGCGAAGGCTATTTACAATTTGTACAGAAACCAGATGGCAGTTATAAGAGTCGAGGGGCATGAAGGGGAAGCAGTGGTTGGGAAGGGAGTGAGTCAGGGTTGTAGCCTACCCCAGATGTTATTCAATCTGTATATTGAACAAGCAGTAAAGGAAACAAAAGAAAAATTTGGAGTAGGTATTAAAATCTATGGAGAAGAAATAAAAACTTTGAGGTTCGCCGATGACATTGTAATTCTGTCAGAGACAGTAAAGGACTTGGAAGAGCAGTTGAATGGAATGGATAGTGTCTTGAAAGGAGGGTATAAGATGAACATCAACAAAAGCAAAACGAGGATAATGGAATGTAGTCGGATTAAGTCGGGTGATGCTGAGGGAATTAGATTAGGAAATGAGACACTTAAAGTAGTAAAGGAGTTTTGCTATTTGGAGAGCAAAATGACTGATGATGGTCGAAGTAGAGAGGATATAAAATGTAGACTGGCAATGGCAAGGAAAGCGTTTCTGAAAAAGAGAAATTTGTCAACATCGAGTATAGATTTAAGTGTCAGGAAGTTGTTTCTGAAAGTATTTGTATGGAGTGTAGCCATGTATGGAAGTGAAACATGGACGATAAATAGTTTGGACAAGAAGCGAATAGAAGCTTTCGAAATGTGGTGCTACAGAATAATGCTGAAGATTAGATGGATTGATCACGTAACTAATGAGGAGGTATTGAATAGAATAGGGGAGAAGAGGAGTTTGTGGCACAACTTGACAAGAAGAAGGGACCGGTTGGTAGGGCATGTTCTGAGGCATCAAGGGATCACAAATTTAGCATTGGAGGGCAGCGTGGAGGGTAAAAATCGTAGAGGGAGACCAAGAGATGAATACACTAAGCAGATTCAGAAGGATGTAGGTTGCAGTAAGTACTGGGAGATGAAGAAGCTTGCACAGGATAGAGTAGCGTGGAGGGCTGCATCAAACCACTATCAGGACTGAAGACCACAACAACAACAACATTAAAGTACTATTTAATTAATATCCAAACAAATTTATGCACAGCCAAGTGAAGTCCGGATTGACATGTGAAACCCAAACCTTCACTAATGACGCAGAAGCATGCAAATGCAACGAGTAGTTGACAGCAGACAGCTGCGTCTGTCGTAACAACAGACGAGCAGATATCTGGACGGACTGAAAAACCTAGGCAGGGCGACCAATACTGACGTATGTGCTGGGTCCGATAATGGTGCTCCGAGGCCTTGCTAGGCGGCACAAAAAGCGTCAGCCTAAAACTATTTACAGCATAAGGCGGCATCAGCCCCTGCCGGAAGCCGTAACATCACCCATCGCGACAATAATGCTGAGGTTGTGAATATTAATTCATTCATTTCCATGTCTGGTCATCATTTCCAGAATCCAGCAACTTCGTTAGCCTTGTTGCTTGCCTCGATCGAGTCCTTTGTTTTGCAACGTTGCTCCAGTAGAGGACCTATGCGCAAGTGGCCCAGGTCACGTCTGTATCAGCTTTATCTTTGCACGTTGCTCTTGGAACGGGGTACGTACAGCCAAAGACGACTGAGTGATGAAAGAGGGTACGCCCAATCATTTCCTGCGGCTGGCTCTTCCCTTTCAGGTATATTGGCGGCAACTTTCTCTTTCATCTGGTGACACAATTACACTCCGGTGTTGCCTTCAGTGACTGAGTCCTAGCTATGAATCTCTTTCGAGATTTCAATCGACTGCAAGTTGATGATCGGGCAGCAGATGGCGGGTATCACTGATCTGCTACGCCCCGTCCGCATCGGCAGCTGCGGCCCTTCTGACGATGGAGGAGGCTGTTGCACCATTCGGGCAGAATTTCTGTACTGCTGTTGGCTTCATACGTTCCTACATGATTAGTGACTGCAGAGTCAACCTGCTTGGTGTGAGCACAGCCTTTCAACACAGGAGAGGCGTACTCTGCAGCTGACACACACAAAGCAAGATAAGAATTTGTCGGGACGTGGGGACTAGCTGCGCAGGTGAAGGTTGTAAGCTTCTTTAAAATGTTTCAGTGGGAGCTCTGAACGCCACTTGTCAACTTAGAACAAAATTTCAAAAACGGCTTTGAAACGGGTAATATTACCTAATATAGTACGTAGGATAATTTAAAATGGTTTTTTAACAAAATAGCGGCACTCTCAAATAAAAGTCAAATTTTTGACAAAAAAGTCATTATAAAGATGTGCACCAAAAATTGAAATTAAAATATATCGCAAAAATCCTGCGTACTACAGTAGAAAAAACACCGACTTACAAGTTACGTAAAGGTACAATGTAAATTCATATATATTTCATGAGTTATAGCTCCTGCCTGTTTGACAACCGTTGTTTAAAAATTCAACGTGTGCTTTTCAATACTGAACGTACCTTTACTGGCAATGGCAGCACCGTACATTTGGCCTTTTTTGCGCCGCGCCGATATCGAAACACTCGCATTTTGACGAAATTATGTCGAGTAACTGGTTTCCGATTACCAATCGAAGTGGTTTTTCTTTTTTTTCTTTTCTTTTGCAGTGTAGGGATTAGTTTTCGAACCTCTTCTATCCGTATAAACACGTTGTTGATCATTTTCTAGGATTCACGTTTTATTTCATATAAAATACCAGCGGAATGACAGGCTAAGCAAACGCGAGACAAGCACGTGCTTTCAGACTGTTTACTACAAACTAATCATGTTATGAAGAGAAATATTGTCGAGAACAGAATTTTAGTTGAAACTAGACCACTCTGTCGTACTATCTGAAACTAACGTGATCCCTATTCCGTCGGTAACTGTTATAATATTACTGGTTGCATTCGAGCGCTCGCAATCTCTAGATCCCCATGCAGTAATGGAAGTTTTAACACATTTTAACATTTCGGTTATACTTTGTATGAATGAATTTTAAAAACAGACTCTTTAAGGAACATTTTGAAGCAATGAAAATATTAGGCTAAAAAGAAATTTATACCCTGACTACACCCTTAATGAATAATCATAACATGAATCAGTTGTGTCAAACCGAATGCGAACCTGTTACTGGCTAGCAACCTCTTAACGCAGAACTTGTTATTCTCTTATCTTGCTCAAACGTCCCGTTGCTAGGCTCCCTACACCTTTGTTGAGGATAGGAGGTTCTGTAAGGAGCTGGGATGTGTCCACGGACCGTCTTCCGATTGGAAGACAAGGTTGCCCTTCTGTGCGTTCCCAGCCGAAATACCGTTCTGAGCGTCCAGAACTCGAATTATAGGACATTGTGATTCCCCCACCACAAAACCGTTATAAAGGACATCATAACGTGTTCCTTCCTCCACACACAAGTTACATGTTTGCAGTTTTGCTGTGATTTATTTTACTCGTTCGGGATTCAAAAAGGCATTCAGCACATAGTGTATTAACTAAAATACTCTGATAGCGCTACATGAGTTGTAATATCCTTTACATATCTTCTTACAATACTATACAGTATTAGAAATATTCTTGAGCCACTCTGTGGCTGATCGGAGAGTCAGGTAAGTCCTTCACGTCGTCTTCACAGCCATGTACCCCACACACGAGCAAATAGTCGACAATTTCCGCGGTGAGTTGAATCCATCGATCTTTTTGTTGGGGTCGTCACCATATTTTGGTTCTTATCTCCACTTGCAACCCATAGATCTTTCCAGGCCGTCTTCGGTACGAAGCCTTCCAGTTCTTTGCCGATTTTCCTTAAAGTTGACTTGTATTTAAATCTGTTTAGGGTTGCAGGTTCTTGGTCTACATCTACATGGATATTCCGTAAATCACATTTAAGTACCTGGCAGAGCCTGGTATATAGGGAGGTCTGGATTCCTTATGATTTTTCTGCATGTTGTTGTGGGTAACTGTGATCGCCTAATTTCAGGGGGATGTGTGTTTACTAGGACAGGGAGCCGGGCACATGGGGTGGCCTTGAGTATTCCACAGATTATCTGTATTATCACCTTTAGTTGGACGTCCACTTCAGATACGTGTGCACTTGTCATACAGACCAGTGAACAGTTTTCAGCCACGCTGTAGACAAGAGGTAGTACCGAAGCCTTCAGTGTCCTCACTTCACAACAACACGTCGTTTGAACCGGGTTCGACAGGATAGCATTACGAGATTTTAGTTTCTGTTTTGTGTCTTGTAGATGGTAGTTATACGTTAGAGTGCGACGTAATTTCACTCACAGGTATTTTGGCTTATCCTCACGCAAAGACCTTGATCATTCGTTGGAGAGTTACAGTTTTCGATTTGTATCTATTTTGTTACGGTGCTTTATGATGCGAATCGTTTTGTAAGGGTTTGGATGTAGATGCAACTTGGAGTAGTAGGTGTTGAATACTTGCAGGTTTGCATTCAACATTTTGTCGAGGTCGTTAAAATTTTTACTTTGATGCAAGTAACAGATGATGGCCAAGGGAGATATTGCTAAGATCAAAATAATGAAATAAGATGGTTATTTAAAATATCTGAAACAGCTTAGGTAAGAAAATCGCTGAGGCTAAGAACTCACAGCCGGCCGGAGTCTGCACCAGTCTGTACCAGTCTGCATCAGTCTGTACCAGTCTGCTTTTATCTGCACCAGTCTGTACCAGTCTGCATTTGTCTGCACCTAAGAAGATTATCATATTCCTGTATATAGCCATGAAGATAAATGTATAGACACTTAGTCAAGTATCAGAGATATGTGAGAATAAGATTAACGTACCAATACCAAAGGAACTTCAGAGTGTCAATTGTGAATAGCATCCAGAATCAAGATACATAATACTTATGCTTGTTACAATTTTAATAAATGTGTGTGAAAATTAATCAAGTTCTGTTTAAAGTTGGCCACCGTCAATCTGCTACTCGAAGCGTGCAAATGGCGTTTCTATCGTCTGACCTAATGGCAGATGATAAAGACGCCACGATAAGACCACGAGACATAATTGCTGACACTCGCCTACTTCGTTAGAGCGACATCTACATCTACATCTACATCTACATGACTACTCTGCAATTCACATTTAAGTGCTTGGCAGAGGGTTCATCGAACCACAATCATACTATCTCTCTACCATTCCACTCCCGAACAGCGCGCGGGAAAAACGAACACCTAAACCTTTCTGTTCGAGCTCTGATTTCTCTTATTTTATTTTGATGATCATTCCTACCTATGTAGGTTGGGCTCAACAAAATATTTTCGCATTCGGAAGAGAAAGTTGGTGACTGAAATTTCGTAAATAGATCTCGCCGCGACGAAAAACGTCTTTGCTATAATGACTTCCATCCCAACTCGCGTATCATATCTGCCACACACTCTCCCCTATTACGTGATAATACAAAACGAGCTGCCCTTTTTTGCACCCTTTCGATGTCCTCCGTCAATCCCACCTGGCACGGATCCCACACCGCGCAGCAATATTCTAACAGAGGACGAACTAGTGTAGTGCAAGCTGTCTCTTTACTGGACTTGTTGCATCTTCTAAGTGACCTGCCAATGAAACGCAACCTTCGGCTCGCCTTCCCCACAATATTATGTATGTGGCCTTTCCAACTGAAGTTGTTCGTGATTTTAACACACAGGTACTTAGTTGAATTGACAGCCTTGAGAATTGTACTATTTATCGAGTAATCGAATTCCAACGGATTTCTTTTGGAACTCATGTGGACCACCTCACACTTTTCGTTATTTAGCGTCGACTGCCACCTGCCACACCATACAGCAATCTTTTCTAAATCGCTTTGCAGCTGATACTGGTCTTCGGATGACCTTACTAGACGGTAAATTACAGCATCATCTGCGAACAACCTAAGAGAACTGCTCAGATTGTCACCCAGGTCATTTATATAGATCAGGAACAGCTGAGGTCCCAGGACGCTTCCCTGGGTAACACCTGATATCACTTCAGTTTTACTCGATGATTTGCCGTCTATTACTACGAACTGCGACCTTCCTGACAGGAAATCACGAATCCAGTCGCACAACAGACGATACACCATAGGCCCGCAGCTTGATTAGAAGTCGGTTGTGAGGAACGGTGTGGCCGGCCGGAGTGGCCGTACGGCTCTGGGCGCTACAGTCTGGAGCCGAGCGACCGCTACGGTCGCAGGTTCGCATCCTGCCTCGGGCATGGATGTGTGTGATGTCCTTAGGTTAGTTATGTTTAATTAGTTCTAAGTTCTAGGCGACTGATGACCTCAGAAGTTAAGCCGCATAGTGCTCAGAGCCATTTGAACCATTTTGAAGGAACGGTGTCAAAAGCTTTCCGGAAATCCAGAAATACGGAATCAAGTCAAATAATCTGATAGTGTGTGTACCGAAGGTCTTACAGTTCGCGCACCACAGTCGGCGAGCGTAAACACGAGAAGGGCGTTACTCGTTGTCCGGCGCACAGACAGCGGCGGTCGGCAGTGGCCGGGAGCGGCCGCCGCGGAGGCCGAGTGCCCGGAGCGTCGGCCGCGGGCAGCTGCGCCGTGGAACGCCGCGCCGCGCCGGCGGAAATTTATGTGCGGCGCCGGCCATCGCGTGCTCGCCGAGGTGCGCCTTTTTACCGGCGCGCCTGCTGCCTCCCTGCGGCCGTAGGTCAGAGGTCACGCCGCGGGCCGTACTTCAGGTCCGGCGCCCGGCAGCGACGCCGGATTCCTGGCCGCTCCGCGAGTCCGGTTTGAAATGAGCTTACCTTTTACCCATACCGTAGTGGATGGCCAGTTTGAAAGGGCCCATTTGTATTTCGAGAAGTGCTGGAGGATGGAGACGCGGAATCTTCGGACTGACACACACAGATAGATTGATACTGCAACATTTACTGGGGCCACAGAATAAGAAAGGGTGGAAACGCTTGATTGAATCAAAACTACATTAACACATCCCACATTTATTAATATTCTCACAGCTTTAAAAAATTTACGCATATACAAATAATCAGGAAATTAATAACTCCGAAACACGATAATTATTCACTTCAGGAATATAGACGTAAACAAACTTTCAAGACTGCTCAGATAACTCAACCTGACACTTTCTGTGGAACGTAATAGATCTACATCAATTAAAATTTACTCCAATTACTTAAAGGGCATCAAAACTCAAGAAGTACTACCAGAAAAATAGCTACAACGATAGTAGTAAGTTTACAGAGGGCTTTAGACTTTACTCAACTCACAACATTCGAAATCGCTTGGTATAGCACGCACTATTGCACATATAATGGAAATAATATTAGGATCGGTTCCTTCCCTTTTTACATAGCATACTTATATTCGTGACACAACACCATTATGGGACCGATGACCTAGCTGTTTGGATCCCTTCCTCAAATCAACCAACCAAGCAACTACGCCATTATATGCAGTATTTATATCATCAACCATCGACTTTCTTCGTAACATGACAAATGGATTACAATATCTCATGGTGCATCTGAAACAGAGAAGTGTTAGAAACAAGCACCACAAAGTTTCACTATTATATGTGCCCTCTACAAGCGTGTTATGATGTAAGAATGAAGCAAGCGTACATCATACCCGTTTCAATGAAATATCTATAGTACTACACATAGAAGGCAGGTAACACAGAGCAGTTTATCTCAAGCAAATGCTTCTGTAACAAAGTGGGTATACGTAAGTATTGAATCCCTACAGCTCACCTAGCTCATGAAATATATACTAACGGTTTCGTGAGCAAGTAACGGTACACCATAAGAACGGAAAATGATGAACCGGGGAGAGAACCACCAGTACACACTCCTGAAGGTTCAAAAATGGTTCAAATGGCTCTAAGCAGTATGGGACTTAATATCGGAGGTGATCAGTCCCCTAGACTTAGAACTACGTAAACCTAACTAACCTAAGGACATCACACACATCCATACCCGAGGCAGCATTCGAACCTGCGACCGTAGCAGCAGCGCGGTTTCTGACTGAAGCGCCTAGAACCGCTTGGGCACATCGGCCGGCTGAAGAAACTGAATGTCCGACACAGTGTCGACACACAGTGTCTATGCTTCCACTCACATTTCTTAAGAGCACAGTGCGTTCGTACCAAGCATACGTAATGACATTCCTCCGACATTTGACTGACCATGGTCCCTCCTGCTTAGGTACAGCCAAGTACGCATACAGTCTGTCCGTGTCGGGCGTTCCTTCACAGTCAGCGACAACTGCCTCTTTTTTCGCAGTACTCAGTCCAATTCACTGTCTCTGCCCTTCATTTCCGCACTGCTATCGCGCATATAAACCCTTTCCTCTGTCAGGGAGGTCTCAAGTAACGTCGATAGCAAGTGTGGCCAACCTAGAATAACAGTTCGGGTGTTGTTAGCCTAGGCCATAATGCCGAACACGGCACAACAGAGAGAGAGAGAAAAAGACAAACAGAAGAGAGAGATGACTCCTTTCCAATCTGTATTGTGCACTTCTGCCCACTAAAATTGCAGCATCAAGAAGGACAGCAGATATAGAGATCGGTACACATGCAACGGCATGCGCTATCATGTTGCAAAACGCAGCACATAAAAACGAGATTTTTCGGGGCTCATACATCTGGTTTATTGGTAATACAAAAGTATGGTGAATTGATTTGAATAGCCCTTGGGCCAGGGACCACTTGTATACCCCACAAAAGGATAGTCTTACTGTAGCTATCCTACAGTGCAGTGTCAAACTTTAAATATTACACATTTCGTTCATCTTAGGCAACTGGAGTAAACTGGTTGGTCCTTTTTGCATTATATGTCACCTAATTTGCAGTTTAAGGGAGTTATGTAGGCACCATTTAGTTCGTGGGCAGTTCATGAGAAAAACTGAAAACCTTCGCGGTATGAGAAGCTTACGTCCCGATATCAGCATTGTTTTAAAAAGCAATGATTGTGCGGAACTCAGCTTCCCCTTTTCTCACATGATTTACTAGGAATTATGGATGAAGGTCAACAGGCAAGTACCACATATCTAGACTTTTAGAAAGCATGTAAGTAGGCTGTTTGGGTTCTTATATTGGTAACGCCACCGCCACGTAGCGCTCTGTATGAAAATCACTGGCTGTGCTGTGTGCAGTCTGTGGCTGGGTGGCATTGTTGGAATTTGCTATTGTAGTGTAAGTAGTTGGCTGTTAACAGCGCGTAGCGTTGCGCAGTTTGAGACGAGCCACCAGCAGTGGTGGATGTGGGAAGAGAAATGCGGAGTTTTGAGAACGGATGATCTTGACGTGTGTCCATCAGAGACAGTAAATTTGTAAGACTGGATGTCATGAACTGCTATATATATTATGGCTTTTAAACACTATTAAGGTAAATACATTGTTCTCTATCAAAATCTTTCATTTGCTAACTATGCCTGTCAGTAATTAGTGCCTTATTTAGCTGGCAGTAGTGGCGCTCGCTGTATTGCAGTAGTTCGACTAACGAAGATTTTTGTGAGGTAAGTGATTTGTGAAAGGTATAGGTCAATGTTAATCAGGGCCAGTCTTTTGTAGGGATTATTGAAAGTCAGATTGCGTTGCGCTAAAAATATTGTGTGACAGTTTAATGTTGATCAGAATAGGTAAAGAGCGAAACGTCAGAGTACGTTCAGTTCTGCTCAGTTGTTTGAAAATCAAATAAAGTAAGAGGTTTATCAGCCCAGTAATTCATTAATTTTTCTAAGGGGACTTTTTATATGTGGACCCCTAGCCGAGGATACCTCACTGGAATCTTCTGATTTTTTCTTGTAGTTTGTGTAATTAGTGTAGCTATTGTTTATTGCTAGCGCGTAATTATAGAGAGAATTTCCTTTGTAGCTGCAGCTTTTCATTCTTGTACAGTAAAACAGTCCTAGCATGCATGTAGATTTGAACCAAGTATTGCGCAGCTGCGCTTGCAATTAACTAGGTAATAGTTTCAGTGCTATGTTAATGTGTTTTCTTATTTTGTTCTTCAAATTGTGCTTTTTTGTGTTATCGTGTGAAATATGGTGACAATAATGGCGTGTGAAAAACGTAACACTAGGCTCCAAAGTAAACTGAGAAATAATAGTGACAACGAACGTAGCTTATCAGCACCACTGTGTAATGAATTAACAGACAATGAAAGTAGAAATTTGGTAATTGTGCATAGGGAAATGGAGCGGGCGGCAAATAATGGCGTAAACAGTGAAACAATTAGTGAACAGGGAAGCATTATCGATCGATCGGTCGGCAATAGCTCGCCCCAGGATTCCGAAATGGCAGGACACAATCTTGCATATACTATAGATTCAGGTTTTGCGTCCCCACCGTTTTCTCAAATAAGTCAAGACACATTATCTGCTTTTCAATATGCGAATATTGGCGGTTACATGCACTGCCAAATAGCACTGAGGAACACGTTTCAGACACCAGTGCATTGTTATTACAATTAATGCAACAAATGGGACAAAAGCTTCAAAAGTTAGACATAATGGAACAAAATCAGAGACAAACACAGCAAAAGTTAGACACAATGGAACAACATCTTCAAAAGTTAGACACAATGGAACAAAATCTTCAAAAGTTAGACGCAATGGAACAAAATCAAAAACAGTCACAACAACAGCTTCAAAAGTTAGACACCACACTTCAACAAACACGTGAAGGTTTAACTCCTGAGTTACTTAAAATCGAATCTAAATGTCAAATAGTTTGTAATGACATAAAAACACAAATTTGTGAGCATTTTCAACCTATTTTTTCGCGTCATGAAAATGCATTACGGAATCACGAAGCAGCCATAAAAGAACTGCAAACTATTGTTCATGAAAATCACGACACCTTGCAAGCTAAAATTGACTCAGTTTCATCTACTGATTCGGTTATGCAACTTGCAAAAGCTCAGGAAAACTTAAAGGACACAGTAGATACGATTTCAACACAGATGGACACTCTGAAACTTGGTTCAGAAAAACACACTGAGGAAATCAGTTCATTATCGGAGAAAGTAGCCGAACTTTCGGATCAGTTCACTAACTTACCTACAAAGGTAGATGATGATCTGAATGACACAAGACCCGTAGCGTTCAATGACACAGAAGAGTACGAACAAATTAGGCAATTCAAACAAAATCAGAACCAAATTAATACGCAACACAAAACAGAAATCCGGGAAGTACAAGATCAGTTGGCACAAATAATACAACAATTGCATATTTCAGAGGAGACTCGCGCTCCAACACGGGAAGAGGGACATAGAAATACGGAACAGCGAGAAAATAACAAAACAGGGCACTTCGGAAATTATGAAAGAAATTGGCAAGGTGCACCAAATTTTGAGATGGAACCGCCGAAAAGAAGTAACAATGACCGATATGCGGCTCGCCGACATGATGATTTTGACTATAAGCTGTTCATTACTACACGTAAATTCTAAACATTTAAGAATTCTGGCAGCGACATTCATCCACAAGCATGGCTCCATCAATTCTCTCAATGTTTTCCTCCCAACTGGTCATTGGAGCACAAGTTAGAATTTATGTGTGGCTATTTAGAGAATTAACCAGCAGTAAGAATGCGATCGGTTATTCACGATTGTCACAGTGAAGGAGAATTTTATCATGCCTTCCTCTCAGCAGAAGCCGGCCGGAGTGGCCGAGCGGTTAAAGGCGCTGCAGTCTGGAACCGCACGACCGCTACGGTCGCAGGTTCGAATCCTGCCTCGGGCATGGATGTGTGTGATGTCCTTAGGTTAGTTAGGTTTAAGTAGTTCTAAGTTCTAGGGGACTTATGACCACAGTAGTTGAGTCCCATAGTGCTCAGAGCCATTTGAACCATTTGAACCTCTCAGCAGATTGGTCTCAAACTACACAAGACCGAGTAAAACATAGCACCATAATGATGAAACATTTCGAACAATCTGAATTTTCAAGTCTTGTCAAATAATTGAAGACATGTAGCACAAGAATCAGAACCTGTCAAACCCATACAGCCCCTCAGAACTCATCTGCATTTGCTTAATCAAATTGCCTGAACATTTACGACATATTATTTTGGCAGGACGTTGCAAAGACGACATTGAAGCTTTTCAGCGACTGTTACAAGAACTGGATATTGACACTGACAATTGCAGGACGTGAAAACAAGAACACAACAATTACAGGTCACATCCGTCACAATTCCACGATGAAAGAAATAATAACTGGACATGACAAGGCTATTCTTACAACGTAAATCGTAACCAAAACAGACACCACCCGTATGACAACCATTGGCAGAGTAGTAATAATTACAGGGAAAGATCACCTCTCTGCGGTAATGACTATCACAGAGACAATCATAGAAACAGACAATATGGCAACCAGAACTATTATTATCACGGGAGACAGAATAACTTCAGACGCATTGGTCCACCGTGCAGTGATAATTCAGGGAGAAATTCTCCACCACTTAACCGACAAGAAAGAAACTACCGACATGACGACAGACGATATAATCATAACGACAGACCTGAATTTCATCAGGACTGGTGGGATTCAAACAGGGCTGGGCCCTCTTGGCAAGGTGAATTTGTAGAAGTTAGATCTCCAAATCCCAACAACGACGCGTGCCAACAAAGAGACAGACAATGAGTCGCACCGCAGGCAGCCACATGCACCGGCTGGCTCAGAGAAAAATAACATTGATGCTAACCTTGAGAAGAATTCCAGTATTCTTTACCGACGTATACCACAAGATAATTGCTATGAAGTTGAAACTCTGTGCACTGGAAAGGGTAAAAGATTGCACCGGATTTCATATGAAAAACCGTTTATTGAGAGATAATCTGTTTTTTAACTTAGTGTTTGCTATAAAATTTTTCACTTCACGTTACTAGCATGCTTTGTCAGAATTAGAAACTGTTAACAAGCAACAATGTTTAAAGTTAACTATCCAGTCAAGAACCTAGGGAACTCATTTAGACAAGTAATTACAAATGCATTGCTATAGTGAACAGAGGACACAGTGTTACTGTGTGTGTACATTCTTGCTTGTTAGTTGCACGATTACTTAATGACTGTAAGGCTTACATACTTAGAACATATACTGCTAATGAGATTTTAATGCAACATTTTGGTTTAGTTGAAAAGACATTCTTTATTTAAAGTACTTTCTGAGAGATACCAGATGACACAGTGGTTAGTTTACTTGACAGGTACACGATTATATCACGACACTACTATTGAATGACACAATTTACATTATTGATTTTGAGCTGTATCTGTTATATATGTGCACAGTTTTTCTGAATTCTTCTGGAAAGTAAAACATGTTTTAGTAGTAACTTTGTGGTATAGCCACAGGGAGACAGCCTTTTCCGCAGCACAACAATACATTACAGTACAGTACTTTCTTCATCACGGCAATAAGCGTAATAACTACGATATCTATACGCAAAGCATTTAACTTTTGTTTATGATGAGGTGAGTACATTGACTTCAGCAGAACTTTGCTTGCAGACGACGATAGCTACGACACTTCCACAGAATTATCTTACAGCAAGACGCACATTTAGCGCTAAAGGACACGCATTTGAGTGATTAATTTTGTACTTAAAACTTTTATGTTTAAAGATTTTTGAATTACAAAGATACAAAGGTTTTCCGTGATACATTTCATTCGATTGCTGTAATCTGTAACACCTAAGGGCTTAATTATATTAATCCTCAGGGGGGTACACGCCTCCTTTATGTACTATGTGTGTAGCAAGCGCAAGGAGCCCTAGGTAATATGGTATTTGCTTATACCACTTTACACATCGGTACCATATTTCTCTAACACATAAATTAAACAGCTATATGATCATTTAACTGAGAGAGACAAACTTTTTTTTTACTATGTCAGTGACACATGTTTACGCAATTACACAGTTGGATAACTTCACACTTATGGAATTGTATTTTGTATGTACTTTGTGAACTCTTCATATTTTTCAGAACCATTGTGATACTATGTGAGCTTTGAATGATGTGTTTGGTATGGGATCATGATTTTAAAGCACGTTTGAGGTAGATGACACTATTGAAATGGGCAGAAAATTCTTTTTAGGTTTTGAAATTATTGGAGGAAGCTACGACGATTTTGAGATTTGACTCAGGTGTTATGATGTTGTTACGATGACGATGTGTATTATGCTGTTGATGTATGTTTATTATGATATGTATTTATTATGATGAAATATCGAAGAAGTGTCGACGAATATGTATATGAGTAATAAGGTATGGAATAATGAGTAGTGGTTAGGGACACTGATTTGAGAAAAAGGATGTTGGAAACCAAGAATCGTACTTTAAGAGTTATGAAACGTGTGTACATGCGTGAATGTATATCAGCACTGCTATTCATGAGATTTCGTTTCTACACATTTCTACCGTAATTTTTCGACCTGTGAATTTTTATTGGTATCAAACTGTCACTGTAGCGGAGACCGCTGTCGTAAATGTTTCGTTAAGGAAGGTAAGTGACCTTGACGTAATGCATATTGGGCGCCCAGCTGAGCGATAGTCGCTTGGAGAAAAAAGCCATTAGGTGAAAAAAAAGAGGCCATTAACCTCGCTATTGACATTCCTTTACAGAAAGCATCGCAAATACGACACGCTCATTACTTGGAAACATATGATTACATTGTGGAGCTACTTAGTGAAATGCTCATGAATTGATGGGAAATATTCTTACTTCTGCACACCTGATTATGACAAGTGTCTTTCTATGAGAGTTGAGAGAATTTCTACTGACTTATGAAATGCCACATGGCTATTGAATGATGTTTTTGAGCTTTGGTTTACATAGGTGCTTATTTCATTTGATATCTGGTTTCCACCTGTGTTGGAGCATTGGTTTTATAAAATAAAATTAAATGCATTTGCTAATGTGAGCACTTTCTGCCAACCAATCTATTAAATAATAATTTTATGATCCACATTCTTCGAAAAAGGAGCACTTGGAAAGGAAAGAACAATAACAAGGGACTAATAACAGTAACTGTATACATAATTTTCTTTTCAACTACCTCGTAATTTTTTTGGTAGAATAACTTGTTGTGGTGCACCACTTTAATTACATAGACATTAAGATGTGAATAGACATTTCCCTTACCTGCATTGTTGACTTTAGTGCATTTGCTGGTGCTCTTTTCCAGGCATAGTGTTACTGAATTAGACTTTGTATTACTCTGTTAAGCCAGTTTTACTAGTGATTTATTTTTCTTGTTGCTGCACATTGGCTCATATTCGTTGTAATGTTGCATTTGCTCTGCTATTTTAGATATACTGCTGCTTGCTTTGCCAGTTTGCATTTTTTTTTCATTGCGGTTTGTGTTAATTGTTTTGTACTGCTGCATTGCCTCATCCATTAGTATATACAGGGTGAGTCACCTAACATTACCGCTGGATTTATTTCGTAAACCACATCAAATACTGACGAATCGATTCCACAGACCGAATGTGAGGAGAGGGGCTAGTGTAATAGGTTAATACAAACCATAAAAAAATGCACGGAAGTATGTTTTTTAACACAAACCTACGTTTTTTTTTTAAATGGAACCCCGTTAGTTTTGTTAGCACATCTGAACATATAATCAAATATGTAATCAGTGCCGTTTGTTGCATTGTAAAATGTTAATTACATCGGGAGGTATTGTAACCTAAAGTTGACGCTTGAAACCTCCGACGTTCAGTTGCGTGTTGTAACAAACAGCTGCAACATACATCGCGTTTCTACAGAATGATCTGCCAACGTTGCTCGAAAATGTCCCACTGGAAACGCATCGACGTATGTGGTATCAGCATGATGGTGCACCTGCACATTCCGCAATTAACACTAGGCTGACCCTTGACAGGATGTTCGACCGGCGTTTCATAGGACGTGGAGGACGCATAAATTGGCCAGCCCGTTCTCCTGATCTTACACCTCTGGACTTATGTCTGTGGGGTACGTTAAAGGAGAATGTGTACCGTGATGTGCCTAGAACCCCAGAGGATATGAAACAATGTATTGTGGCACCCTGCTGCGACATTACACCAGATGTACTGCGGCGTGTACGACATTCATTATGCCAGAGGTTGCAAGTGTGTGGAGCAAATGATGGCAACCACATTGAACATCTATTGGCCTGACATGTTGGGACACACTCTATTCCACTTCGTAATTGAAAACGGAAACCACGTGTATACGTGTACCTCACCGCTCATGTACATGTACATGTGCGTCAGTGAAAAAGACCAATAAAAGGGTGTTAGCATGTGGACGTAATGTGCTGTTCCAGTCTCTTCTGTACCTTAGGCCCATCACCGTTCCCTTTGGATCCCTACGTAATTCGGTGCTCTCCGATACACACAATCGAACAGCGGAGAAGTGGTACTCAAGCGTCAACTTTAGGTTACAATATCTCCCAATGTAATTAACATTTTACAGTGCAACAAACGGCAGTGATTACGTATTTGTTTATGTGTTCAGATGTGCTAACAAAACTAACGGGGCTCCATTTAAAAAAACGTAGGTTTGTGTTAAAAAACATACTTCCGTGCATTTTTTTATTGTTTGTATTAACCAGTTACACTAGCCCCTCTCCTCACGTTCGGTCTGTGGAATCTATTCGTCAGTATTTGATGTGGTTTACGAAATATATCCAGCGGTAACGTTAGGTGACTCACCCCGTATATCTGAGCTCAGTAGATTTAAGTAAGCTTAAGAGGGGGTAGACTATATAAGAAACTAACTATGGAGAATATGGAAAGAATGCATTGAGAAGTTATATGAAAAAAAATTAGGCCAAAATGAGTATTGTACACTGAGAAATAATTATTTTGAAAGAAATACGAATAGAATACAGAAATCAGGTTTAGATAAGACTTTTTGGGAATAATGATGAATGAAGGGAGATCTCCAAGAAGTAAAGAAAGTTTTTTTTGCAAAATACTGCGGTAAAACAAACCCTGTCCTTTCCTTTTGTTTTATTCCGCTATGTGTTTGTGTAACCTTATGTGTTTGTGTTCTTCCTGTCTTAATGCGTTTATCTGATAAGACTTAAGTTGTAGAATTTTTCTAATACTCAACTACATTCACTGTTATCCTCTAATATAATTTGCATTTATAATATGTTATTTACTTTGTAAAGATGTTTAGACATATTCTGACCATTTATATATTTACTTATTCATAATTCCTGTAACAGTGATGTATATGTTTATTTCTATTCTTTTGTTAAGCCTGTATTACTACAATTGTTATCTGTATTAGTATGTTTTTAATGATGTTTTCTGTACCTTTGTGATTTTATTCTCATGTTATAAAATTGTAATTGACACCAGTTCATCAAATTAAGTTTCATTTCACTGCACACGTGGGGGGGGACTGTTAGTGGTTGCACGTGTGTTAATCATTCAGCAAGGGACTGGTTAACAGCATTGCTGGTTCTAAGGTCAACTCCAAAAACTTTGTGAGTGCACAAGTGGTGGTTTATGGACTTGCTATATTGCCCACAAGACTCTTCGATGCTGATTGTGCACCTGCACAGTCGCAACAGATGGCTGCTGGCCGTCTCTACAAGGACTACAGTGGGTCTGCATCTTCGATGGCCCACCATTACCATTATTTCTACAAGGACTGCAGTGGGTCTGCACCACTGGTGGCCCACCAATACCGTAATCTCTAACAAGACTACAGTGGTCTGCTCTGTGATGACCTACGTATCAATATTCTTCAACTTCGACTGACTCTACTGTGGGTTTGCTCTGTTGTGGCCCATTACTTGTCTGCATGTCACGAGTTAGCACTGTCTTTCCGTTGGAAGGACAACACTACTTCTTCAAGAATGCACGGAAATCTATTACTTCCGTGTGCATTTTCTTTTACTGCTCAGACTTTGAGAAAAACACTGCAATTTTACTGTGATGAACGATCAGGACTGCCTTTATGGACTGTGAGATAATTTTAGCTTTTGACCAACATTGTATCAATAAGTGTGTGCATTTGATTTCTTTGTTATTGTAATTGTGAAAAATTTTAACAAATATGTATTGGCCAGTGCCCAAAACAATTTGTAAAATTTTTTGTGGGGAGCATGGGGGCTATGTAAGTAGGCTGTTTAGGTTCTTATATTGGTAACGCCACCGCCACATAGCACTCTGTATGAAAATCACTGGCTGTGCTGTGTGCAGTCTGTGGCTGGGTGGCATTGTTGGAATTTGCTATTGTAGTGTTGGGCAGTTGGCTGTTAACAGTGCATAGCGTTGCGCAGTTGGAGGTGAGCCGCCAGCAGTGGTGGATGTGGGGAGAGAGATGGTGGAGTTTTTAGAGTGGATGATCTTGACGTGTGTCCATCAGAGAAAGTAAATTTGTAAGACTGGATGTCATGAACTGATATATATATTGTGACTTTTGAACACTATTAAGGTAAATACATTGTTTGTTCTCTATCAAAATCTTTCATTTTCTAACTATGCCTATCAGTAGTTAGTGCCTTCAGTAGTTAGAATCTTTTATTTAGCTGGCAGTAGTGGCGCTCGCTGTATTGCAGTAGTTCGAGTAACGAAGATTTTTGTGAGGTAAGTGATTTGTGAAAGGTATAGGTTAATGTTAGTCAGGGCCATTCTTTTGTAGGGATTATTGAAAGTCAGATTGCGTTGCGCTAAAAATATTGTGTGTCAGTTTAGTGTTGATCAGAATAAGTAAAGAGCGAAATGTCTGAGTACGTTCAGTTCTGCTGAGCTGTTTGAAAATCAAATAATATAAGAGGTTTATCAGCACAGTAATTCATTAATTTTTCTAAGGGGACGTTTCAAGCATTAGACACGGTGCCCAATTGCAGACTGTTAATGAAAGTATATGGAATAAATTCAGAAATATGTGAGTGCCTCCAAGACTTCTTAAATAAAAGAACCCAGTTCGTTGTCGTCGACGGCAAGTGTTCTTCAGAGACAAGGGTATTATCAGGAGTTCCAGGGAAGTGTAATAGGACCGCTTCCATTCTTTACAAACATAAATGTTTTGACGTACACAGGGGGCAGCAATCTGCAGCTGTGGTCGACTTTGATTTCTTGGGAAGATTTTAGGAAAGTATGGTTCACTTGCAAAGGAGACCGCTTACAGAACACTGATGTGACCTATTCTTCAGTAGTGCTCGAGCGTGTGGGATCCGTACCGGGTCGGATTGAAGGGAGACATCGTAGCAATTCCGATGTGGACTGCTAGATTTGTTACCGGTAGGTTCGCACGACGTGTATGTGTTACTGAGGCTCTTCGGGAACTCAAATGGGAATCCCTGGAGGGAAGGCGACGTTCTCTTCGAGAAACACTATTGAAGAAATTTTTCCGGCATTTGAAGCTGACTGTAGAACGATTCTATTGCCGCCAGCACGCAATGCGCATAAGGACCACGAAGATAAAGGACGAGAAATTGGGATTCATACGGAGCGAGTGGAACAGGAAAGGAAATGACTAGCAGTGGTGCATGGCACCCTTCGCCACACATCGTCTGGTGGTTTACGGTGTCTCTATGCATACACAGATGCATGGGTACCAGAACCGAACCAGAGGTTGCAGTAAGGTTATTTGCTCCAAGTCGTGAAATTTGTACGATATCTTCCTAAGATTCCGGTGTCAAAAAAACCTTGAAAATTTTCTTGATATTTTTAGCCGTTTCCGAGATACAGAATTTAAATTTACGCCACTTGTACCCTTATAATTCACACATGAACCTCGGTGTGAGGAGGAAACGTAGTTTTTAAAGAGACGTAACATGAAGGAATGAGCTGTAAAATTCCTGACTTATCTTCAGAAAGGTTCTGGGAACCACCCCATGTTGTACTGAAGCACATGCAAAATTTTTCTGCACTTAAAATCCGGTATGAGGTGTATAATTAGTTTTGCGTCATTTCTATTCAATGTAAGTAAAGTATCGAAAATATGCTGACCCTTAAAGTTCTTTCCATATGTATGACATGCACTGCTGTAAGAGGGAAAAAGAGGGAACCAGTAGAGAAATGCTCCTATCGGAGTACAAAAGAGGCTAATATCTTCCTGTTTTAAAAATCTCTGACAGAAAAGTGGGGTACAACTCTGTCTCATTCTGCCTTGAACAAGGTCTTCGAAAATTTTTGAAATATCTTGGATGCAAACATATTGACAATTTTTTATGCTGATGGAAAAGGAGACAGTGGCCATGTGATGGAGGCAGGAAGTATTACGTGACGATAGTAGTACGCTTGTGAGGGTTTTAATGCAGGTACATTTTACTGTTGAAAACTAAAAAGGAGAGGCAACTAAAAAAATTGGTTCAAATGGCTCTGAGCACTATGGGACTTAACATCAGAGGACATCAGTCCCCTAGAACTTAGAACTACTTAAACCTAACTAATCTACAGACATCACACACATGCATGCCCAAGGCAGGATTCGAACCTGTGACTGTAGCTGTCGCGCGGTTCTAGACTGAAGAGCCTAGAACCGCTCGGCCACACTCGCTGGCAGGCAACTAAAATGCAAGAAAGTAATCCAAATGGAAGGGTCACAAGATCAAAATTTATCTCTACATTAATGTCACAAGAATAACAATTTGGGACGCAAAAAAGCAGCATTACATTTTTTGGAAAAAATTGACCACTATCTTCATAACACATGTATAATAAAAAATAAAAGTGAAATGATAGTATTTTCAAGCACTTTTGAGAAGCCTTCCGAGCATTCTTCACCGTTTCTTCCTGATTTTACTCACTTTAATACTTCCATAATAAATAAGGCAAATTAATTCACTTATTAGATAAATTATTTTTATATATAATTTTTTATTTATGTTTTTTAAAAAGTAATTTGGCCATTCATCAAGATTCTGCAAGAAATTAATGAGACTTAGCTCACATCAGACAAAAAAAATTCTTAAAGTTTAATAGTAATTACAGGGTGGATGTTCGCCTACCCTGAGGCTTACATATTGAAGAAAGCACAAAATATAATTAGTCTCCAGAAATAAACTAAGTAAAGTAAAATTTGTAATGGGATTCAGCACCAGCTGCATATGTACTAAAATTTTCTGACCATAAAATTAATTATCGTTATTTTTTAATTTCTTGATTCTCTTGTACATCAATTTAACCTTTGCATCTTCATAAAAGTGAAAAGTCCAACCAGTAATTAATTTACTATATATATATCTTATAAAATAATTTTAATTTGTTCTTGAGCACCATACAAACATATTCTGCATATGATAGTATTCAAATATTCACAACCAATAATGTTAACATGACATTTACATGTAGCACGCTTTTTTAAACAAATAAGAGCTGCTTACATTGATATTCTTAAGTAGAGGATCCATTTATATATAAATTCTTTATACATATGATAAAACAATAAATTCATTCTCTAACAGTCCAAAATCTGCCAGTGTGATTAGAAAAAGAGATGACAAAAGTCTGTTAAATATGTTTCTGAATTTCATCTCCATAAACCTTATAAACTTTTGTTGTATGTAAATGGACAGCCTGGGAATTTAAAAGTGATGGAGCTGACAGCTAGAGCAAAAAGTTTGGAAATTTGAGGGTATTACAAACTTAATAAATTGTAGCTCATTGAAATACTCAGCAACAATAATACAATACTACTAGAACCTCCCAAGTACATTAACTGTAAAAGAACTTAAAGACATTTTTAGGAACAGAGACATCATAGGTCATTGTAAACTTTAAAAAAATCTCAACTGATCAAAATTATAGAAGTTGATGAATAGGCTTTCATAGCGAATTTTAATGCTTATAATTTCCAAAAGTCATTGTCAAGATAAGATAGAACAGCATACAAACAACTTACAAAGAAGTTTAGGGAGTTTGATTTCCTTAACAAAACTGCAAATATCAATAGAAAAGCTGCAGCATTCAAAAATAGAATCAAAACATTTGACATCAATAATACTGATACTATCGTAGAACCAGAAAAATGTTTCAGTCACTTTGAAGATTCCATTATCACAAATACCAAAAATCTTATGATACCTGAAAGATCAATAGATATCAATATTACATTTGTTGCATGACCATGAGATGGGAAGAAACGCAAGATTTTAATTTAGAAGCCACAAATCAAGTGATATTAAGATCAACAAATTTAGAGGAATGTTATCACAGTTCTAAAGATAAAATACTAACTAAAATGCAAAATTTTCAGATGACAGTCTTGATGGTCTCTACATTGAATAAACAATTTGGAACTGAGAGTTAATAAACATAACCCAGCTTTTGGATCTTTATATATTAATCTACTGTGGAAAATCATGGGTAAGAAAATAATTAAAAATAATGCCAAAAATATGTTCTCTGTGCAATAAAATCAGCTTTATATCCAGCAAAACGTGATGCAGAGAGAATATCCAAGTACAGAAATACTGGTATAGGAACCAACAAAATTTTTGAAAAAGGAATGACAGAATTTCCTGTAGAAATAATATGCATACAATAATGCAAAAGGAAATCAAATATATCAAGCAATGTTCATGCTTATCAAGAAGGCTTTCAAGATTTTGTCATATATCAACTTTATCATATAAAAACAAACAAGGTAGCCACATTAATTTACTTCTCATAAAAAAATGAAGTTACCTCACTTTATTGAAGGATTAAACATTTATCTAGACTGCTTACCAGTACAATATCTAAACACAATGGGAAACGCTGAATGAAGAGATGAGAATGGTTGGTTGCAGACAGGCATGAGAGCCTTACAGCGATGATTTGATGGGTGTGAGAGCATTATCGTTAGGTGAGCTTGTGGCAGTGAAAGGTGAATTGCTTGTTTAAAAGAGCTCGAATATGCATGCATGCCAAAATTTTTGGGAAAATTCTTAAACATGCTGAGAAAGATAAAATAGGGCAATTGGTGTCACACTTTTCAAAGTCTTTTAAACAGGAGCATATTCGCACTGTTTAAACCCTGGTAGGAACACTCTTCCGCTTGTAGTGATTTTTTCAATCCACAATCGGTTTCGCGATGTTAACACACCATCTTCAGATGTATAAAAACCCTTAACATATAGAAAGAGAGGAGGGAGGAAATATAGCTCAGTGTGCTTATACACGACCTGCAGATGAGGTGAAAAGTTGCTGATACCAGGAGCAACAAATACTTTCTAATCCTCAATAGCTGCTTCGTCTATAATCGCTGTGGCTTCTCAAATTACTGTTTTCTCGAAGTCGCTGTCCATCACGTAGGGGCGCAATGGCTGCTGAAGCTCTTCTGTCAGTATATCCCAAAGCACGAACCAATCTGCTTCATTCGTATTGTGTCAGCACGTGCCGAAAGTAACGAACAGATGAACGTACTCGTTGGATTTGCATATTTATTCCACGTCAATATCGGTGGGAGACCGAACCCTCGGACTGCTTCGTAAGTTACCGAATCGTGAAGGTTAGCTGCGCCGTGACACCAACAACTTTCTGTTTTGTCTGTAGAATGTTTAGAAGGCACACTGCGTTGTACATTCTGGAAAATGGGCTCTAGTTTGAACAGCTCACTTAAATGAACTTTCTGTCACTAGAACATTTAGCAGAAAACAGCCAATAATGTACAAAGTTTTACGTTATCCAATTAAACTATAAATCTTTCTAGCTCTCCTACTAAACTGATACAAATTTGGTTTAAATATTTGTACACAGTTGGCTTAAATACATCAGCTGACCACCTACTGATGACAAACTGAAACTGATGCTTTGCATGAGCTACGTAAAAAGTCATAAATTCGTAAAACGCTGGCATTAGTAGACGCTTTCACAATAGGAAAAACTAAAATTATCAGTGGAACGTTGGCATGAAACCGACAGTGCTTTATAATCATAACTTAGTTCAAAATGAAATGCCCTGGCTTTCTTCCAACTTTTGAAGTAATTTATTGGTGTGTATACTGTACGAACGTTGGTGGAGCTTGGTATATTTCACATTAACAAATCGCTTAGAGAGGCGAAAGAAAATTATTTGAGAGTAAAAGTTCTAAGATGGACTTCAGATTCAATCCCAGACTATTGGATCTGCGGTATGACGTCCACAGATTTCATAATCATTGAAAGGTCTCTGTTGGATTCCTTTCATGTTAATTTCTTAAATCTGTTGTCATTTACTGCATAAATTCCTCTTCTAAATTTACTGTGGTGTTTCTGACTATCTGGGAGGAGACTGAGTAGTGGAACGTGTTACTTCTACACATAAACAAGAACGATCTGTCACACTACTACACTTTAAAACACAGTTTATATGTAATTCATGTCACACAGCCTCATATGGAACCTACATCCGCTTTCGTTTATATACTGTATATGATAAGATACTGTCATCCCCCTTCCCTTCTGTGTGAGAGGATGAATGAGCAAAGGTATTTCTACATGCATGCTTGAGGGTAGCAGACAAGCCTGTCTGCTAGAGAACAGTAGGACCAACGTTGGAACAGGTAGCTACACTTTCTAAAAGCAGAGAGGTTTCAATTCTTAGTATGGTCCTGTCCGTCCCTTGTCATGTTGGTATAGGAAGCTGCCTCTATGGCCACTTCCGTTTGTATTTGTGAGCCACCCTCAGGAAGGGACCAGTCGGTCTGTCCACAGCGAGCGTCTGAAGTGGTAAGATCTCCGGCTAAGCACGTGTCTGCTAAGTCCGTAGGACAATGGATTTCTTAAGTTCAGCCTAACTGAAAATTTAATCACCTTTATTTCAGGTTTAGCTCTAAATATCTAATGTTATCTTAAATTGCAACACAGTGTAACTCAAGTGTGAAGTTCAGAATATATTCTGGTAGTTGCTTTGTCACTACTTTGTGAGTAAAGTGGAACCACGTGTTGATCAGTAACTCTAACTAGCATCATCAATCTTCAATATAAATGTGCGTGAGATTATAAAGTCTCGTCTTGACAATATTTTTCAATATAGCAACTTTTCTTTATGTTCAACCCACGTGGGGTGTACTTTGTGAGACCAGTACCACGTGCTTATACAATTGTTTGACCCATCAGGTTAATAGTAAGACGATAGTAACCAATTCGAGGTTTTTCTTTTGTAAATTGCTTTTCGATCTAATTTATTTTAATTATCAAAATTATTGTGGAGTTACATGCTTTGTGTAAACCAAGTTGACCACGTGTAGTATGTGGTGTAATCATCAAAGTAGCCCTCAGCTATTCTTTTTGCGAAGATTTCACAGAGAGTTAGTATGAATTTAGTATACCAGTGTGTGGTAATTACATGACGGACAGGATTGTGCTACGAACGTAACTTCTTTGGGTGAAAATTGAATCGGTTGGTTGTGGTTAATTTCCTCTTGCATATGTTTCAACGTACTTCGTGTGTTATTTTATGAATGCAGTGTTGTATGCAGTCTCCCAATCTTGGCTCCATATTTCATGTGTTCCGTAAGATTAGAAACTCACATTTTCACAATCCTGTACAAGGCACCAGTTATCAATCAAGTTTAATATGCTGAAATTTTAAATGTTAAAATAAATGTCCAAATATAAACTGATTTATTTCTTTTAATTTAAATTTTCTTATATATATATATATATACATGTATATATACCACCGGTTGTTGTATGACTATTAAAAGATTATAATTAATGTTAGTCTGGTTGGGAATTTGGTAAGCTAGACTGGATACCTGGTGAAACAGTTGCGCAGTAATGCAAGGTTAACTTCCCCAGACAGCTCACAGCTTTTAACCCACTTTTACTATCTTGAATATCAGCACCGCTTACACCTTAAATTAAGCAACAACATTACATCATATGCGATCAAACACAGAGTTTTAATTTCAGGCAGATAAACACCTCTACTACAGTCGATGAGATCTCGCGAGTGCTACCCTTACTTTGCGAATGAATATTTGTGTGATCTTCTAGTTGAGTTTAGACCTTGTCGAATATTTTGTCCAATGGAATACAAGCTCCGAGACTAACGTTCCTAGGATAACTTGCAGCTTTGTTTGAGTTCTAGAGAAGATCGTAACTATATGAATACAGTGAAGAAGGAGTGGAATAGTGGGAAATTTTCCTAATTTTTGGCCGTGATAGTAGTGGTTCGGCTAACAATGAAGGTTTGATTTTATTTTCTATTATTTGTCTCACCTGTGTAGCATCACTGGTCGAAACAAGAAGGGTGCAATTTAACTGGAGTGATTCTGTTCACCTAGAAGTGATGGTTGATTTTATGTCAAGGGCTTTCCCCATGTGTGTCCTGGACACTTAACGACGATTGGTCATTATTTTAGTTTTCCTTCAGTTTTCAGATGCTCTTCCTGTCATGCGAGCTGTTAGTTTTCATTATACCCTTATCTCCGAGATCTTGGTACTCAAAGACCAAAACATCACAAAGAAAATTCCCACAGAAATATGGAGCACAGAGGAAATTCCAAAAGAACGGAAATGTGGGTTGATTCACTCACACCACAAAAGGGCCACAAGATACACTCTAATAATTGCAGAGGTATCTTTTTATTACCTGCTACCTACAAAATTGTCAGGTACTCAGTAGACTAGAAAAAGAGGCCGATACAAAGACAGGTGAATACCAAGCAGGCTTCAGGAAAGGAAGATCTTATCTTGAAAGGATTTTGAACCTGGGAACGCTCCTGAAGATCAGACATGCGAACAACACTGTAGTTGCATTGATGGACATTAAGGAGGCCTATGACTCCATAGAAAGACAGACTCTCTTTCACACACTAGGAAAAAAATAGAACAGAAAGAAAAACTAGGACATTCGTGCAATAGACACATACAGACACCGCATTCGAAATCAAATTTATGGAAGAAATCTCAGTCCCACTCGAAATACATACAGGGGTCAGGCAAGGAGACGGTTTCTTATTGCTTTTATTTAACACAGACTTGGAGAAAATTATCAACCAATGGGAAGAAAAAGTAAAAGCGGCTCTGTTAGGAAGAACATAAGCTATCATGACAGTTATAAAATTCCTGGCATTTGCACTTGACGTGGCAATACTCAGCAACAATAGACAAGAAGCACAAAAAGCACTGCAATACTTACATGAAGCCTCTGCCAAATAAATCTACAGGTATCATATGACAAAACGCCGTACATGGAAAGCAAGAAATACGGAATGGTTAACGGAGTGGAAATATTCACATGGAACATACGTACAAACAGGAGGATCAAACAAGGCATCCAATACAGAACGAACAAAAAAACATGAGACAGCGTACAAACTGACATGGATGCACTACTGTAAAAGAAGCATTTCACGACACGCCAAACTCAGCCACTTCAGTAAAGTTGCATCACGAGAAGCACTCTACGCATCCGAAACGACCTCAATCGTAGCATCAGGCATTAGAGAAACGGAAAAATAGAACGTAAAACTCTCAGAAAAAATGTAGGAGTAGTACGTAGAAATGGTATACGGATGAAGCGACCAACCGACGAATTATACAAACACACAGACAGACTCACATACGTTATCGGAAAACGCCAAAAATTCTATGGACAGATAATAGAATGAACAACAGACACAAAAAGAAGGTTTTTGAAGAAAATGGTTCAGTAAAAAAAGATTTAAAGAAATATAAGACCTGAAACAAGCAGGAATCAGCAGGGAAATGATAATAGCAGGGACGAATTAGGGAACAAAATTATGAACACGAAATTTAAAGTAAAAGAAAAGAAGGAAGCAGAGGAAATATGGACTAAGAAAATGAAACAGGAACACAACAAAGCGTTAAGATGTTTAGTGTAGAGAAAACAAGGAAACAAGAAAAAATGAATAATCAGGTAACACTCAAGTTAATCACTGCCTGAAAGGCAATAGTGTAATAACAATAATAATACACGTTAGTTTCACTTATTATTTTGTAACTCAAAGAAAAGCACCTGATCTGAAGCTCCCCGTATAATCTGTTTGCACTCTTTCTTTACGTAGAGTGCTCTCGACGTAAATACAAACTGTTAATACGGAACATTTACATTTTGCTCGCATCACTGGACGATTTAAGTCAGAGAATGAGAGGCCGGCCGAAGAGCCGCTTTTATGAGAGCTGCAGATGCTACATGCGCGAGTACGTATTCCAGTTCCTATTAACGTCCCAGGGGGGATATAAAAGTTGAGCTCGTAATCATCAACAGCGCAACTGGCGCCCCTTTAATGAGAGACGTTATTTTATCTCTTTGTGTAGTGTGTGTGTGTGTGTGTGTGTGTGTGTGTGTGTGTGTGTGTGCGGTCACGATGGATGCGCCGAGCTGCCAGCAATAAAGGTCTGAGCGGCGTAAGCTGCGTGTCACCATCATTACGAGCCGTTCTGCGCCGCGGCCCTGCCCGGCACGGCACACAGCGCCGCGGTAACAACGAGACGGCGGCTACCTGCAGATTGAATCCGGCCCGGCCTTTGTACGCGTTGCGCCGCCTGATGCGGTCTCGTGCGCTCTTCACAGCCGCTTATCTCGACGTTAATCTCCAGCTACTTGCACACAGCGCACAACACGATAGACCCACTGATGAAAGCTGGGCAACGACATGGCGTGCGCCCTACCACGCGTCTAAGCAAACTTTGCAAGAAAACATGTATCATAGAAGGATCGAATAATATAGAGACTGACAAACTCGTGTAGCGTTGGTGGTGAACCTTGATTTATTTTCAAAGAATATTCTTAAGAATTTATTTTATTTACTAGCGATTCATCAAGAACATTAACACATTTAATCACACTATGTAAGCATGGAAGTAGTTGCCAGGTAGTAACTGATTATATCATAACCAAATTCCTTTTAACAAATGGGAATTTTATTCACTTTAATAGTGCCTAAAAGCATTTTTTAAAAGAAACAGATTTAAAATTATAATCAGGAAACACCCTCTAAATATCAAAGTTACTTTTTATTCATAGGCAGAAAGACACAAGTTTTGACTGTATGAGCTTACGGGCAGAGAAACGTCCCGCTCACTTTTTACACGGCCGTAGTTACGACCGCTCACAACAGCCTCTGAAAGACTACACTGGTGCAAATCTGCAACACACCAGATAACTTTAAGAGTTTTAACAATTTACACAAGCACACAAACTATGCACCCCCCATAGGAGGGATGGAAATGGTACAAAACACTAACAATTAAAATATTAACCTTGCCACCGAAGGTGCAACTTGATTTTAACTTCTAAGAATAGTCTTACGGTGAAAGGGTGGCAACCTTATATACTAAAATGGTCATTTAAATAAAATCCCATGAAATGCAATCTTATATAAAATTCTACAAGGTTGGCCAAACAATAGTTAAGATGCTCTACAGTACATAGATACAGCCTCTCAAATCATAGGCAATAATATCAAAGTTCCCAAAGATCAAAACATATATCAGGTATCAGGCCGTTACACTCCAAGCAATAAATTCGTTAACACACCAAATCCGACAACATGACAGAGGCAGCTACTAACGTACGGTAGATTGGTAGGGAGATTACCGAACAACCCGAACCGCAGATTGCTCTAACCTGCCCCTACTCCACAAGGGAAAAACGGACCACCCAATTTATAAATAACCACCTTCCCGCTGGCGGGCAAACGGAGAAGAATGGTGGGACGACCCCAAAGCAAAACGGCTGGTGACCTCACCAGGAAAACAAGAGTAAATCTAAAAACATATCACCAATCACTTAACTTCTAATAAACTGCGATTTCTCGAGAAGACCTGGCGCAGCACCCCCAAATCGCTCTCCCCAACCGTCCGCTGCCAGCCGCTTCAACGGACGCAGGAAAGCGCGCCGATCTCCCGTCTCACCGGCCAGACTGATGTCGTGGGTTGACCCCTTTGCTCTCGTGTCGACCGCGAAGTCACTACCCTTCGCTATACACCGCGGCCCACTGGACTCACGTGGCGACCTCACATGCGCCGACGCTCAAGACGGACAAGTCATCTTGTGTCTCAGTGCGCCATCGATCCAACCGCCAATGACCATTGCCTGAGCAAACTCGAGCAGAATGGCAACCTAACGCGCAGACTCAGATGCAGGAACGAAGCCCCGACCGGGCGACCACTCCCTAAGTTCTCTTACTGGCGGAGTGGAGAGACTCTCATTTTGCCGGCTTTAAAGGTTGATCCGAACGACAGACATACCAGCACTCCGAACGACAGACAGACACTAACTGCCTAACAAATGTGGACGAGAGACAGACTAGCAAGCTGGGGACGAGAGTCTGACCCAGATTGACCCACTGGCGAGCTCATAGCGTACCTTAAATGCACGTGAACAGGCAACCTTTCCCCTTTCCCACCAGAGGGAGGCACCAAAGCTGCGATTGCCACAGCGGCGCCACCGCCAGAAACGGAGGGCGACGGCTTCACACTACGCGTTGCAATTTTTAGCATGGGTCAGGTAGCAGGTAGACGAGTCCAGGGAGTCAGTGCGCTAGCAGAAAGTCCAGGTCGGTTGGTTTGTGGGACTGAAGGGACCACACTGCTAGGGCCATCGGTCCCGCAACGAAAAGAAAAGAAAGAGTGTGCGGAAGGGGGATGGGGGGATGGCAAGATGGGAACTCACCCCACAGCCTCATGGAATCTAGGGGTACACAATTTTTATTCACGACAAAATTATAGTACATATCAAATAATGCAAATCTTAGAGTAATTGAAGTACGCCGTACAACTGCAACACACCTGTGTTGGTGTGGGATGTAGAGAACTTTAGAATTTTGAATAAAAGGATCGGCACTGAGTTCGAAGTCCTTTTATTGACAGATATTCTAACGACTCATTTCAACTATGTGCCACCGCTTTTAGCGCGCTTGTTTTTGTAATGAATGATGGGAAGTGGCTCTGAGGCAGTCACCATTACGATATGAGTTGTTAAACAGAATGTCTATCACCTGAGAAAGTGTCTTCAGTCGACGCGAAACTGGTCTTGATTTTCAATAAAAGTATTTTACGGTGAAATCGAATCGTTTCATTCAAAATGTGCAATCTGATTTAACAACGATTTAAAATAACTTATCAGGGACATCCATAACTAATGCAACATATTTTTTTCTGAAAACAGGTTGGTTTTGTTCAGGATGCCAAAATACCATAATATTTCCCACGTTTTTGGTTGCAAACTCTATTTTTCCACATAATCTCCGTTCAATGCTACAGTCTTACGCCATCTTACTGAGAGGGCCTGCATGCCCGCATTGTACAGCTCTGCTTCCCGCGGAGTGAATCCTTCATTGGGAAAAAAAAAAAACATCCAATTGAGCAGCGAGATGTTTGTGATCCATCGACCTCCTAGAATGAGACCGTCCGCACGTTCCAACATTGCAGGAGTCGCATTTGTGTACGACCGGCCGATACGCGGGAGATCGGTCAGGTTTGCGCGACACTGTTGCAATGATGACAGACGCCTTGTCCAACGGCTCACTGTACTTCTTTTCACTTGTCCCTTCTCTATAGACATTCTGTAAGCGCTTACGAACATCTGCGATCCTCTGGTTCTGCGTCAAAGGAACTCACCGACAGCTACCTGCTTGGGACGCACCTTCGTTACAGACACCATTTTGAAGACTACTTATACAGCTGTCATATAGGGGCTGAAGAGGGAATACTGCATGCTATCCCTTAAAAAATTCCACATTTTTTAATGGGGATTGGGCGAGAAAAAAAAGTGTTGCATTACTTATTGACATGCCCTCATACATATGACGTCAGTACATACAGTAGAATGGGTGACCAAAAACCTTCCGATTGAAGCCGTTGCTGGAGCGTTGATGTACTGCAGCGTGGCTCTGACGCAAGTACGTAAGCACCGACACGGACGTCAGGGACTACTGTGTCATTCGTGACTATCCGAAGTGCAATGGTGCGTTACGCGGTGCTGCTGCTTCAAGATCCTCATATCGCAGGTTTCGCAACGCACAAGTTACACCAGCTCTACTGGGAGACACTCGAGCACCCTCCGTGTAGTCCTGATTACTCCGCATGCGATGCTCATACCTAATGTTGCTTAATAAAGGCCTTGAAGGATCGACGATTCCTGTCGGACGAGAATGTGCAGCAGGCTGTTACCGACTTCTTCATACAGCAGGGCACGCTGTTTTACCAAACAGGTATCTTCAACCTGGTACGTCGATAGGAATAAAACATCAATGCT
This sequence comes from Schistocerca piceifrons, assembly GCF_021461385.2. Lineage (NCBI taxonomy): Eukaryota > Metazoa > Arthropoda > Insecta > Orthoptera > Acrididae > Schistocerca > Schistocerca piceifrons. Next base: position 711,686,442 of record NC_060140.1, on the reverse strand, counting down.
CAATGCGATTTTGCCTGGCTGGCTTATCGACTCTGGACTCCAAGGTCTTCGAACGGAAATTTTTGAGTCACCCATTAATGTTGTATGTCTTACAGGAAAATTAAAGAGACCTTTGGAGAAAAGAGAACCACTTGTATGAAAATCAAGAGCTCAGATGGAAACCCAGTTCTAAGCAAAGAAGGGAAAGCAGAAAGACGAATGGAAAAACTGGTAGAAGCCGACCTCGGGGAAGATCAGTTTGGATTCCGTAGAAATATTGGAATACGTGAGGCAACACTGACCCTACGACTTATCTTAGAAGCTAGATTAAGGAAAGTCAAACCTACGTTTCTAGCATTTGTAGACTTAGAGAAAGCTTTTGACAATATTGACTGGAATACTCTCTTTCAAATTCTTAAGGTGGCAAGGGTAAAATACAGGGAGCGAAAGGCTATTTACAATTTGTACAGAAACCAGATGGCAGTTATTAGAGTCGAGGGACATGATAGAGAAGCACTGGTTGGGAAGAGAGTGAAGCAGGGTTCTGGCCTCTCCCCGATGTTATTCAGTCTGTATATTGAGCAAGCAGTGAAGGAAACAAAAGAAAAATTCGGAGTAGGTATTAAAATCCATGGAGAAGAAATATAAACGTTGAGGTTCGCCGATGACATTGTAATCCTGTCAGAGACAGCAAATGACCTGGAAGAGCAGTTTAACGGAATGGACAGTGTCTTGAAAGGAGGATATAAGATGAACATCAACAAAAGCAGAACGAGGATAATGGAATGTAGTCGAATTAAGTCGGGTGATACTGAGGGAATTAGATTAGGAAATGAGACACTTAAAGTAGTAAAGGAGTTTTGCTATTTGGGGAGAAAAAGAACTGATGATGGTCGAAGTAGAGAGGATATAAAATGTAGACTGGTAATGGCAAGGAAAGCGTTTCTGAAGAAGAGAAATTTGTTAACATCGAATATAGATATGTCAGGAAGTCGTTTCTGAAATTATTTGTGTGGAGCGTAGCCATGTATGGAGGTGAAACGTGGACGATAAATAGTTTGGACATGAAGAGAATAGAAGCTTTCGAAATGTGGTGCTACAGAAGAATGCTGAAGATTAGATGGGTAGATCACATAACTAATGAGGAGGTATTGAATAGGATTGGGGAGAAGAGAAGTTTGTGGCACAACTTGACTAGAAGAAGGGATCGGTTGGTAGGACATGTTCTGAAGCATCAAGGGATCACCAATTTAGTATTAGAGGGAAGCGCAGAGGGTAAAAATCGTAGAGGGAGACCAAGAGATGAATACACTAAACAGATTCAGAAGAATGTATGTTGCAGTAGGTACTGGGAGATGAAGAAGCTTGCACGGGATAGAGTAGCACGGAGAGCTGCATCAAACCAATCTCAGGACTGAAGACCACAACAACAATACAACACATACGAAGCACGTGTTGACGTGTGATGTGCAGAACATATGACACCAGTACGGAAGGTATTTGTACCTCGTAAAAAAATGTGACAGACCTGGGTTGGTATTTGAGGTAGTGAGCATATGTCAGCAGTACAGAAGGTTTTGACATAAACGTTGTCGACAGTGTCAACTGTTCAACTGTATGTGATATTTTACGTGTTAACCCAAGAAGATGATGTTACTATAATGCATTTTTACGTCGATTCGAAAATGGTACTTGCTATCGAAATTATTCTTTACTAAAGGATTATTCACTAAAGGTAGATTACATTAGTAGCATCATGATCTTCTCATTTTGAGGAATGAATATATTAAATGTTCTCGCTTAAACTTGTCTCATTAGTTCTCGATTAAAATCCGAGCTTCTCATAATTTCCACAAATGATATCATCAGGAAAGCAGTTGACCATGGGGGAAGTAAAGGAATCTCACAGATGTAACTGATACACCAGCGCCCACTACAACTAAGCAGAATGCATATCTACTTTGCTTAATTTGTAAAAGCAGGTACTCAGTACAGGTAACTCTGACAAAAAAGAAATGAGAACCACACGTTATGAGATGTGGTGCGATAGTGCTCTTGGGGAAAAAATGTTCAGACAATTCACTTTCAGTTCAACAAACGAAATGGGATTAGTGAATTTTGTGAGTAAGTTTTCGAAAATTGTGAGAACTTTGGTGGAAATTGTGAAAACGAAGCAGAGAATTCCATAAATTAGCTTCCGTTGAAAACTACTGCCAGGACAGCTACAGTGTCATCTAGTGAATATTGTCCCGGGTATTACTGTCGGTAGAGCCTCTCTGTAAACAAAAACTGTTCCTTCAATACCTTCGTTGAATTTGGCTGTCCCCTTACTGACTCCTTTTGAGCCTTCAAAGTACGTGGAATATTGGCTACTTCAATCGTCACTCCGCTGTGGACACCAACAGCAAGATAAGACAGAGAGAGGGACATATAACGAAACCGTTCAACGCTTTCGACAATTGTATAAACTGTAAGTTAGAACATGTAAGTCTTTTTTCCTTATTTAGTATCTTATAGTTCAAATTCACGTGTGTTCACCAGGCTGCGATTTCTTTTTGCAGCAAATCGTAAACTGGGAACTAATATTTAACTTAATTAATAAAACATGCAATAAAACATTGTTGGTGCACATGGTAGTTTATTTTAGTACAAATACAAATGTTGTATTCACACTTTTAAAATGTTCAGAATAGCGTTGACACAACGTTTTAGGATGCCTAAATTGCAAAAACATCCCTGCCATCCCCCCCCCCCCCCCCACTCTCTCCGGAAGATCACAGCATCGTAACCTCTTATTTTATAAATCAAGCACTGCGCATCAATGAAGTGCGAATTCAGATGCAGAGAACAGCATTTTGGTCAGCAACGTCAGATTATTTAAGTCAGGTGACTTTGGTGTTGCGAAAGGTTTGTCTGTAAACGCTCTGCAGGTTCAAATGGTTCAATTTGCTCTAAGCACTAAGGGACTTAACATCTGAGTAGCAGCAGCGCGGTTCCGGACTGAAGCGCCTAGAACCGCTCGACGCTCTGCAGATTCTGATTGTCATTACAACGTTAGTATAGACAGAACGCCTTCAAAACTACAGTGAATTTGAGTGTAGGGCACTTTTAATTAGCCTCTTAATATTCTACATGCGATAACTGGAATGAACTGGACTAAGGCTTTTCAGAGAGAAACTGAAAGGCATTTCAGTTGTGTCTGTCACGTGTCAAGTGTGGCTAATTGGTCTGCCTTAGGAAAAGAAGGTAAAGCAATCGTTATTATTAAATTTTTTTTTTTTAGGTTTTGTGCTGCACTTGATTGTATTGCCGAGAGTCTATATTAATCAGTTTTGCTACGTTGGTATGACGAAAGTACTCCCTACTATGCGTAAGTGAAAATATCCCAGAAAACATCGAATTAGCAGCTATGAAATTCAGCAGATAAGCGATTTATCGCACACTGAAACAGTTCTTCCCTTTTTAATTTTCAGTGCCGTATGCGTAATATTCGTTCAGCTTTACGGAAATTTAAACGTTAATCATGCTCATTCATTTTTTTTTCGAAGCAAGTAAAGGCAATGTTGGACTTAGAGAATATTGTATCCGGGAAGGTATGACGCTATTTGGTCCGTACTTCTGTCTGCTAACTGATTTCCGAGCCACACGAACGAAAGCACGCTAGCCGCCACCACAAGAAGTTTCCTAAACTTCCTACACTTTTTGTTGTTGCCAGACATGAGTCTGTGCTTTGTGCAACATTTACAAAGATTTCGAGTTCTATACATTTAACTGCTGTATAACGTATTGAAGATATTTGTAATATATTGTTAATACTTCTGTTTACAGAATTTTATGCCAACTAAAATAAGGCCACAGATACACTGAAAGGGAAATTCACCCGGCTGTCGCGACAACAACACAGTGCAGAACAAGAATGGACAGAACGAAAATCAACAGATTAATACGACGGAGAGAGATATCGACGGGAATGATATTTGGCGCTTAAGAAAGGTCTTAACTTCGCAAAAGCGCTTCAGAGTATCTCTTTCTGTGACATTATAAGTGAGGTTGAACAAGATATCTGCAAGATGTCTAGTGAGATTGCAAACGAAATTCGCCAATGGTGCGGATTATTTCAAAATCTAAACCACCACCATCTATTTCCGGCGGAGGTTCGAGACCTCCCTCGGGCATGGGTGTGTGTGTTTGTCCTTAGGATAATTTAGGTTAAATAGTATGTAAGCTTAGGGACTGATGACCTTAGCAGTTAAGTCCCATAAGATTTCACACACATTTGAACATTTTTGAACCATCTATTTGACTAAGACTGAATGCAATAGACTTTAGGAATTCCGCAATGACGCATAGTACTGAGGTATTGGGGCTGCCAGGACACTTTCGTTATCAAATTCATATGCAAATTATTTAAATTGATTAATTAACTAGCCCTAACCCAAGCACCCCCGTGATGACGTCATGTGTTTTCCTCAGCCAGCATGTGGATCCCCTTCTCCTGTCTCCCGAACCCTCCCCCTCTCCCATCTATCCTATTGGCGAGAATTTCGAATTCTGGCGAGGATTTCGAATTTTGCGGGAATTTCGAATTTTGGAGGTAATTTCTTTGCCTCACGGCTGCTCTGACGTCCCATTCCACCTCAACCCGGGAATTGGCGGAAAATTCAAAATGACGGTGCCTTTTATGCGACTTGAACCGTGATCCTTCTGGACCGAAAGCTCAAGTCACCCACCAACACAATGAAACTGTCCAGACGCGCGAGATGAAGGTTAGGTTAGTGTACTTTATTTATTTTGGTTGGCAAACTGAAATAAAGATCAGTACTAGTTACGTAATTAATCGTAAACATTGGTCCTAATAACACAATTATTTGCATAGCGCTACATGACGAGGGCCTAAAATCGCAGTACTGCTCAAAACGATGCCTTAGAACTGGCGTTATCCTACGGGCGAAAAAAAAACTCACAATACCATTCTAAACAGGTTGTAGACAAGCTCAAATTCTAATCTTCGCCTACAATCTGGCAGGAAAAAGGGATAGAATGAGAGGTACTACCTTTATTTTTTTTCAGTGGGAAATAAGTTCCTCTGATGAGATGCTGGTGTTGTACAGAGATGTTCAATAAATATATTACCTGTAAGCTCACAGTTGAGGACTGTATCTATCGCTGCTTGACGTCAGAGTTCGCTAAGGCGACTGCTCGACAGTCATCCTGCAGCCCGGTAATCAAACCAATAGCTCCTAACGCAACTGATGGAAAATGCTTCACTGTTCTTACTACATTCCAAAGTAGTCTGAAAAAAAAACAGCATTCGTAATCAGCTAGTCATAATGTAACAAATGTACTAGAGAAAGTCATCGACCCAAAAGATAGCAGAGGGGGCAGCAGTTGAATGTGCTTTCTCCTCGATATACAGCTGTGAACTAACGAAATTATAGGCACTCCAACCACCCCTCATTCTTCCCCCTTTCTCTCTCCCTCCCTCCTTCCCTCCACCTACGGTGAGGACACAGGCCTTTTAAAATTGTCAATTGCTACTGCAAGCCTCTCTATTTTTCTGCAGCCTATCACTTTTCCACTGGTACACCAGGGGTGTAAAGCTAGCTCGCCTCCACGTGGTGCACCCCGGGTAACGCTAAATGAGCTAGCACATAATGGCAGTCAGACAAACCGTGAAAGGTTCTCCTGACTATGCAAGTAGACACAAAAAACGTCCTCCTAAGGATATGCCAACAAGGAAACTTGGACCTACGGTCCGAATCTGCCATCTCAACATAGAGAGCATAAGCTATTCTAAGTGCCAATACTTATCAAAACTACTGAAGAAAGACAACATTGATCTGATCGCCATTCAGGAAACACATTGTAGTACTGAAGTACAACTGCGGAAAAGGGGCAAAATACCCGGATTTGAATTACTTGGTGCCACTTACCACCATACCCATGGTGTTCATAATGTCACAGTAAAAATTGGGAGCGTAACCGTTACAAATATTTATAAACCTCCAACCACTCCATGGCCAAGATCAGTAATTCAGGCTCAATCTCACCCAGCAATCTATCTGGGAGACTTCAATAGCCACCACGAACAGTGGAAATATAAGGAGTGTGATGCTAATGGTGAAACCTTGGTGAAATGGGCTGAAAATGAAAATCTTAACCTTATCTTTGATGCGAAAGACCGTTACACATTCAGATCAGCTGCCTGGGAGCAGGAATACAACCCGGATCTATGCTTCACCTCAACTGACGGAAATAACCAACCACTACCAGCTACCCGTAAAGTCCTGTGCGACTTTCCTCATAGCCAGCACCGACCAGTCATTATTGAAATTGGCAGCCAAATCCCACTGGCGACTTCCATGCCTTGCCCCAGATGGAATTTCAAGAACGCAAATTGGGAAAAGTACTCTCGAGACCTTGATAAATGTCTAGGATGGATACCACCTACCCATAAAAACTATAGAAGATTCATCGGAGCAGTAATAAGCACTGCCAAGAAGCACATCCCTAGGGGATACCGACGAGAGTATGTCCCAGGGTGGTCCAAAAACAGTGACGAGCTCTACCAGCGCTTCCTCAAGACGGGCGACAAAGAACTGGCCGATGACCTTCTCCACAGTCTTGATACTGCAAGACAACGTAAATGGACAGAAGCAATGGAGAGCCTGAATTTCCAGACTTCAAGCCGACAAGCATGGACCCTGTTAAGGAAATTAGGAAGTGGAGCACCTATTCAAAGACAGACAGCAAACGTCTCCCCAAACATCATGGCATCTCATGTAGTGGCCACGTCCAGAGCCCCTAGTGACAGAGCACACACGATCAAGATAAAACGAGAACTCAGGAATCTGAGGAATAAGGCGACAGAAACTGAATACGCTCTCCCTTTCCCACTCGAAGAAATAGAAACAGCACTCAAAGAGGTCAAGCCAGGGAAAGCACCAGGACTCGACAGCATTAACCCAGAACTCCTGATACACTGCGGTAAATACACAAAACTCTGGCTGGCGAGATTCTTCACCGACATCATCCAAACCGGTAATGTGCCTAGTGACCTCAAAAGATCGAAAATAATAGCCATCTTAAAACCAGGGAAACCAACAAACTCACCGAAGAGCTACAGGCCCATAGCACTACTGTCAGTAATATATAAATTGTTAGAAAGGCTCATCTACAATAGAATCTGCCAGAAAATACTCAATGCTATACCAATCGAACAAGCAGGTTTCAGACCAAACCGCAGCTGTGTCGATCAAGTTCTCTCACTCACGACGTACATTGAAGCTGGGTTCCAAAGAAAGCTTAAAACCTCTGCAGCATTCATAGACCTGTCAGCTGCCTACGACACAGTCTGGAGAGAAGGCATCATTTATAAGTTCCTCCGCATAATCCCATGTAAACTAACAGCTCGCCTACTAAACAACATGCTGAATGACAGAACGATCCAAGTCACCATGGGTTCAGATATTAGTTCACCGAGGAAATTAAAAAATGGCCTACCTCAAGGATCGGTGCTTGCACCACTCCTCTTCAATCTCTACATTGCAGACATACCGGAAACAAGATCAAAGAAGTTTGGCTACGCCGATGACTGGGTCCTTGCAACGAGAAGTCAGTCATTTGAAGGGGCAGAGGAGACCCTAACAGCTGACTTGGAGAAGATGGGAGAATATTTCCGAAAATGGCACCTGCAACCTAACGCCAACAAAACAGAAGTATCATGTTTTCACCTAAACAATAAAGCGGCTAAGAGGGAGCTCAGAATAAAATTCGAAACCACTTGGCTTACCCACAATAAAACCCCAAAGTACCTAGGTGTGACCCTCGATAGAACACTCTCTTTCAAAGGTCACCTAATGAAAACAGCAGAAAAACTAAAAACAAGGAATAACATTATACAGAAGCTCTGTGGAACGACATGGGGAGCGGCAGCTACTACGTTACAGACATCAGCCTTAAGTCTCGTCTTCTCAGCTGCCGAATATTGTGCGCCGGTATGGCTAAACAGCCCCCACACCCATAGAATCGATGCACAGCTCAATAACACAATGAGAATGATCGCTGGTGTAATAAAGACTACACCCATGGAATGGCTCCCAGTATTAAGCCACATACCACCCCCTAACCTACGCCGCACAAACGCTCTTATAAGAGAGTACAAAAAGATAATGAGCAATCGGAATCTACCCATCCATGAGAATTTTGAAGATGCCACCCAAAGCCGCCTCCGCTCCAGAAGGTCACCCATCAGAACCGCAATAGCCACATCTGCAACAGAGGAAGAATCCAGCGCCTGGCACCAAGAATGGTCCTTAAAGAACATCAGCAAACTTCCATGTATCTCCCAGAAGCCTCCAGGTTTTGACTTATCACGCAAAACCTGGGCAACTTTAAACAGAATTAGAACTAAACATGGCAGATGCGCCTATTCCCTCTACCAGTGGGGCATGACAGAATCGCCGCTATGTCAATGTGGAGAAAATCAAACTATCCAGCACATAATAGAAGACTGCCCCAGGACAGCCTATGATGGGACTCCAGAAGATTTCCTGATGGCGACTCCAGAATCAATTGCATATATTAACTCATTAGATGTTTGTTTGTAATTACTTCCAAACTACTATAACTTTGTATAACTATTGTAACATGTGTATTATGTGTAATTTTGTATAATTTTGTATAATTCTGTATAACTATTGTAATAACTGTAAGAATATCTAATGCCAAATTATTACAATTTTGCATATTGATTGTAATAACAATTGTGTCTAAATGCCATACGCTAAATAAATAACCAGCTGCAACCAGCTCGCCTTTAGTCGACACCCGAAACATCAGTCCATTGTCAACATAAAAGGATGTAAAGCCAACTAGACAATACTAGGTAAATGAGGGCTGTTCCAAGTGTAACTTGCTTGTTCACCTAAAATGCAGCGGCATCTCCCTGCCCCACACACTGCTCCCTGGTCAGGGCACAGCTGCGTCAGTGACTCACACGCTGGACCATCCCCACACCGCCCCCACAAGTGCTCAACATTCTGAATGTGAAAACACTTCTCTGTAACAATGGTATCTGACGTCAACAAATTAAAAAGGAAAATAAATGTCCTCTTTCCACAGAAATAGGTACACTCCATTTCTCTTTAGTTTTATGAGCGAAGTCCATATACTTATTACGTTCGACTGCAGGACACAATCCACGTCGCATTATTTTGCGACATCCAACTAAGTGAAAGAAACTGCTGCACCACCGACGATTTTTAGACCCTTTGTAAAACAAGGGGAAAAACCTCCACTATTTTGCTGCGAAAACTAGTGGTCACTGCTGTAGGTCCTCCTCATTTCGAAACTGTCACTGGAGTAAAGAACAAGGGGGAATTTAAATTCTGATGGAAAAACGTCTATCTTGAGAAATTTCTTTCAGCTTGAGACACAAATTACACAACCTGGGAGCATTTCTCATGTTCAAATCAGTGTCCGTAAATAAACTGTCGTGCATGTATGTATTAACAATGTTTCAGACAGATGAAATAACATTACAGAATACAGCCATTCACACTATTTGGTCACATGTCGGAAAAAGCAATCATTTTACATTCAACGCCAAAAAGGTATAACTCACGAGGACATTGCTATTTTGAACACTATGGCAGGTCCCATTTTATCAATGCAATGCTGTATCACATTGGCGTTTATGAAACAAAATGTGAGAGGCTATCTTGTAAGACTGGAAGATGGTAGTGCCTTCCGGGCAGGCCACTGCCATGTTAATACCCGTTAGGCAATTCCCCTTTCATTTTGTTTCGGTGATTATCATACAGTTTCATTTGCCTATGGTGTATATAAATTTTCCTTGATTGATATTAATCTTACGGATTATTGGGGTTAAGGTAAACCATCGATTGATCTCACAATACTTGCATGACTTGAGTAGCAGTAGTAGAATTAAACTCAGCTATAGAGACAGATTTTTGGACGCTGGAGGTGACCATTGCATTATGGGCAGCCTTAGAACTTTCCCTGAGCAGCAAGTGAGATCGCAGTCTTCCTTTTGTAGTCTCCGAAACTGGCCGTGGGCCCGGCAGGGCAGTGGTTTATGGCCACCATTCCGGTGGCCGACCTTGTTCCGACAGCGGCCAAGCAAGAGGCTGGGAACGCCGTGGCTGAATGCAAAATTACACTTCTTTAGAGACTGATGTCGCCTGGCATGGCTTAATAAGCGCGTGTGCATGGTATGGGAGCCGGTCTTCTTATCCCGTGTGAGGGTCTAGATAAAGCGGCGTTGGCCTGGCGACCGGCTAATGTGTTTATTGCAAGAGCAGCGTACCTTGTGAGACGGGACTACGAATTTATTGGGATGTCGCGTTTCTTAGATGCCGCCGAGCCTCTCCAAAAAAGCTCCCACTAAATCGTTTTATGGACGAGATGGAGCTTTTTCTCACTAGGCAGCTTCCCTCATTTTGTGAAATGGGCCGGGGGTTTTGGCTGCAGGAACTCAAGGCATTGCGTGCTGTTTTTTCGGAGATCAGAATATGCACAGCACTGCAGTGATTGGTTGACGAATACAGGGTCTCCTTGCTAGAAAACATGATTGGCATGGTAACCATTGCTGGGCCATGATAGGTTTATTCAAGAACATTAGGCGGAATGGCTGTTTTTTTTTTTGGAAGGTTTTGAGCAACGGGAGAGACTACAACTTGCTTCTCGATCATCGCGGTGAATGGTCGCTAGAGCTCTTCTGTTTCTACGGAAAATGCTGTTAGTTGTAAAGAGGTCCAGACCCGGACGAAACTTTATATTTTCTCAGATGTGAGATAATCACCAGTAGATGTGGGGTCATCTCACACAGTACGACGCTTCGGCAGTGCCCGCTCACATATGACAGCATCTCGTCTTTCACTGGCTATATTGGTAACATTGCATAGCTTTGGAAAATTCAGAAGCCTATCAATCGTTTTCACAACCATCTCTTTTCACAGCAGCCTTGTACATGCAGTAGTCACTCCCAATGGTCATTACACACTTAATTATATTTTGATGTGAGAGACCAATCAGTGGAACGATACGGCAGAGTGTGCTTGCCTAGATTGACATACTTCCACTCACAGTAGCCAGTCTCATTTACACGTAAATTCCAGTTAGGTTCCCCAAGTCTATTACCAAACAGTCTGAGTTTGTGTTAACGAAATGTTCTACGGTAGAAGTTTCTGTTCATATGTTTGTTCTATCTTGACTTTGATATTAGTTAATAACTCTATTTCTGGTATCACAGTCTTTGTTAGTAACTTTTCAATGACATCCATTCTCATTCCCTACGATGTCATTTAATTTTTTGTGGGTTTGAAGGAATTAAATTAATTTTATGTCGATTAGTCAACTCAGGGGTGATCCACACTGGGGCCACTAGTCAGATTTCCTTACACTATTGATAAACATGGCACCTCTTAGGTGTGGTGGTTACGACTGTTTAGTCGTTTGGCAGATTGAGAAAGGCCACCACTACAGGCTACCTTATAAGATTTTGTCGCATCTCTCTCTTCCAGTACATCGAAAGCAAATACCGTCTACATGCTTACATTTGACATTTTTGCTCCATAACTCCACTCTGCCGATATGTCTGTAAAGTTACTACCATACAGAAGACAATCATTGGCAATAGCAGCAGATTATTTTGTTCTAGTTTTGTAAGCCGTCACAGACTGTTTCATGCAATCTACTCACATGTCAGAAAAAACACTATCATTTCTGGATTCCACAATGATCAATAATTGAAGTGGTGTATACCTTATAATTAGAGGTTATGAAGCATGAAATAACACAGGACATGAGGCAATACCTATTTTTAAACATTCAATCGTGACGATAATGATAAAAAAAAGTCATGATTCCATGAGCGCAGTCGATTTCTGTTAGTGCTACGAGCAAAATCAGTATAGTTTTGAGGGAACTATGTGCATTCAAATTTGAACCAGTTATACCACTCCTTGTAGCAGAGCCTCCTATAAGATTTTAGCGCAGCTCTCTCTTCTGATATATCTAAAAATAAATACCATCTGCATGTTGAAATTAAGCATATTTACATATACATGGATTGCTCCGTTTTTTCGGCTATAACACATCCAATCAGTGTATAATTACATCTTTGTACACCACCAAACACTTTGTTTTTTCTATCATGACATAGAGGTTTGTGTTAAGTGCTAAAATTACATTAACACATTCTGATCCATTTGCTCTCACAGAAAGTGGAAGATCACATGGCTTCAACTATGCAGCTCCCACAACACACAGGCTGGTAGAAATGAAACAAAGAGGCGACGTTTCTCATTGACAAAAATGCAGAAGATTTTGTAACACATAGAAATTGGAGTACAGTGCTGTGCTATATTGTCCAACTGTCCAACTGATGTGCTGTTCTATCTTGTACATAATAATAATACTCATGAAGAGCTCTTTCCATCCTTCCAAATGATATCTAGCACACAAAATAGTGGAACTGGGATGATCATGTGCAGGAAGTGCTTCCAGGAGTGCTAGTTCTGCAAGGTTCGCAGGAGAGATTCTGTGAAGTCTGGAAGGTAGGAGACAAGGCCCTAGTAGAATTTATAGCTGTGAGGACACGTAGTAAGTCATGCTTGAGTGTCCCAGATAGTAGAGCACTTGCCCAGGAAAAGCAAAGGTCCCGAGTTTGTGTCTCAGTCTGGCACACAATTTTAATCTGCTAGGGTGTTTCACTATAATTCTCAATTACATCCGTCCACCCCTCAGATTATTAAAGGTGACATATGCGGCATTGTCCACTCTCATACATAACACTGTAAGGAATGGGTTAAGTCAAATAAATGAATTGTTTCTTATCTTAAACATTTAAGAAATAACATTACTTGGGAGAACCAACTGTAATTCGGTAATATCTATGTTCGATTGCATGTGTGCGAATACGATTATGGATTTGGACACATATATATCGCCTGCTTTAATATAGAGCCTCTGTGTAATACATATGTTGCCTCTGTTGAAGTATTTGTTACGAAAATCCACATAGTTTACGAGGGGTGGGAGTGAGCTAAGACTGAATGCAGCTGTAGCATAATTTTTAAGCTTTTCTCGGTCTTGAGGGTCCAGGTGCCCCGAACCCACCTCAGTTTCCCACATTTCATGATACCATTTCTCTAATTTTGTGTACTCTCTGTCAATTTACGTAATTTTACAAGTTTTTTCGCCAATTTACATATTTTGTTTTATTTCCCTAAATTTTACATATTTCCTACCAATTTGTCATAATAAACCAGGTTTTCCTCGATTTTCGCTGATTTTATGTCATTTTTCGTATTTTTTCGACATTTTCTGTATGTGTATGGTAATACTGCTGGTATACACACTCAGTGGTTTATTTTACATGAGGATATTTGCCTGTCTTGTACACTAGCCAACTAAAAAATTCTAAGAAATCCCTTCTTCCCAATGTCTAACATTTTGGATAGAAGGATCTTGCAAGGTATAGTAACACTCGCTTCATACTTATATGAGGCTCTGAAACACGTATGTAACATAGCAGCGATGGCGAGGCATTGTAGCATCTGTGACCAGAGAGTATGCGCTTGACCGCGCGAGTGTTGTGAGCGGTTCTCAGTCTGTCAGTAGTCGTTGCGAGTCGGTCAGTAGTCGTTGCGAGTCTGTAGCTCTGTCTAGTTGAGAGCAGTACTCTAGTAGTAGTCGTGCAGTGCAGTACGCCAATAGTCGTCATGGAGAGCGGTCGGCAACACTGGTCAAGATGGTGAATAAGGTATACTGTTAATTAATATAATTATTAGATAATGAAAAATTTTATTTATTGTAACTATTCTCCAACAAGTCCCCAATAATAATTTTTATTTCAAAAGCATTTTTTTCAAAAATTTAATTTTTATTGAACTAAAGATTTCGTTGCACTTCCCATTTCACTCCACTTCTTTAAAAGAAAATTTTTAGTAAAATCACAAAAAAAGAGAATATTATTATTTGCAATGCAGTTCCTCCTAGCGGTGCGCAACAACAAGAGCAGAAATGTGACATCCATTTATTCTGAGGTAAGACTTTAACTCTGATTGTTTTACACAGGGCCAAAGACCGATATTTCGGTTTAATTGAATTTTCTTATCACTGAATGGACTTTAATTTTTTTGAAGGATTTACATTCGAGTCAGATTGCGTATTTCACATTTTTGTTGCCATTGTCAGTACATTTCATTGTGGGCAGGTTACGCTTAGCGCAATGTCCATTAGGATTCATAATTAAATATTGTCGTATTTCTTTCTTTCAAATTTTTGTGGGGAGGTTACACTCGGCTCCCATTTGTATTAAGTATTGTCATGTTTATTTCCCTTTAAAATTACGGTGGGGAGGTTACACTTGGCGACCCTGCCAGGATCGAATTTCGTTGAGAGTCTTTTGAGCAACAGTCAGATATCTGCTCTTATTTGCTTAGATATAATTAGGATTTGGCGCAACGCTTTTACTAATTTTGTGACTTTCTTTCCACAGGTCAACGGCAATTCGTTGCTCTGTTGTATTTGTTTGTTGCCTTTTTGCATTTGTGCTTATTTGTTTTGTGAATATTTGTGACTATTGTAAAAATGCCGCGAAAGACTGTGAATAGTGTATCGCGAGGTATTGTGAATGAAATTACCGACTTAAACAGCGTGATCGATAGTAATTGTGACACGCAGTGTAATGATGACAATCCTGCGTTCACTGACAATCAATGCATTCCAACTACCAATAATGATGTAGATCTTAATGATGAACAAACGAACTCAATTGTCTCGTCTGTTAATTTGACGACAATTGATGACGCGGGACGCTCTATTGCAATGAGCGCTGCCGAGCTTAACACACCCGATTTGGAAAATTCAAGCAACGTACAGACAAATATTTTTGATGAAAATGAACAAGCTACACAAAGTACGCCGGAGTTATTTAATTCCGAAATAGTGAATGAGAGTGTACATTTGACAGGGAAAGCCTTTTGTGAACCAAAGAATGACCAAATGGTCACACAAAACGCGACAATTGCAAATACGCCGTCAAATAGTACAGAGAATGGAGTAGATAATGTTACATTGGGTCAAATTATGGCAATATTGCTACAAGATAGTAAAAGACTAGAAATGATGGATAAAAAACTTGATGAGCAGAACAAACGACTGGAAGAAGAGAACAAACAATTTAGAGAACGGAACAAACAATTTTCTGAAGGTATTAAACAGCCGAGAGAAAAACACGATAACCTTAATGAACAGAACAAACAAGCTAGCGAACAGATTACAGCTGTTACCATACAATGTCAGGACACTAAAGTACAATTACGTGAGGATACTAAGGCTTGTGCTAATAACAGTAATGAAGAAGTTGGCACTGTTGCACAAGAAATAAGTAGCACACGTGTAAGCACAACAGAATTACATAAAGACGAAGTTAATGCAGTCACTGAAGAATGCCCTAAAAACGAAGTACAGATTCGCGACGAAATTAATTTAGAGTCAGTGGAAGTTTCACACACTCCGAATACGGAAGCTGACGAGAAATTTGAACGTCAGAACAACCATATTGACGAAAGTAGTAAAGTAACAGAATTAAAAATTATTTCAGTCACCAATACGTCACAGAACCCGCCACGTTGCGAAGATTTGTCAGACTTACGCAGCGCGTATAATGTGAGCAATTTACAGCAACTACGCGACTTAAAATCCGAAAAGCCACGCGACTTAAAATCTGAAAAGCTACGCAACTTGAAATCCGAAATGACACAGACGAACAAATTCTCACACAAACCCGAACGTGTTCACAAATTCAGTGACGAGAACGTTGATAATAAGCAGTTTGCATTTGTAAGAAAATGTAAAGAATTTAATAATGACAGAGCACAGACACACGATTTGCACTGTATGCGACAATTTATTTTTTTGCTTTCACCACTACTACCTGTAATGCAGAAACTAGCTTTGAACCAGATGCGGCAATTTATTTTTGTATTTACAACAGCATTGCCTATAATGAAGAAACTAGAATTAGCATGCAGACAGCAATTTATTTCTGAATTTGTACCGCCATTGCCTATAACACAAAAGCTGAAATTTATTTGCAGTGCGTAAATGACCTCAGGGGATTCATTACGCTTTAATGAATATGTGCCGTAGCGAGCATAGGGCCCCGAGCTGTAGTAGTGCTGTTTCATCTTTAGTTTTCTGCACTGCTGCCTTTTCTTCTACTATCCTTTATATCTATCAAAACTGCTCTTTAACTATTGCTCTACCTAGAATTAAGAAAAATGACAAAGAAAACCCGATGTGACAAATTTTTACCGAATGTGACAATTTTCATTAGGCACTCCAGAACCGCCGTAATTTTAATTACAGATAAAATCGTAATCATCAGTATGTGTAAAAGTAAAATTAACAGCAAACCACATTTTGGTAACAATAGATGTTTTTCACCACAACAGCATGAAAGTCAACCGCTTAGCATACCTAACCAACAATGCAGTCTACAAGGTCAACTAAACTTTAATGTTTCGCCGCGTGCACGTATAGTCCCAGCCCCAACAAATAGTAACGTACGGCAGCAAAGAAATAACCACGTACAGACAACACACTATTTCAACTCGTATCGCAATGCGCCGTATAGAAATTAC
Source organism: Schistocerca piceifrons (assembly GCF_021461385.2). Lineage (NCBI taxonomy): Eukaryota > Metazoa > Arthropoda > Insecta > Orthoptera > Acrididae > Schistocerca > Schistocerca piceifrons. The sequence goes on along the minus strand of NC_060140.1, from coordinate 711,669,787 downwards.
TATCAGGACAGACGTAAAAAAAAAAAAAATGATGAGCACAATTTTCAGCGTACATTTAATAACAGTCGATCATATTAGCAGCAACAACATCAGCAACAACATATAATCATGAATGGAACAGACAATAGGTGTCATCCATAGCGTAACACGTCAGTAAGAAATAACAGAACAGTTCATATAGTGGATATGCCACAACATTCTCCCGTAAATAATAACACGTACGATAGATTTTAACCAGATACAGCACAGATTGCATATTCCAGTAACGTAAGCAACAATTTTGACTCGCAGATTCTTGTTCACGAAAAATGTTATTAATTTTGACGCCATCCGATACACGTTTGCATTAAGGACAGAATAACGACGTATGTAGACGATATTCTTATCGCAGAAGCTAATTGGTCTGAACACAATCTGATTCTTGAGCAACTGTTACAAACTTTCCATGCACAAGGACTTACAGTTAACCTCAGTAAATCGCACTTTGGCAAAACTTCTATAAAATTTCTTGGACACGTAATTTCAGCAGAAGGCATTGCACCTGATCCGGAAAAACTTCAAGCTCTACGTGACATTACCGTTCCTACAACGAAGAAGCAATTACGCAGTTTTTTGGGCTTAATTAACTTTTTTCGTAAATTTATTCATCACTCTGCTTTAGACACACCCAGATTATGCCAATTAACGGGTAAAAACACTATTTGGTCTTGGGATAAGCAAGCACATTCTGAATTTGTGAACCTGAAACATGCTTTGTTGAATGTTCCACTTTTATCGCACCCAGATCTTAGTAGACATTTTTTCATCGCCACTGACAGTTCCAACACCGCTTTAGGCGTACACATTTTCCAGGAAATCGAAGAAGATGGTTCTACAGTAATTAAAAACATCGCATTTGCAAGCCGCATTCTGTCACCTGCTGAACGAAATTACTCCGTTACAGAACTTGAAACATTATGTGTTGTATGGGCTTTTACGAGATTTAGGCATTTTCTTTATGGCAGACATACCACCGTGTACACAGACCACAGAGCGATACAATTTTTACTTTCGGCCAAATTCACTCACGATAGATTAAGTAGATGGAAATTATATTTACAAGAATTTAATTTTACGATTGTCCACATTCCCGGCACACAAAATGTTATAGCAGACGCACTATCGCGTTCTCTGAGCAACAATCAGCAAGACGTAGCAACCAACTTCTGCAAAGCAAATTTCAGTGTCATGTACATTCAGCAAGTTGCATTTGAAAACTTTATTTCATCGTCATTACAGGACATAGCACGAGAACAAAATAAAGACAATGTGTGGAGAGAAATTAAACACCTTTGGCTAGATAGGAATAATGTTACGATTAGAAACCACTACACTGTACGCAATGACATTCTGTTTCGCCGCTCTCATCCTGACAGCAACAATTGGTTATTATGCATTCCTGACGAACTGGTTAACAAACTAATTTGGTACACTCATTTAAGTTACGCACATTACGGAGCACGAAAATGTTTTCTTATACTGAGACAGAACTGTTATTTTGCCAACATGGAGAAACGTATACGACGAGTTTTAGCGTCTTGTAAAATTTGCCAGAAAGCTAAATCAGACACCACTTCACATATTCCTCCTTTATATTCCATTGTACCTGTTAAATTAAGACATATGGCCGCAGTAGATATTTTTGGTCCGATTCCGAGAACTAACAGAGGTTTTTGCTACATCTTTGTCGCTGTTGAACTCACTTCAAAATTTGTTACTTTCACTCCATTACGCAAAGCTACTGCTAAAACTGTTTCGAAAGCATTTGTAAAACATTTTCTATCTCATGTAGGGCATGTGATGAGAGTAATTTCTGACAATGGATCTCAATTTCGTAGTAGCGTATGGACACGCATGTTACGAGCCAGAAACATTTCTCCGATCTATATATCCAAGTACCACGCTTCTTCGAACCCCTGTGAAAGATTAATGAAAGAAATTGGTAAGCTGTGCCGAATATACTGCCACAAAAGACATATTGATTGGGATACACACATACTCTCATTCCAAGATGTAATTAATTCCATTCCAAATGAATCCACTATGCTATCTCCGTCTGTTATACTGAAAAATGCTGAACCACCTAACAAAATTAAAGAATTAATAACATTTCCTACATCTCGTCGATTACGACACCATGAAATAATTAACATTGCGCTGAACAACATCAAATGTGCCGCAGAGCGCCGGAGAAGACAGCAAAAACAGGTTTGTACACACCGCCTCTTTCACGTTGGACAGAAGATACTAATACGTACACACTATTTATCCAGCAAATTAAAAGGTAAGTGCAGTAAATTTGAACTTCTATACGCAGGTCCATATCGGATTCGCAGCATCCCTCACCCCAAATGTTGTACACGTCGAAACTTTGAGAACCAGAAAATCGAAAGGCAATCACCATATCTCAAACATTAAACCGTTTATTGAGTGAAACCACTGTATGATTCAACACACTATGATGCCATTTACTAATGCAATTATATTCACCTGACTAATTACTGATGATTATCGTATTTTTTTCTTGGCAAGTGCCCGGCAAGGTAAGGTTAGCAGGTCGCTTTTGTTGTCGTTACACATCAGACCGTGCATACGTTTCCAGACGAACTTACGTATTTTATGACTAATTATGCAATGTTAGCTAATGACATGTTAATTTCATTACATTTTTTTTTTCATTAAAGTCTTTAATTCTCGCCTCTATTAACTACACTACATACAAGCTGAACACAACGAACGTCACATTTGTCTTTTTATGTACGATTGTATTCCAGTTTTGTTAGTATGCACTGTGAAATAGTTAGGATATAACACACACCAGTTGACTTTGACATTTTTTGCTTTATGACATCTCAAGATCGTGACTGTTTTACATTTTTTGCTGCTGCATCGTATTATTCTGTGTACATTTTTGTATCTGAACACTGTCAATGTCTTTGACATATTACGTTTTCTGTCATGTTATGCTGTATGGTTAATTGTGTCACCATAAACCAGTCATTATTTAGTGGGTATAGGATTTAAATGCAGGACATTAATCTCTGTCATCAATTTCAGAAAGAAATGATGCATGTAAGAAATAAATTCAACAGAAATGGGAATTTCACCTACGGAATAAACGAAAGAAGATGCAATAACTTTATGAGGAAGAGTAAATGGATCAGGATTGGCAGGCATTAACAAGAATATACTATACTCATCGTAGAATAGCAGTCTTAACTAATTTTTTTCTTTCAGAATATAAGGTAATTGATGCAGGCTGTCAGACTGAACTACACATCTTAGTTTTAGTGATGAAATATGCTAGAGATAAGGAATAGTTATGTAATGAGTAATGAAGTGATTTTTTTTACAGATGATAATGAATGCTGATGAATAATTATGAAGAATATGCTGTTATGAATAATGAAGTTTTTCTTTACAGGTGATGATAATAATGAAGTTATGATGATATGGATAATGAAGTTTTCTTTGCAGATGAGGATAATGTTGAAGTTATGTATTTATGCTACGTAGTTATTTAAGTATTTGTTGCAGTTTGCTTTGACAGCAGGTGTTACATTGCATAGTAGGATGACAGAAAGTTTTGGAAAGGACAGCTATGGAACACAATTTATACACATTTCACTACCTGTTAATTCGAAGTTCACTACTTTTCAGCATAGTGTGCGTTTCTTCTTTCAGGTCAATAATCCGTTTTTGTATTTTTTTTCAGGAGAAGCTTTTCATGATACTTACTAAACCTGTTAGTTATTATACCTGTTCTAGTACTTGCATTTTTATTTTTTACCCATTTGTGTCTATCATTTATAAATGTGATCACATATACTGCCTTGTTACATAACCTTGCTACAGCTGACTCATGACGAATGACGTTACCTATCCTCATTTGCAGCAATAGGTCAAAAGCAAATAGTGTTATGCCTCAGCAATTAATTATCGATCCCAACGCAATGCATTGCTAACAAAAAAAAAAAATTTATTACCAGTCCCAAGTAGTGATACCAGTTTGAGAAAATTCTGAATAATACTGATCAACTCTGAATAGTATGTCACTTGAGTAATGACTTCTTAATGAGACAAAAAAAAAGTATATATTTAAAATAATGCTTTGTCACTAGTTAATAACTGCCACTGTTTATTGTAATGAGACTACTTATAATGCCTATAATTACTAATGCTATGACTAATTAACTGATTTTAATAATGACTTTGTAATGATCTGAATACTACTGAAGGAGAAACACTGTTTATTGTAATGAGACTACTTATAATGCCTGTGATTATTAATGCTATGACTGTAATTAACTGATTTTAATAATGACTTTGTAATGATCTGAATACTACTGAATGAGAAACACTGTTTATTGTAATGAGACTACTTACGATGTCCATGATTATTAATGATTTGACTGTAATTAACTGATTTTAATAATGACTTTGTAATGATCTGAATACTACTGAAGGAGAAACACTGTTTATTGTAATGAGACTACTTACGATGTCCATGATTATTAATGCTTTGACTGTAATTAACTGATTTTAATAATGACTTTGTAATGATCTAAATACTACTGAAGGAGAAACACTGTTTATTGTAATACGATTACCCATGATGCCAGCTAGTGATTCTTAATAGATTGGAATGACACATAATTAATTAACTATGGTACTGTTTAATAATGCTTTGTAATTAGGAGAAGACTAATAATTCTTACTATTGGAATGACAAATGATTAATTAACTGTAATTAGGAGAAGGTTAATGATTCTTAATTACACTCTGTAACTGAAAAGAATGCGATTATTTAATAATGCTTTGTAACCAGGAAAAGAAGGCTACTGATTCCATGTAAAACAATTAATGAACATTTTTCTGTAATACTACATACTTGGTACAGAAATGTTCAATAACTGGGCTATGAATGCCACAAACTAATTAAGTCTCTAATTGTCAATATTATGTGACTTGATGTCCTTCACCTCATAAGCTGACTACCCTGAATTACTGCAATGTCCATTTGTCCTGTTTATCCTAGTGATCATGGAGCACTATCTTTGGTTTTGCACTAATTCTACGTTGGTGTGCCTTTTAAGAGCGTGGTGTTGACACGACATGCTGTCCACCACCGTGAGCGATGAAGATATTATTATGGTCCCACTGTTTGGTGTACCTAATGTACTGCCAAAATGAAAACATGGAATATTACTACGACAATTCAGTGTCTTGGCTACACTGATAAATTCTGATGGGAAAAGAACTTCAAGTTGTGTCACTTGGTGTTGTGCTTCTGTGGAAAGATATGGACTTTCAGAGCAGCTGTGTGCAATCTAAAGTGCTACAACCATGATGCAATCCTTCCCTTTCCTATCCTGATTCTTGTCACATAAAAAAAAAAAAATTTTTTTTTGGTGACATCATTTCTGTTCGTAGGTTATACATTTTTCGATTTGTTGAATTCCAGTGCGAGTACACTTGTGGCACTGGTCGACATGATTTTTTGCCATTATGTTTATTTGTTGTGAAAATGCTAAAGACATTTCTCCAGTGCGTGTGCACTTTGGACATTATTTTTTTTTTTGCCATTATGTTTATTTATTGCGAAAATGCTATTGACGTTTATTTTTTCGATTTGTCCTCAAGTACAGTATGTGCACTCTTGTCTTCTATACTGTGTATACATTTTTTATTTTTAATGATATGTTCTGAACTACAGTGCATGTGCACTTATGTTAGGTGTTAATATGTTTTCTACTGAACTTCAGTGCCTGTGCACTTTTCTCATTTTTCAATATGATTTGTACTATTCTGTATATTCAATACTTAATTGCGTATGCACTTATGTCATTTGTTACTAATTGTATATACATTTCATCATTTACTGATATGTTCTCAACTGCAGTGCATGTGCACTCATGTCACTTGTCAACATAATATTTTTTGCCAGTCTGTTTATTTGTTCTGAATATTCTAAAGAATTTTCAGTGCCTGTGCACTTTGTTATCTGTCAAATAATTTGTATATACATTTTTCTGATTTGCTACTATGTTTTGTACTCACATTTTGTGTTTGTCTGATATATTTTGTACTTAGCGCGTGTACACAACATTTACTTTATGTACTACATCTAAATATTCTGTAAATTGTAGAAGTTTATTAATTAATTAAAAAATTTTGCCGCGATTGGCAAGTCCAAATGACTCACCATCGCTGCCAAATTTTTGCCCCCCCAGTGGAGGGTTATGAAACACGTATGTAACATAGCAGCGATGGCGAGGCATTGTAGCATCTGTGACCAGAGAGTATGCGCTTGACCGCGCGAGTGTTGCGAGCGGTTCTCAGTCTGTCAGTAGTCGTTGCGAGTCGGTCAGTAGTCGTTGCGAGTCTGTAGCTCTGTCTAGTTGAGAGCAGTACTCTAGTAGTAGTCGTGCAGTGCAGTACGCCAATAGTCGTCATGGAGAGCGGTCGGCAACACTGGTCAAGATGGTGAATAAGGTATACTGTTAATTAATATAATTATTAGATAATGAAAAATTTTATTTATTGTAACTATTCTCCAACAAGTCCCCAATAATAATTTTTATTTCAAAAGCATTTCTTTCAAAAATTTAATTTTTATTGAACTAAAGATTTCGTTGCACTTCCCATTTCACTCCACTTCTTTAAAAGAAAATTTTTAGTAAAATCACAAAAAAAGAGAATATTATTATTTGCAATGCAGTTCCTCCTAGCGGTGCGCAACAACAAGAGCAGAAATGTGACATCCATTTATTCTGAGGTAAGACTTTAACTCTGATTGTTTTACACAGGGCCAAAGACCGATATTTCGGTTTAATTGAATTTTCTTATCACTGAATGGACTTTAATTTTTTTGAAGGATTTACATTCGAGTCAGATTGCGTATTTCACATTTTTGTTGCCATTGTCAGTACATTTCATTGTGGGCAGGTTACGCTTAGCGCAATGTCCATTAGGATTCATAATTAAATATTGTCGTATTTCTTTCTTTCAAATTTTTGTGGGGAGGTTACACTCGGCTCCCATTTGTATTAAGTATTGTCATGTTTATTTCCCTTTAAAATTACGGTGGGGAGGTTACAGCTCAACAAGTGGCACAGATTGGAAACCCATAGTCTGGAAGCAAATCAGTGTACTGCTACAACACTTCAGAGTTCTTGTCTGCTGACTCTTGTAGTGAGCACTTGATGGAAACTCACAGTGTGGCCCAGTTCTGCACTTTCATCTGACTTCCGCTCTTCCGTGTAAGGATCTGCGATAGGGTGTGTGTGTGTGTGTGTGTGTGTGTGTGTGTGTGTGTGTGTGTGTGTGAATTCCGAAGGGACCAAACAGCTGAGGTCATCGGTTAATAGTCTTGCAACTTATCCTAAGAACAACACCTACACCCATGCCTGCGGGAGGATGCGAACCTCCAGTGGGAGGGGCGGCACAGTCCATAAGATGGCGCCTCAAACCGCATGGCCACTCCATGTGGCTGTAACAGTGAGTTTAGATGTGTGCAGAGTTCGCTTCTGATGCTGATCTGACATTTTTTGCCATAAGTATGTGCTCTTATTGCTTACTAGATGAGCTGCACTACTTTTGTTTACACCTTCCAGCTCTGATACACCCCCACAACCACATCAGGCCATCTCCAAACTATAGATTTCTGGTACTCTTTTTATCCTGGTAATAAGTTATTCGTTAGTTGACAGTATGTCAACTGCGCGTAACATCCTGGAACTGAGAATTTCCCCACCCAGTACCTACAGAATACGCACCCCCGACAACGTAATTTATAGAGAAACAGTAAGCATGTTACGCCTTCGAACTGCAACCATCCGGCACTGACAGGTCTACACACGTATATGTAGAGACTACGCATACGTATTACCAAATGTGAACTCCCGATTCAACTGCCTGTCACTAATTTTCGACAGTGCCACAATCCAGCACTTAGCAAAAAACTCTTTGAAAAACGATTCTGTAGGTGACGTAAAAGCATAACATTTTCAATGCAAGCTATATTACCGATCTCTTGTAGCAATATCGTCTAGATTCTCCTGTAATAACAAAAAACCAAGGCCTCCTACTGCACCTATCACATCTTCTTTTATACTCTTAAAGATCCACAATGACATCACATGATCGTCCTAGTTCCACAATTTGGATATGCTAGATATCCATTGGCAGGATGGAGACAGTTCTTCATGAGTATTATTCTTATGTAAAAGATAGAGCAGCACTTAATTTGTATGATATACTACAGCACTGTACTCCAGTTTCTATATGTTACAATATCTTCTGCATTTATGTTTCTGAGAAACATCGCCTCTTTGTTTTATTTGTAGCAGCCTGTGTGCTGTGGGAGCTGCATAGTTTAAACCAAGCCATCTTCTGTGAGAGCCAATGGATAGAATCGTGTTAATGTCAGTTTAGCACTTAACACAGACCTCGAAGTCATAATAGAAAAACGAAGTATGTGCTGGTGTATAAAGCTGTAGTTATACACTGCCTGGTGCCTGGATGTGTTACAGCTGAAAAAACAATGTATTAAACTGCTTACGAAATAACATCACAGGAAACCACCATTGTGATTGACAGTCTGTAGGACATGGTCTTCTTCCAGTACAGTGCAGCTCTGTGCAAGTGACTTCGACCACTGGCCACCTGCTCCAATTGAGCGATCTGTGTATATGTAATATGCTTGATGTCAATATGCAGATGGTATTTGTTTTCCGATATATACGATGAGAGAGATGCGGTAAAATGTTATAGGAGGTTCTACTATGAGGAGTGGTATAACTGGTTCAAATTTGGATGCAGGTATTTCTCTCAGCACGACACAGATTTTACTCATAGCGCTAATAGAACTTGGCTATTGCTGTTCTCAAGGAATCATGACTATTTTTATTATTATTGTCATGATTGCTAGTTTAAAAATAGGTGTTAATGCCAGTCCTGTGTTATTTCATACTTCATAACCTCTAATTATGAAGTAGACACCACTTCATTTATTGCTCATTGTGGAATCCAGAAATGATAGTGTTTTTCGTGACATGTGAGTAGATTGTGGAAAGTAAGCTGTGAAGGCTTACAAAACTAGAACAAAAGAATCTACTGCTATTGTGAATCATTGTCCTTTGAACTTTACAGACAGGTCGGTAAAGTGGAGTTATGGAGCAAAAATGTCAAATGTAAGCTTGTAGACGGTATTTGCTTCGATATTTTGGAAGAGAGAGATGTGGTAAAATGTTGTGGGAGGTTCTATTAGATGACATCCTCTCAAATTTGTTTCGTCTATACAAGTGTGATACAGCATCGCATTGGTGAAACAAGACGTTTCATAGTGTGCAAAACAGCGACATCGTCTTGTTGTCAACATAAAATGATTGTGTTTTTTTTTACAACATGTGACCAAATGCCATTATATCCTGTACTCTGTAATGTTATTTGAAGTGTCTGAAATATCTGTAATACACACGTACATGACAGTTTACCTACTGACATTGTTTTGAATGCGAGAGGTGCTCTCAGCTCGTGTAAATTTCCATCAAACTGACAGAAATGGCTTAATATAGATGTTTTTTTCCTTGGAGTTCAAACTCTCGCTTTTTATCACTCTGATGACAGTTTCGAAATAACGACGACATTTTGTGGTGATGAGTAGTTTTCGTCGCAAAATAGTGGATTTTTTCCCCAGTTTTACTGTCTTTTCATCTGTAATCGGCAGCGACGCTGATTTTTTTTTTTTTTTTTTTTTACTTTGTTGTATGGCACAAAATAATGAGATATGGATTGCGTCCTGGAGCCAGACATAAGAACTGTACTTTGTTTGCTCATAAAACTGAAAGAAATTTGACTGTGTCTATTTTCACGGGAAAAGAACATTTATTATCGCCACGATTGTGTTTTCAGTTTTGGTAGATGCTCGCTTATAAGACATGTGTTGACATCAGATACACTTTTTGCATTGAAGTGTTTTCACATGCATAATGATGGGCACTTGTGGGGCCACTAGGGGCCACTGTGGGGATGCTCCAGTGGGTGTGAGGTCACTGATGGACTTGTGCCCCAACCAGGGGTGGCGTGTGAGATGGGACAGTGCCACAACAAAAAAAAAAAAAGTATGTGAAATCTTATGGATCTTATGGGACTTAACTGCTAAGGTCATCAGTCCCTAAGCTTACTCACTACATAACCTAAATTATCCTAAGGACAAACACACACACACACCCATGCCCAACGGAGGACTCGAACCTCCGCCGGGAACAGCCGCACAGTCCATGACTGTAGCGCTCCAGACCGCTCGGCTAATACCGCGCGGCAGTGCCACTACATTTATGACGAATAAACACGTTCAGGGAGGGAGGAAGGGAGGCGGGGGGATGAGGGGACTAGTTCTCAGCTGTACATCGAGGAGAATCCACATTCAGCTGCTGCCCATTTGCAATCATTTTTGAGTATCATTTTCCCCAGTATGTGTGTTGCACTATGACTCATTGATTACGAGTGCTGGTTTTATTTGTGCAAAAATTTCGATGTATAATTAGAACAGTGAATCATTTTTCCATCAGTTGTGGTAGTGTGCATTGGCTTCAATTACGTGGGCTGCAGTGTGATTTTCGAATAGGCGTCTGTAGTGAGCTGTGACGTCAAACAGTCTTTAGCTCTATACTTATAGGTAATACACTTACTAAACCCCTCTCTGTCCAACACCAGCATCTCGTCAGTTGAACATATGTCCCACGAATAACAAATAAAGATAATACCTCCCACTCCATCATTTTGTCCCATCTGTTTGTAGGTGAAGGTTTGAGTTTGAGCATGTCTGCTGCTAATTTCGTACGGTTTTGTGAAATTTTCCCCCCGTAGGATAAAACTAGTTGTATGGCATCATCAATTTTTTAGCTATATTGCGCTTTTAGGCACTCGTTAGAGGTGGCATGAGCCCCCTCTCACATTTCCATCTTACTCTGAGTAATTCGATTTTCCTCTCTAATTGCATGCGGTGAAAAGTTGCTATTCCTTCCCACGCGGACTTCTCACGCAGCATCTCTCGTCACCCGGGTGGTCCGGTGGCAGGCGGGGTCTGCTAATCTTGAAAGGGTTAAGCTGACAGGTGCGAGGGAGTCGAGTGGATGCTTTACACACGCCGACATTGTCATAAGAGCAGGGACGACACGCCTGCAGGGGCCTGGAGGAGCGGCTGGGCTGGAGATTCCGTTACTTCGCAGAAACTTAGTGAAAACACTTTCTGGCGGGCTACCAGCGAGGGGTGGGAATGACTTGTGATCCCAGGCAGTCTTGGCGGGCAAATTCCCGCGTTTTCTGCAAAATCATAACTGTGATTGGCTTGCTCAGGGGATAGCTCCGTGACATAGCAAAATCGGCACAGAAATTGGCGCCAAGTATCTCCGTTGGTGGAATAGTAGTATGTCAGCAATAGAGTAGAATTTTCCACTGGTTTTAGAGTTGCTGATTGGCACGTTTTAACCATGGCCATTGTCGTGCGGGCGGGAATGTTCTGTGTTCGGCTTGTACGGGTGCTCTTGAGGGAGTCGGCTCTCGCCTTTCGGTCGGAGTAGGTTACAAGACTGAGCTCTCGCTGCTCTGGACGCCTGCCTTCCATTGGCTGTCTAATATACTTTCACTTAATTGTAACTCTTTGGTGAAGTTGCTGAAGTTTCAACTTCAACATAACTTTCCGAGTACAGTTGGCAATTGAGCGTTCTGTGTACAAGCGGCCTATGTTGTTCGTCTTGAGCAGTTTTCGCTAAAGTTGACTGTATCGGAGTTACTGTGTGACTTCTCTTGTTAAAATCAATCACTGTACCGTCAGTGATTGTGTGGCGAGCCTTCTTCATCTCCCTCAGAGGCACATTTGTATTGATAGGAAGTCTTTAGTCTGGAACAACCAGACCAGGATAATTTGTTTTGGGCTATACTCGTGACATTGTCATCACCACGACTGGCAACCAGCCATCGCTTCCGGTACGCCAGATCGTATCTTGCAGTTGACAGCAGAAGACAGCTTGGTAACGTATGTCCGCAGCACCGGCAGATTAGGGAATTTTGCTCTGTGATAATCAGACCTCAACAGAGCGCGCCTGTTCCCGTCTTTTCTTACGTGGTTCTGTCTTGGGTGTTCAATGTCTGAGTTCTCACTACTGTAACAGCAATTAATGTTGGGTTGGCTGGGTGTTTCTCTTTAAGATTTAAGTTGCAAGGAATTGGCCCCACATACCACTTGGTCATAAACGTCACAAGCTAGTTTACGGACAACCTCCCCTTCACAGTATTTATTTGAGTATCCAATTTGATGTAATGTAAATGTTTCATGTGTTATGTTTATTATTTTGAGTTAGTCATAACAGATCAAATAGTTATTTTGGACAGAACTTTCATTCTGTAGATCGGTAGGCCAACCCTTTCATTTCTCACCACGTTAATGAAACTTATTTATCAAATTAATTTCTATCAAATTAAATTATTGCAGGTGCCAAACTCTTTTATACTCCACTTGCAGGGTCTATTAGAGTCAGTTCGCGTTTCTTCTTAATCCATATGCAACAGCAAAAGTCGGAGTTAGAAAAGGGGGGGGGCTAAGAGCATCATTTCCATATGAAGATTCTAGAAGAATTTAGTGTTAAATACACTGCTTGCCCCGGCACCTCGCATCCTTTTGTAGTGACATGCATATAATTGTCTTATTAGGATACATATTTATGCTTAATCATGTAATTAGACTGATCTTTATTTCAAATTCCCAATCAAAAAAATGAAGTACACTAACCTAACCTTTCTGTCACGCATCTGGACAGTTTCCATTTGTCGGTGGATTCACTTGGGATTTTCTGTTCAGAAGGACCAGTGTTTAAGTCCTGGAAAGGGCTCTGTCATTTAGAATTTTCCGCCAGTTCGCAGGTGGGGGTGAGGTTGGTAGTCAGCGCAACCATGGGACAAAGAAGTTCCCTACAAAATTCTAAATTCCCGCCATAATTCGAAATATTCGCCAAAATTCGAAGTTCCTGCTGGAACTACTACATTTAATTCTGAAACTGCTGAATGCAACTGAACCTACAGTCTCTTTGGTATTTAATCATTTCAACACTGACCTACAGAATTTTCCCTGACAAATACAACTCATAGTTATTCTATTCATTTCTTTCCCACAGTATACAAACGCAACGGAATCTGACTGCAAATAATTAACACCCAAGAATGGCCCTGGATCAGAAGAAATCCAAACATTAACCCAAACATTACATAAGTCACTTACCACAAAGAGAATCTTCATGATACTAACTACAATAAATACAGTAAGCAGCAACTACAGCCAGCTAAATAAAAAGATTCTAACTACTATAGGCTCTAACTACTAATAGGCATGTGGTTTGAAACGGGGAAGATTTTGTTGCAGAGAAAACAATGTATTTAGCAGATTTTACCGTAAATCGTGTGACATCCAGTTCCAAACATTATATAATAGTCAATATTTCCATTATCCAAGTATTAGCAAATACATCAATCATCATTTTACAATCCCTGTCCAACCAGTGGTAACCTCCAACGCTGCTAACTATTAACTATCGACTCCGAGCCTGTCCAACCACAGTGTCTGCTACAGAGGGCGCACAGCACTGTGAGTGATATTAATGCAGTCTATAGTGATGCCAACATTCAAACAATAAACAGGCTACTTACACTGCCAATAGAGTAGTTGGGGGAGGGGGAGGGGTGGAGGAAGGGGCTGGGACCCACATGCCAGCTGCGGAAAACTCATGACGTCATCAGTTTGATACCAGTTTTGTCGTGGGCGTCCCAGTACCCTATATGAAACGTCCCCTTTGAACAAATTATATAGGACTGTGCTTAACCTGACACACAATATTTTGTTAGCGCAACGCAATCTGACTATCAAAGATCACTGCAAAAGAATGGCCCTGACTAACATTAAACTATACCTTTCACAAATCACTTACCTCACAAAAATCTTCGCTGCTCAAGCTACTGCAATACAGCGAGCGCCACTACTGCCAGCTAAATAAAAGATTCAAACTATGGAAGGCACTAACTACTGATAGGGATAGTTAGCAAATGAAAGATATTAATAGAGAGCAAACAATGTATTTACCTTAATATCATCACAAATCATAATATATATATATCAGTTCATGACAAACTGCAAACCTCCGCCATCTGTCTCCCCACATCCACCACTGCTGGCGGCTCACCTCCAACTGCGCAACGTTACGCGCTGTTCACAGCCAGCTGCCGCTGCCCAACACTACAATGGCTGACAACAATGCAAACTAGCCACAGACTGCACACAGCACAGCCAGTGATTTTCATATTGAGCGCTACGTAACGTTGCCAATAAGAAAACATAAACAGCCTACTTACATAGAGAAAATATAAACAGCCTACTTACATAGAGAAAACATAAACAGCCTACTTACATACAGAAAACATAAACAGCCTACTTACATAGCCCCCATGCTCCCCACAAAAAATTTTTACAAATGGTGTTGGGCACTGGCCAATACAGATTTGACAAAAATTTTTCACAATTACAGTAACAAAGATATAAAATGCACACACTTATTGATACAATGTTGGTCAAAAGCTAAAATTTTCTCACAGTCTATAAAGACAGTCTTGATCATTCATCACAGTGAAACTGCCGTTTCTTTTCTCAAAGTCTGAGCAGTAAAAGACAATGCACACAGAAGTAGTGGATTTCCATGCAGTCTTGAAGAAGTAGTGTTCAGACCCACTGCAGTCCTTGTAGAAATAATGGCGTTGGTAGGTCATCATAGATGCAGACCCACTGTAGTCCTTGTAGAGATAATGGTATTGGTGGGCCACCAGAGGTGCAGACCCACTGTAGTCCTGGTAGAGACGGCCAGCAGCCATCCGTTGCGACTGTGCAGGTGCACAATCACCATCGAAGATTCTTGCAGAGAATATAGCAAGTCCATAAACCACCACTTGTGCACTCAGAAAGTTTTTCTTTTAATTGTCCTTAGAACCAGCAATGCTGTTATCCAGTCCCTTGCTGAATTACCAACACACGTGCAAACACTAACAGTCCCTACTTCTCATATATTGTCCACATACTATGACCAACAGAAACGTGTGCAGTGAAATGTAACTTAATTTGAAGAACTGGCGTCTATACAATTATAAATTTACAACATGAAAATAAAATTACAAAGGTACAAAATACATCATTAAAGAATGTAACAATACAGATAACATTTGTAGTACAGGCTTTACAAAAGAATCGAAATAACATATCCATCAGAGTTACAGGAATTGTGACATAAGTAAATATATAAAATAATGAGAATAGTTTTCGAAACATTAATTTCACACATGAACATTGAAACAGAATGAATAATGTCTAACATCTTTACAAAGTAAATAACATATCATTAGTGCCAATTATATTTGAGGATAACAGTATTCCTCATCATAGTGAATGTAGCTTAATATTAAAAGAAGAAAAAATTCTATGAAACTACACAGAGACAGGAAGAAAACAAATACACAAGGGTACATAAACACATAGTGGGATAACACCAATAGGAAAGGACAGGGTTCGTTTTCAGTGTAACATTTGGTACTGCAGTCCAACCCAAAACTTCATATATCTTTCCTCTTACTTCCTCCTTTGTTTCCACCAAAAAAATTCTATCTAAGCATGCTTTCTGTATTTATATGTTCACACATTTCTTACCTCAACATTGATTTCCAAGAAAATCCTACCTAAACCTGTTTTCTCAATGCATTTCTTTCAATTCATCGCAACTCATTCTCTTAGAGGCTACCCCCTCTTAAGCTAACTTAAATCTACTGAGCTCAGATGCTAAACTAAGGAACGAGGCAATGCAGCATCACATAACAATTAATATAAACAGCAATTACCAAAAAATTGGAAAATTGCAAAGCAAGCTACCGTAAATCTAAATTAACAGATAAAATGCAAAATTACAACTAATATGAGCCAATGTGCAGCAACATGAAAAATCAATGAGTAGTAAAATTGGCTTAGCAGAGTAACACAAATTAAAGTTCAGTAGCACTATGCCTGGCAAACAGCAGCTTATATCTAAACATGACATAGCTCAAGAAGAAAAAATATTACAGTAAAAACAACAATGCAGATAAGGGAAATGTATATTCACATCTTAATGTCTATGTAATTAAAGTGGTGCACCACAACAACTTATTGTAAAAGAAATATTACCATGTACTTGAAAAGAATATTATGTATGCAGTTACTAGTTCCTTCTTATTGTTCTTTCCTTTCCAAGTGCTCCTTTTTTAAAGAATGTGGATCATAAAATAATTATTTAATAGATCTGTTGACAGAAAGTGTTCACATTAGCAAATGCATTTTATTTTATAAAAGCAATGCTGCAACACAGCTGGAAACCAGATATCAAGTGAAATAAGCAATTACGCAAACCAAAGCATAAAAACATCATTCAATAGTCATGTGGCATTTCGTAAGTCAGTAGCTCTCAACTCTCATAGAAAGACACTTGTCATAATCAGGTGTGCAGATGTACGAATATTTCCCATCAATTCATAAGCATTTCAGCAATTAGCACAAAGTGCGAGTAATCATATGTTTTCAAGTAACGAGGGTGTCGCATTAGCGATGAAAGGCACACCCTAATGGCTTGTTCTCCAGGTGTTTTCCTGTGCTCTGAAAGGCACGCGCTAATGGCTTTTTCTCCAGGCGTCTGACACAGCTGGGTGCCCACGACGCATTATGTGTAGGTGGTCCGTTAACTTTCTTACGGAAATATTTACGACAGCAGTTTCCGCTACAGAGACAGTCGCACATAAAAATATTTCACAGGTCAAGAATTAGCGTTGCAAATCTGTAGAAACAAAATCCTATAAATATAAGTGTCCAAAAAAAAAATATTGGTCAGCATTGTGATACAGTCACACATTTCATAACTCTTAAAGTACGTTTCTTGGTTTCCAACATCCTTTTCATAAATCAGAGTCCCTAAACACTACTCATTATTCCTTACCTCATTATACATATACGTATCCATCGACACTCGTCAATATTTCGTCATTATAAATATGAAGCATAATCAAATAACTCATATAGCCTCAGCCTATTAATCGTAAACATACCTCAGCAGCATAATACACATCGTCGTCGTATAAATAACATCATAACACCTCAGTCAAATCTCAAAATCGTCATAGCTTCCTCCAATAATTAAAAAAATTCTCTGCTCATGTCAAAAGTGTCATCTGCCTCAAACGTACTTTAAAAATCATGAATCCATACCAAATACATCATTCAAAGCTCTCATAGTATCACAATGGTTCCGAAAAAATATGAGCGTTTCACAAAGTACAGACAAAATACAATTTCATAAGTGTGAAGTTAGCCAACTGTGTAATTACGTAAACATCTGTCACTGATGTAATAAAAAAGTTTATCTCTCAGTTACATGATCAGATAGCTGTGTAATTTGTGTGTTAGAGAAATATGGTACCGATGTGTAAAGTTATATAAGCAAATACCATATTAGCTAGGGTTCCTTGTGGTTGCCAAACACATGGTACACAAAGTAAGCGTGTACCCCCCTGAGGATTAATGTAATTATACCCTCAGGTGTTACAGATTACACCAATGGAATGAAATATATCACGGAAAACTTTCTTTGTAATTCAAAAATCTTTAAAAATAAATGTTCTAAGTATAAAATTGATCACTGAAATGCGTGTCCTGTAGCGCTAAAGGTGCATCTTGTTGTAAGATAATCTCTGTGGAAGTGTCGTAGTTATTTTCCTCCGAAAGCTAAGTTCTGCAGAAGTCAATGTACTGACCTCATGATAAACAAAGTGAAATGCTTTGCGTATAGATATCATACTTATTACGCTTATTGGCGTGATGAAGAAAGTACTGTACAGTAACGTAATGTTGTGCCACGAAAAACGGTGTCTCATTGTTGCTATACCACAAAAGTTACTACTAAAACATGTTTTTCTTTCCAGAAGAATTCAGAAAACTGTGCAGATATAAAACAGATACACCGCAAAAGCAACATTGTAAATTGTCACTCATTAGTAGCGTCGTGATAAAAATCGTGTAGCTGTCACTTAAACTAACCACTGAGTCGTCTGGTATCTCACAGAAAGTACTTTAAACCCAGAATGTATTTTCAAGTAAACCAAAATGTTGCATTAAAATCTCATTAGCAGTACCAGATATAATGTTATTTTTCTCGGAGCCAGCCGGCGCACGTGTATGCCTGCGGTGCGAGTCATTGTCTGTCTCTTTGTTGCCGCGCGTCGTTACTGGGATTTGGAGACCTAACTTCTACAAATTCACCTCCTCGAGAGGGCCCTGCTCTGTTTGAATCCCGCCAGTTCTGATGCAATTCAGGTCTGTCGTTTTGTCGGTAGTTTCCATAGTTTCTTTCTTGTCGGTCACATGGTGGAGAATTTCTCCCTGAATCGTAACTGCGCGCTGGTCCGTTGCGTCTAAAGTTATTCTGTCTCCCTTGATAATAATTATTTTGGTTCCCATATTGCCTGTTTCTCTGATAGTCTCTGTGATAGTCATTACCGCGGTGAGGTGATCTTTCCCTGCAATTATTACTACTCTGCCAACGGTTGTCATACGGGTGGTGTCTGTTTTGGTCACGATTTGTGTTGTGAGAATAGCCTTGTCGTGTAAAGTTATTACTTCTTTCATCGCGGAATTGCGACGGATGTGACCTGTAATTGCTGTGTTCCTGGTTTCGCGTTCCGCGATTGTCAGTGTCAATTTCTAATTCTTGTAAGAGTCCCTGAAATGCTTCAATGTCGTCTTTGCAACGTCCTGCCAAAATAATATGTCGTAAATGTTCAGGCAGTTTGATTAAGCAAATGCGGATGAGTTCTGAGGGGCTGTATGGATTTGAAAGATACTGATTCTTATGCAACATGTCTTCAAAATATTTCACAAGACTGGAAAATTCAGATTGTTCGAAATGTTTCATCATTATGATGCCATGTTTTACGCGGTCTTGTGTGGCTTGAGACCAATATGCTGAGAGGAAGGCATGGTAAAATTCTCCTTCACTGTGGCAATCGTGAATGACCGATCGCATTCTTACAGCTGGTTCATTCTCCAAGTAGCCACACATAAATTCTAATCTGTGTTCTAACGACCAGTTGGGAGGAAAACAATGAGAGAATTGATGGAGCCATGCTTGTGGATGAATGTCGTTGCCAGAATTCTTAAATGTTTTGAATTTACGTGTAGTAATGAACAGCTTATAGTCAAAATCATCATGACGGCGAGTCGCATATCGGTCATTGTTAGGTCGTGTCGGCCGTTCCATCTCAAAATTCGGTGCACATTCCCAATTTCTTTCATTACTTCCGAAATGCCCTGTGTTATTATTTTGCAGCTTTTCCGTGTTTCTAAGTCCCTCTTCCCGTGTTGGAGCGCGAGTGTCCTCTGAAATACGTAATTCTTGTATTACCTGTGTCAGCTGATCTTGTACTTCCCGGATTTCTCTTTGGTGTTGTGTATTAATTTGATTCTGATTTTGTTTGAATTTTCTTATTTGTTCATACTCTTCTGTGTCAGTGAAGGCTATGGGTCTTGTGTCATTCAGATCATCATCTACCTTTGTAGATAAGTTAGTGAATTGATCCGAAAGTTCGGCTACTTTCTCTGATAGTGTACTTATTTCCTCAGCGTGTTTTTCTGAACCAAGTTTCAGAGTATCTACTTTGTCCTTTAAGTTTTCCTGAGCTTTTGCAAGTTGCGTAACCGAATCGGTAGATGCAACTGAGTCAAATTTAGCCCACAAGGTCTCAAGATTTTCATGAACAATGGTTTGCAGCTCTTTTATGGCTGCTTCGTGATTCTGTAATGCATTTTCATGCCGCGAAAAAATAGGTTGAAAATGCTCACAAATTTGTGTTTTTACGTCATTACAGACTTTTTGACATTTCGATTCGATGTTATGTAACTCAGTGGTTAAATCTTCACGTGTTTGTTCAAGTGTAGTGTCTAACTTTTTGAGATTTTGTTCCACTGTGTCTAACTTTTTGAGATTTTGTTCCACTGTGTCTAACTGTTGCTGTGTTTGTCTCTGGTGTTGTTCCATTGTGTCTAACTTTTCAAGCTTTTGTCCCATTTGTTGCATTAATTGCAATAATAATGTATTAGTGTCTGGAATCTGTTTCTCTACGCTTTTCGGCAGTGCATTTGCACCGACAACATTCACATTTTGACAAGCAGAAAATGTGTCTTGACTTATTTGAGAAAACGGTGATGACCCAAAACCTGAATCTACAGTATTTGCGAAATTGTGTCCTGTCATTTCGGATTCCTGAGGCGAGCTGTTGCCGACCGATCGATCGATAATGCTTCCCTCTTCACTAATTGTTTCACTGTCCACGCCATTGTTTGCCGCCCGCTCCATTTCCCTATGCACAATTACCAAATTACTACTTTGAACATCAGTTAATTCATAACTCGGTGGCGCTAACACACTGCTCTCATTTTCACTGTCATTTCTCAGTTTACTTTGGAGCCTAGTATTACGTTTTTCACACGCCATTATTGTCACAGTATTTCACACGACAACACAGAAAAACACAATTTGAAGAGCAAAAATAAGAGAACACATTAACATAATACTGAAAATAATATCTTGTTAATTACAGCTGCGAAATACTTGGTGCAAATCTATATGCATGCCACAACTGTTTTACTGTACGACAATGAAAGACTGCAACTACAAAGGAAATTCTCTCTACAATTACGCGCTAGCAATAAACAAAAGCTACACTAAATACACAAACTACAAGAAAAATCAGAAGATTCCAGTGAGGTATCCTAGGCTAAGGGTCGACATATGAAACGTCCCCTTAGAACAATTATACAGGACTGTGCTTAACCTGACACACAATATTTTGTTAGCGCAACACAATCTGACTATCAAAGATCCCTGCAAAAGAATGGCCCTGACTAATATTAAACTATACCTTTCACAAATCACTTACCTCACAAAAATCTTCGCTGCTCAAGCTACTGCAATACAGCGAGCGCCACTACTGCCAGCTAAATAAAAGATTCAAACTATGGAAGGCACTAACTACTGATAGGGATAGTTAGCAAATGAAAGATATTAATAGAGAGCAAACAATGTATTTACCTTAATATCATCACAAATCATAATATATATATATCAGTTCATGACAAACTGCAAACCTCCGCCATCTGTCTCCCCACATCCACCACTGCTGGCGGCTCACCTCCAACTGCGCAACGTTACGCGCTGTTCACAGCCAGCTGCCGCTGCCCAACACTACAATGGCAGACAACAATGCAAACTAGCCACAGACTGCACACAGCACAGCCAGTGATTTTCATATTGAGCGCTACGTAACGTTGCCAATAAGAAAACATAAACAGCCTACTTACATAGAGAAAACATAAACAGCCTACTTACATAGAGAAAACATAAACAGCCTACTTACATACAGAAAACATAAACAGCCTACTTACACCTACTACTACCCTCTCAACGTGATTTCGTCTGCAGACAAGGGCAATGCATCCATAATTCTAGATAAAGCAGACTACGATGCTAAAAGTCCGTTGAGACTTTAGAAGGATAGCTACTGGAACCTGCCATGGGATCCAATGTCAAGAATAATGAGGAAGCCATCAGATGTTCTAAAACAGTCATTATTGAAAGGGGCCATTATTATTTCCTCTCTGAGATACCAAGACCACCTATGCATTATGGGCTACCAAAGATGCACAAAACGGATTCTCCTCTTCACCCCACTGTGAACCTTATTGGTTAACCAACTTACCGACTGGAAAAACATCTGGTGGCCACTGTACGCATCACATGCAGAGCACCAATGATTTTATCAACCGAATTAAACGATTGTATCTTGAGCAAGGTGATATAGAGGTCTATTTTCATGTTGTCTCCTTGTATACGTGTGTTTCTGTCAATGAATGCATAGATCATCTCTCCCTATTACTCGATAGTACAATTCTGGGACTCTTAAAGCACACGTTGACACTATCATATTTCCTATATGTCAGCCAGTATTTCGACGAGATTGCCGGCATGGCGATGGAAAGTCCTTAGGTCCATTAATAGATAACATTTTATGGAGAAATCTGATGACATCACATTGGACGTGGCTCCAGATATGCCAAGTTGCTTTTATAATTACGTCGAAGACACTTTTATCATCTGGCCCCACGAAAGTGAGGAACTGTGAGAATTCTTAGAACGCCTGAACGCCATTCACGACCATATTAGGTTTACGGCGGAAGTAGAGACAGTGGTGCATTGCCTTGCTATGACGTCTTCGTTCGCTGCAAAACCATTGCACACCTCAGCCACAGTGTGTATAGGAAATCTACACACATGGATCGGTGTCTGCATGCTCTTAGACACCACAATCTGGCACAAAAATATGGCTTTCTGAACACCCTCGTCAACCGTGCTAAAGTCGTCTATATGCTAAAAATCTGCCCAAGAACTAAGCCACATCCGAAAAGTCTTCTAGCGGAACGACTACAATCACCGCTAGTGATCACAGGCTATTTCTGGTGAGACACATCGGAAAAACACCACCAGAGAGGAGAACAAGAAATTTGCGTTTTTGCCTTTCTGTGGCACAGTGTGGGGAAAGATTAGGCGCCTACTGAAAAGACACAACATCTCATCAGTATTGAGCCACTAGCAGAAATATGACTGCTCATGATCACTGTGAAGGACGATCTAGGGCTTCGAATACCAAGCGTGTACAAAATACCATGTCACTGTGGCTGCTACTAAGTAGATCAAACAGTACGCACTGTGGCGCTTCTGCCTACAATATCCTGAAAAATATGCTGTGGCATAACACGCTTTAGAAAATCGACACTGAATTCTTTTCGACGAAACATTTGTCATCGTGAAGAGGAAGGGATTTTGGGATAGCGTCACAAAGGAAGCGGTAGAAATAAAAATATCTGAAAACGCCATCAGGAAGGATGGCGGCTTGCAGCTCTTCACAGCCTGGAACACGACGAAAGCGAGGGTGTGGCGGGCGCGATGAACATGAGACGAAAACATTACCACAGTTATCGAAGAAGAGAACACCAGTGACGTCACAAGCAACGGCGACATGACAGTCATTTACCACTTGAAGATGTCCGAGGAGAGTTCAGTCGAAAGCTCGTGGAATTCTAACCATCACACAGATTTTATTATAATTATGTTGAGTTTTGAAGCTAGTTATACAATGTATGGACAGTAAGGCCACACTTCATCGGTCATACCCCATCTTTTACCTTCACACAGAAGGTCTTGTACCTTGGAACATGTTTTTAAGTTTGGAAAGGCCTCAATTTTCCACAATAATTTTTGTAATTTCAGAAAAAGACCGCAGAAAAGATCGCGTAGTCTCCTTCCGCCGCCGAGCAGTGTGTCAGCAGTGCGCAAGTAGCAGCATTACTGCATTTACTAGGCAATCTTGTATTTTAATAACCGTTTAAACTTTGTGTCGATTTGTTTGCGCTCTCTGTAGATTAATTCAGACGTTCTTTGCACAACAGTTTTTAGCATGGATAGGGACTGCAACTGCTGTGTTCGGATGCAGGCTGAGTTGGCATCCCTTCGCTCCCAGCTTCAGGCAGTGTTGGCTTCGGTCACACAGCTTGAGGCTGTTGCCAATGGGCATCACTGTGGGGTGGGGGTTTGTCGGGGACGGTCAGCTCGTCCCACGTATCCCCCGATCGGACTACGACTGTAGTTACCCGGGATACTGCCCACATTGAGGCTGATCCCTCACCTGTGGTAGAGTGGGAGGTGTGGCAGGGGGAGAAAGACATTCCGGAGGGCTGAACAGAAGGCCTCTCCAGTTTGTGTGACGAACCAGTTTCAGGCTCTGTCTCAGGCTGATACTGATCTTCGGCCTGACATGGCTGCTTGTCCTGTTCCAGAGGTTGCCCCTCAGTCTGCAAGATCCGGGCGGTCGCAGAGGGTGGGCTTACTGGTAGTTGGGAGCTCCAACGTCAGGCGCATAATGGGGCCCCTTAGGGATATGGCAGCAAGAGAGGGGAAGAAAACCAATGTGCACTCCGTGTGCATACCGGGGGGAGTCATTCCAGACGTGGAAAGGGTCCTTCTGGATGCCATGAAGGGTACAGGGTGCACCCATCTGCAGGTGGTCGCTCATGTCGGCACCAATGATGTGTGTCGCTATGGATCGGAGGAAATCCTCTCTGGCTTCCGGCGGCTATCTGATTTGGTGAAGACTGCCAGTCTCGCTAGCGGGATGAAAGCAGAGCTCACCATCTGCAGCATCGTCGACAGGACTGACTGCGGACCTTTGGTACATAGCCGAGTGGAGGGTCTGAATCAGAGGCTGAGACGGTTCTGCGACCGTGTGGGCTGCAGATTCCTCGACTTGCGCCATAGGGTGGTGGGGTTTCAGGTTTCGCTGGATAGGTCAGGAGTCCACTACACGCAACAAGCGGCTACACGGGTAGCAGGGGTTGTGTGGCATGGGCTGGGCGGTTTTTTAGGTTAGATGGCCTTGGGCAAGTACAGAAAGGGCAACAGCCTCAACGGGTGCGGGGCAAAGTCAGGACATGCTGGGACCAAGCAGCAATCGGTATTGTAATTGTAAACTGTCGAAGCTGCGTTGGTAAAGTACCGGAACTTCAAGCGCTGATAGAAAGCACCGAAGCTGAAATCGTCATAGGTACAGAAAGCTGGCTGAAGCCAGCGATAAATTCTGCCGAAACTTTTACAAAGGTACAGACGGTGTTTAGAAAGGATAGATTGCATGCAACCGGTGGTGGAGTGTTCGTCGCTGTTAGTAGTAGTTTATCCTGTAGTGAAGTAGAAGTGGATCGTTCCTGTGAATTATTATGGGCGGAGGTTACACTCAACAACCGAGCTAGGTTAATAACTGGCTCCTTTTACCGACCTCCCGACTCAGCAGCATTAGTGGCAGAACAACTGAGAGAAAATTTGGAATACATTTCATATAAATTTTCTCAGCATGTTATCGTCTTAGGTGGAGATTTCAATTTACCAGATATAGACTGGGACACTCAGATGTTTAGGACGGGTGGTAGGGACAGAGCATCGAGTCACATTATACTGAGTGCACTATCCGAAAATTACCTCGAGCAATTAAACAGAGAACCGTCTCGTGGAGATAACATCTTGGACCTACTGATAACAAACAGACCCGAACTTTTCGACTCTGTATGTACAGAACAGGGAATCAGTGATCATAAGGCCGTTGCAGCATCCCTGAATATGGAAGTTAGTAGTAATATATAAAAGGGAGGAAGGTTTATCTGTTTAGAAAGAGCAATAGAAGGCAGATTTCAGACTACCTAACAGATCAAAACGAAAATTTCTGTTCCGACACTGACAATATTGAGTGTTTATGGAAAAAGTTCAAGGCAGTAATAAAATGCGTTTTAGACAGGTACGTGCCGAGTAAAACTGTGAGGGACGGGAAAAACCCACCGTGGTACAACAACAATGTTAGGAAACTTCTGCGAAAGCAAAGAGAGCTTCTCTCTAAGTTTAAACGCAGCC
Source organism: Schistocerca piceifrons (assembly GCF_021461385.2). NCBI lineage: Eukaryota > Metazoa > Arthropoda > Insecta > Orthoptera > Acrididae > Schistocerca > Schistocerca piceifrons. The sequence continues at coordinate 711,644,129 of NC_060140.1, read as the reverse complement.
AAAACCTCTCAGACAAACAGAAGCTAAACGATGTCAAAGTTAGCGTAAGGAGGGCTATGCGTGAAGCGTTCAATGAATTCGAAAGTAAAATTCTATGTACCGACTTGACAGAAAACCCTAGGAAGTTCTGGTCTTACGTTAAATCAGTAAGTGGCTCGAAACAGCATATCCAGACACTCCGGGATGATGATGGCATTGAAACAGAGGATGACACGCGTAAAGCTGAAATACTAAACACCTTTTTCCAAAGCTGTTTCACAGAGGAAGACCGCACTGCAGTTCCTTCTCTAAACCCTCGCGCAAACGGAAAAATGGCTGACATCGAAATAAGTGTCCAAGGAATAGAAAAGCAACTGGAATCACTCAACAGAGGAAAGTCCACTGGACCTGACGGGATACCAATTCGATTCTACACAGAGTACGCGAAGGAACTTGCCCCCCTTCTAACAGCTGTGTACCGCAAGTCCCTAGAGGAACGGAAGGTTCCAAATGTTTGGAAAAGAGCACAGGTAGTCCCAGTCTTCAAGAAGGGTCGCCGAGCAGATGCGCAAAACTATAGACTTATATCTCTGACGTCGATCTGTTGTAGAATTTTAGAACATGATTTTTGCTCGAGTATCATGTTTTTGGAAACCCAGAATCTACCATGTAGGAATCAACATGGATTCCGGAAACAGCGATCGTGTGAGGCCCAACTCGCTTTATTTGTTCATGAGACCCAGAAAATATTTGATACAGGCTCCCAGGTAGATGCTATTTTTCTTGACTTCCGGAAGGCGTTCGATACAGTTCCGCACTGTCGCCTGATAAACAAAGTAAAAGCCTACGGAATATCAGACCAGCTGTGTGGCTGGATTGAAGAGTTTTTAGCAAACAGAACACAGAATGTTGTTATCAATGGAGAGACGTCTACAGACGTTAAAGTAACCTCTGGCGTGCCACAGGGGAGTGTTATGGGACCATTGCTTTTCACAATACATATAAATGACCTAGTAGATAGTGTCGGAAGTTCCATGCGGCTTTTCGCGGATGATGCTGTAGTATACAGAGAAGTTGCAGCATTAGAAAATTGTAGCGAAATGCAGGAAAATCTGCAGCGGATAGGCACTTGGTGCAGGGAGTGGCAACTGACCCTTAACATAGACAAATGTAATGTATTGCGAATAGATAGAAAGAAGGATCCTTTATTGTATGATTATATGATAGCGGAACAAACACTGGTAGCAGTTACTTCCGTAAAATATCTGGGAGTATGCGTGCGGAACGATTTGAATTGGAATGATCATACAAAATTAATTGTTGGTAAGGCGGGTACCAGGTTGAGATTCATTGGGAGAGTCCTTAGAAAATGTAGTCCATCAGCAAAGGAGGTGGCTTACAAAACACTCGTTCGACCTATACTTGAGTATTGCTCATCAGTGTGGGATCCGTACCAGATCGGGTTGACGGAGGAGACAGAGAAGATAAAAAGAAGAGCGGCGCGTTTCGTCACAGGGTTATTTGGTAACCGTGATAGCGTTACGGAGATATTTAACAAACTCAAGTGGCAGACTCTGCAAGAGAGGCGCTCTGCATCGCGGTGTAGCTTGCGCGCCAGGTTTCGAGAGGGTGCGTTTCTGGATGAGGTATCGAATATATTGCTTCCCCCTACTTATACCTCCCGAGGAGATCACGAATGTAAAATTAGAGAGATTAGAGCGCGCACGGAGGCTTTCAGACAGTCGTTCCTCCTGCGAACCATACGCGGCTGGAACAGGAAAGGGAGGTAATGACAGTGGCACGTAAAGTGCCCTCCGCCACACACCGTTGGGTGGCTTGCGGAGTATAAATGTAGATGTAGATGTAGAACACATAAAAAGTGATTTCGGTCATTTAGAAATGGAGTAGGAAATATGTTAAACATGTAGTACACTGAAGGTGACTGGGAAGAATCAAGGCACAAAACTCTCCCCCTACTAATACTACAGTTTTGTATTGCGACTATTTTAAAATAAGCCCAATGATTTGGATGTCTCCCTAACTCAATTGTAATGACTTATTCTGTCCTACTCCGAGTAGTTATAATCAAAGTGCAGCTGCTCACAGCGGTCCAGTGCGGGCTGTAATTATGGTGTGGCAGCGAATCTTGGTGGATACAAGGTGTGTGACAGAACTAATGTGACTAAGTTTTTACTTACCAGTCTTTTTTTTTCTCTTTCAAACAACAATATGGTCCCCAGAATGAAACTTCCAAGAAGATTAAAACTGTGTGCTGGGCCGAGACTCGAAATCGGGACCTTTTAATATTGTCCCCTTCAAAGTAATTCCCTTCGGCAGCTGCACACCGGCAGAGTCGTTGTTTCCAGGTTTTGTGGCAGCGCTGAAAGGCTTCAGCTGGTAGGGCCTTTACCATGCCAGTTACATTGCTTTGGATGTTCTCGGTAGTCTCAAAACGACGTCCTTTTAAAATATTTTTCAATTTCGTGAAACGAAAAAAAGTCAAAAGACCTCAGGTCATGTGAGCAGGGACGCTGTAGAACAACAGGAATGCCTTCTGAGGCCAAAAATTCCGTGATGGAAGTGGCTGTCTGACATGATACAGCATACAATTGACTGCATTGTCTGGCTTCACTCGAATCACAATATTTTCTAGGACGAAACTGAATCCTGCAGCGTTTCACCAAAAGTCTGCTTGTAGTATCTCACTGCACATAACGCACAACATTTTACCCTCGTTTTACCTTAACGTGTTCCTCGTTACTTAATATGTCTTTTACTCCTGGAATATAGCATTGTTTATGAATGTGATACTGCTTCTTTACCAGACCTCCATTGATTGTACGTAATATTCTATCTACAAAACTGTTTTCTTTATGTACCGGTACTGTCTGCTATGATTCCCTCATCTCGAAGGCAATTTTCGCGCCAATAAACTCTTTTGGAGACAGATCTACATCACATTCATATGCCGCTGGCATCATTTTCTTTCAGCTTCGATTCTCCTCGTATAATTTCTCTAACACGAATCCTCATATAAAATCTCTAATTCGCTTGACCAACTCCATATGCTCAGCGCTCGTTTGCTAATGACATTCACTAATACTTTCTTCTTCATCACGCACAACGTGTGGCGCTAAATAACTGCAACACACGTTAGCAAACAGATCATCATTATAATTATACTTGACCTCTAATGGACGCTCGGCACCAATGATTTAATCAGCAATTCTATTTTATGTGTCATCCTTACTGTCTACATGAAGTAAACCTCCATTATCTGAGTTCTGCCCACCAGAAACCACAAACATATAACCATCACTGAACTTTTAACATGGGTACGTAGTTATATTAACTTCACATAGACTATCATATTCGATTTTGAGCTCAGTTCTCGTGCCTGCAGAAAACAATAATGAATTAAGGATGAGTCCGCCTTCTTGCAAGTACACAATTGTTGTTTTACTGAATAGTCAAACACGTTCACAATGGTTGTGGGACCCACAATGGGCATTTTCTTTCATTTTTCCGAAATCCGTAGATCCAGATTACATTTAGGTTAGGAAATACGTTACATCGGATTTTGTTGTTATTTGAATTTTTTATGTGCCTTACCTTTTATTTTCCATTGTGTGTGCCCTGTTGCTGCCAACCGAAATCAACGACAGGTCTAAATTAGTACACCATGTTATCTGCAAAACATAAGATATGTCAAGATATTGTCTCTCCATTAAATTTTTTTATTTGTCATCCATTCTTTAAAATATACAGCCCGCTAAAAAAATCGTGGCATAAGGCTCTTTATTGGCATTACCATTGATCTGTTTGGCTAGTCCTGATCTGTGGCTGGTTTTTATATGTGTACCGAATATATTTTTGTTGTCTTCCAGTAGTTTGACTGATCTGCGGACATAGGTAATGTAAGTAGGCTGTTTAGGTTTTTTTATTGGTAACGCCACCTCTGTATGAAAATCACTGGCTGTGCTGTGGGCAGTCTGCGTCTGCTTTGCATTGTTGTAATACTCGCCATTGTAGTGTTAGGCAGCTGGCTGTGAACAGCGCGTAGCGTTGCGCAGTTGGAGGTGAGCCGCCAGCAGTGGTGGATGTGGGGAGACAGATGGCGGAGTTTTGAAATTTGTCATGAACTGCTATATTTATATATGATGATATCAAGGTAAATACATTGTTTGTTCTCGATTAATATCTTTCATTTGCTAACTATCCCTATCAGTAGTTAGTGCCTTCCATAGTTTGAATCTTTTATTTAGCTGGCAGTAGTGGCGCTCGCTGTATTGCAGTAGCTTGAGCAGCGAAGATTTTTGTGAGGTAAGTGATTTGTGAAAGGTATAGTTTAATGTTAGTCAGGGCCATTCTTTTGTAGGGAATTTTGAAAGTCAGATTGCGTTGCGCTAACAAAATATTGTGTGTCAGTTTAAGCACAGTCATGTAGAATTGTTCAAAGGGGACGTTTCATATGTCGACCCTTAGCCGAGGATACCTCACTGGAATCTTCTGATTTTTTCTTGTAGTTTGTGTAATTAGTGTAGCTATTGTTTATTGCTAGCGCGTAATTGTAGAGAAAATCTCCTTTGTAGTTGCAGTCTTTCATTGTTGTACAGTAAAACAGTTGTGGCATGCATGTAGATTTGCACCAAGTATTTCGCAGCTGCAATTAACTAGATATTATTTTCAGTGCTATGTTAATGTGTTCTCTTATTTTTGATCTTCAAATTGTGTTTTTCTGTGTTGTCGTGTGAAATACTGTGACAATAATGGCGTGTGAAAAACGTAATACTAGGCTCCAAAGTAAACTGAGAAATGACAGTGAAAATGAAAGCAGTGTGTTAGCGCCACCGAGTAATGAATTAACTGATGTTCAGAGTAAGTAATTTGGTAATTGTGCATAGGGAAATGGAGCGGGCTGCAAACAATGGTGTAGACAGTGAAACAGGTAGTGAACAGGGAAGCATTATCGATCGATCGGTCGGCAACAGCTCGCCTCAGGAATCCGAAATGACAGGACACAATTTCGCAAATACTGTAGATTCATGTTTTGGGTCATCACCGTTTTCTCAAATAAGTCAAGACACATTTTCTGCTTGTCAAAATGTGAATGTTGCCGGTGCAAATGCACTGCCGAAAAGCGTAGAGAAACAGATTCCAGACACTAATACATTATTATTGCAATTAATGCAACAAATGGAACAAAATCAGAGACAAATGGGACAAAATCTTAAAAAGTTAGACACAGTGGAACAAAATCTTAAAAAGTTAGACACAATGGAACAACATCAGAGACAAACACAGCAACAGTTAGACACAATGGAACAAAATCAGAGACAAACACAGCAAAAGCTTCAAAAGTTAGACACAGTGGAACAAAATCTTAAAAAGTTAGACTCATTGGAACAAACACTTGAACAAACACGTGAAGATTTAACTACTGAGTTACATAATATTGAATCGAAATGTCAAAAAGTCTGTAATGACGTAAAAACACAAATTTGTGAGCATTTTCAACCTATTTTTTCGCGGCATGAAAATGCATTACAGAATCACGAAGCAGCCATAAAAGAACTGCTGTAACGTCCCCTTTGAACAATTATACATAACTGTGCTTAAACTGACACACAATATTTTGTTAGCGCAACGCAATCTGACTCTTAAAATTCCCTACAAAAGAATGGCCCTGACTAACATTAAACTATACCTTTCACAAATCACTTACCTCACAAAAATCTTCGCTGCTCAAGCTACTGCAATACAGCGAGCGCCACTACTGCCAGCTAAATAAAAGATTCAAACTATGGAAGGCACTAACTACTGATAGGCATAGTTAGCAAATGAAAGATATTAATAGAGAACAAACAATGTATTTACCTTGATATCATCATATATAAATATAGCAGTTCATGACAAATTTCAAAACTCCGCCATCTCTCTCCCCACATCCACCACCGCTGGCGGCTCACCTCCAACTGCGCAACGCTACGCGCTGTTCACAGCCAGCTGCCTAACACTACAATGGCGAGTATTACAACAATGCAAAGCAGCCACAGACTGCACACAGCACAGCCAGTGATTTTCATACAGAGGTGGCGTTACCAATAAAAAAACCTAAACAGCCTACTTACACTGCAAGCCATTGTTCATGAAAATCATGAGACCTTGTGGGCTAAAATTGACTCAGTTGCATCTACCGATTCGGTTACGCAACTTGCAATAACTCAGGAAAACTTAGAGGACACAGTAGATTCGATTTCAACACAAATGGACACTCTGAAACTTGGTTCAGAAAAACACACTGAGGAAATGTGTTCACTATCGGAGAAAGTAGCCGAACTTTCGGATCAGGTCACTAACTTATCTACAAAGGTAGATGATGATCTGAATGACACAAGACCTGTAGCCTTCACTGACACAGAAGAGTATGAACAAATTAGAAAATTCAAACAGAATCAAAATCAAATCAATACACAGTACAAAAGAGAAATCCGGGAAGTACAAGATCAGCTGACACAGGTAATACAAGAATTACGTATTTCAGAGGATACTCGCGCCCCAATACAGGAAGAGGGACACAGAAATACGGAACAGCCACAAAATAATAACACAGGGCATTTCGGAAGTTATGAAAGAAATTGGCAATGTGCACCGAATTTTGAGATGGAACGGCCGACACGACCTAACAATGACCGATATGCGACTTGGCGACACGATGATTTTGACTATAAGCTGTTCATTACTACACGTAAATTCAAAACATTTAAGAATTCTGGCAACGACATTCATCCACAAGCATGGCTCCATCAATTCTCGCATTGTTTTCCTCCCAACTGGTCGTTAGAACACAGATTAGAATTTATGTGTGGCTACTTGGAGAATGAACCAGCTGTAAGAATGCGATCGGTAATTCACGATTGCCACAGTGAAGGAGAGTTTTACCATGCCTTCCTCTCAGCATATTGGTCTCAAGCCACACAAGACCGAGTAAAACATAGCATCATAATGATGAAACGTTTCGAACAATCTGAATTTTCCAGTCTTATGAAATATTTTGAAGACATGTTGCATAAGAATCAGTATCTTTCAAATCCATACAGACCCTCAGAACTCATCCGCATTTGCTTAATCAAATTACCTGAACATTTACGACATATTATTTTGGCAGGACGTTGCAAAGACGACATTGAAGCTTTTCAGGGACTGTTACAAGAACTGGAAAGTGACACTGACAATCGCAGAACGCAGGAGCACAACAATTACAGGTCACATCCGTCCCAATTCCGCGATGAAAGAAATAATAACTGGACACGACAAGGCTATTCTTACAACGTAAATCATGATCAAAACAGACACCACCCGTATGATAACCGTTGGCAGAGTAAAATTAATTACAGAGAAAGATCGCATTTCCATAGTAATGACTATCACAGAGACAGCCATAGAAACAGACAATATGGGAACCAAAATAATTATTATCAAGGGAGACAGAATAACTTCAGATGCAACAGTTCGGCGCACAGTTACGACTCAGGGAGAAATTCTCCACAACGTGATGGACAAGGAAGAAACAACGGAATCCACCGACATGACGACAGATGATATACTCGTAACAACACACCTGAATTGCATCAGAACTGGCGGGATTCAAACAGAGCAGGGCACTTTCGACAACGTGAATTTGTAGAAATTAGGTCTCCTAATCCCAATAACGACGCGCGCCAACAAAGAGACAGACAATGACTCGCACAGCAGGCAGCCGCTTGCGCCCGCTGGCTCCGAGAAAAATAACATAAGACGCTAGCCTTGAGAAAAATTTTAGCATTCTTTACCGATGTATACAACATGATAATCGCTTTGAAGTTGAAACTCTGTGCACTAGGAAGAGTAAAGGTTTACACCACATTTCACATGTAAAACCATTTATTGAGAGATATTCTGCTTTTTAACTTTGTCTTTGCCATAAAACTTTTCACTTCACATTTCTAGTATGCTTTGTCAGACTTAGAAACTGTTAACATACAACAATGTTTGAAGTTAAATATCCAATCAAGAACCAAGAGAACTTATTTAAACAGAAATGACGAATGCATTGTTATAGTGAACAGACGTCACAGTGTTATTGTGTGTGTACATTCTTGCTTGTTAGTTGCACGATTATGGAACGACTATAAGGCTTACATACTTAGAACATTTACCAGTACTGCTAATGAGATTTTAATGCAACATTTTGGTTTACGTGAAAATACATTCTGGGTTTAATGTACTTTCTGTGAGATACCAGACGACACAGAGGTTAGTTTAAGTGACAACTACACAGTTTTATCACGACGCTACAAATGAGTGACAAATTACAATGTTGCTTTTGCGGTGTATCTGTTTTATATCTGCACAGTTTTTCTGAATTCTTCTGGAAATCAAAACATGTTTTATTAGTAACTTTTGTGGTATAGCTACAAGGAGACAGCCTTTCCATAGCACAACAATACGTTACAGCACAGTACTTTCATCATCACAACAATAAGCGTAATAACTAAGATATCTCTACGTAAAGCATTTCACTTTTGTTTATCATGAGGTAAGTACATTGGCTTCTGCAGAACTTAGCTTTCGGAGGAAAATAACTACGACACTTCCACAGAGATTATGTTGCAACAAGACGCAGATTTAGTGCTACAGGACACGTATTTGAGTGATTGATTTTGTACTTAAAATATTTATTTTTAAAGATTTTTGAATTACAAAGAAAGTTTTCCGTGGTACATTTCATTCCATTGCTGTAATCTGTAACACCTGAGGGTATAATTACATTAATCCTCAGGGGGGTACACGCTTACTTTGTGTACCATGTGTGTGGCAACCACAAGGAACCCTAGCTAATATGGTATTTGCTTATACAACTTTACACATCGGTACCATATTTCTCTAACACACAAATTACACAGCTATCTGATCATTTAACTGAGAGATAAACATTTTTTTACTACATCAGTGACAGATGTTTACGTAATTACGCAGTTGGATAACTTCACGCTTGTGAAACTGTATTTTGTCTGTACTTTGTAAACTGTTCATATTTTTTCGGAACCATTGTGATACTATGAGAGCTTTGAATGATATATTTGGTAAGGGAGCATGAATTTAAAGTATGTTTGAGGTAGATGACACTATTGAAATGAGCAGAGAATTTTTTTTAGGTTTTGAAATTATTGGAGGAAGCTACGACGATTTTGAGAATTGACTGAGATGTTATGATATTATTACAACGACGATGTGTACTATGCTGTTGAGATATGTTTATGATCAATAAGATGATGCTATCGTATATGAGGAATAAGAAGTATGTTGGAAACCAAGAATCGTTACGAAATGTGCGTAAATGCGTGACTGTGTCACAATGCTGACGAATATTTTATTTGGACACTCATATTCATAGGATTTTCTTTCTACAGATTTGCAACGCTAATTCTTGACCTGAGAAATATTTTTATGTGAGACTGTCACTGTAGCGGAAACTGCTGTCGTAAATATTTCCGTAAGAAAGTTAAGTGACCACCTGCACGTAATGCGTCGTGGGCACCCACCTGGGCGACAGCAGCCCGAAAAAAAAGCCATTAGCCTTTCAGCGGCACAGGTAGAAAAAAAAAGGGGAGGCCATTATCCTCGCTATTGACATTTCCTTGTCGAAAGCATACTGTGGAGCTCGTAATTTATGTTATTTACTGAAATGCCTAATGAAATGACGAGAAATATTTTTACATCTGCACACCTGATTACGACAAGCGTCTTTCTACGAGAGTTGAGAGAATTTCTACTAACTTATGAAATGTCACATGACTATTGAATGATATTTGTATGCTTTGGTTTGCGTAATTGCTTATTTCATTTGATACCTGTTTTCCAGCTGTGTTACAGCATTAGTTTTATAAAATAAACTTAGATGCATTTGCTAATGTGAACACTTTCTGTCAACAGGTCTATTAAATGATAATTTTGTAATCCACATTCTTTAAAAAAAGGAGCACTTGGAAAGGAAAGAACAATAAGAAGGGACTAGTAACAGTAACTGGACACATAATTTTCTTTTCAAGTACATGGTAATATTTTTTTTACAATACGTTGTTGTGGTGCACCACTTTAATTACATAGGTATTAAGATGTGATTATACATTTCCCTTATCTGCATTGTTATTTTTAGTGTACTATTTTTTTTTGCTTGAGCTATGTCATGTTTAGATATAAACTGCTGTTTGCCAGGCATAGTGTTACTGAATTTGACTTTGTGTTATTCTGCTAAGCCAGTTTTACTACTCATTTATTTTTCTTGTTGCTGCACATTGGCTCATATTAGTTGTAATGTTGCATTGCTTGGTAATTTAGATTTACTGTAGCTTGCTTTTCAATTTTCCATTTTTTTGGTCATTGCTGTTTGTGTTACTTGTTATGTGCTGCTGCATTGCCTCGTCCCTTAGTTTAGCATCTGAGCTCAGTAGATTTAAGTTAGCTTAAGAGGGGGTAGACTATATAAGAGAATGAGTTGCGATGAATTGGAAGAAATGCATTGAGAAGTTAAACGAAAAAAGTACAGAAAGCAGGTATAGATAGTACTTTTGGGAATAATCATGAACAAAGGGAGATCTCCATAAAAAATACTGCAGTAAAACAAACCCTGTCCTTTCCTTTTGTATTATTCCGCTATATGTGTGTGTACTCTTGTGTATTTGTGTTTTTCCTGTCTTTATGTGTTTAGCTAATACGATTTATGTTGTAGAATTTTTCTAGTACTAAGCTATATTCACTATGAGGAGGAATACTGTTATCCTCAAATATAAGTTGCATGAATAATATGTTATTTTCTTTGTAAAGTTGCTTACAATTCTGTTCTGTTTCAATGTTCATGTGTGAAATTAATGTTTCGAAAACTATTCTCATTATTTTATATATTTACTTATGTCACAATTCCTGTAACTCTGATGGATATGTTATTTCGATTCTTTTGTAAAGCCTGTACTACAAATGTTATCTGTATTGTTATGTTCTTTAATGATTTATTTTGTACCTTTGTAATTTTATTTTCATGTTGTAAATTTATAATTGTATAGACACCAGTTCTTCAAATTAAGTTACATTTCACTGCACACGTTTCTGTTGGTCATAGTATATGGACAATATGTGAGAAGTAGGGACTGATAGTGTTTGTACGTGTGTTAATAATTCAGCAAGGGACTGGATAACAGCATTGCTGGTTCTGAGGACAATTCTAAAATCTTTGTGAGTGCACAAGTGGTGGTTGTGGACTTGCTACATTATCTGCAAGACTCTTCAATGGTGATTGTGTACCTGCACAGTCACAACAGATGGCTGCTGGCCATCTCCACAAGGACTACAGTGGGTCTGCATCTTTGATGACCCACCAATACCATTATTTCTACAAGGACTACAGTGGGTCTACACCTTTGCTGACTCACCGGTACCATTATTTCTACAAGGACTGCAGTGGGTCTGCACCTCTGGTGTCCCACCAATAGCATACTCTCTAACAGGACTACAGTGGGTCTGCTCTGTGATGACCTACCTACCGATATTCTTCATAACTTCGACTGACTCTGCTGTGGGTTTGCTCTGTAGTGGCCCATTACCCGTCTGCATGTCAAGAGTCAGCACTGTCTTTCCGTTGGAAGGACAACACTACTTCTTCAAGACTGCATAGAAATCCACTACTTCTGTGTGCAATTTCTTTTACTAATGAGACTTTGGAAAAAAAACTGTAATTACTATTATGACGAATGATCAGGACTATCTTGATGGACTGTGAGAAAATTTTAGCTTTTGACCAACATTGCATCAATAAGTGTGTGCATTTGATTTCTTTGTTATTGTAATTATGAAAATTTTTTTTCAAATCTGTATTGGCCACTGCCCAATCCAATTTGTAAAATTTTTTGTGGGGAGCATGGGGGCTATGTAAGTAGGCTGTTTAGGTTTTTTTATTGGTAACGCCACCTCTGTATGAAAATCACTGGCTGTGCTGTGGGCAGTCTGTGTCTGCTTTGCATATGTAAGTAGGCTGTTTATGTTTTTTTATTGGTAACGCCACCTCTGTATGAAAATCACTGGCTGTGCTGTGGGCGGTCTGTGTCTGCTTTGCATTGTTGTAATACTCGCCATTGTAGTGTTAGGCAACTGGCTGTGAACAGCGCGTAGCGTTGCGCAGTTGGAGGTGAGCCGCCAGCAGTGGTGGATGTGGGGAGAGAGATGGCGGAGTTTTGAAATTTGTCATGAACTGCTATATTTATATATGATGATATCAAGGTAAATACATTGTTTGTTCTCTATTAATATCTTTCATTTGCTAACTATCCCTATCAGTAGTTAGTGCCTTCCATAGTTTGAATCTTTTATTTAGCTGGCAGCAGTGGCGCTCGCTGTATTGCAGTAGCTTGAGCAGCGAAGATTTTTGTGAGGTAAGTGATTTGTGAAAGGTATAGTTTAATGTTAGTCAGGGCCATTCTTTTGTAGGGAATTTTGAAAGTCAGATTGCGTTGCGCTAACAAAATATTGTGTGTCAGTTTAAGCACAGTCATGTAGAATTGTTCAAAGGGGACGTTTCAGTAACAATTTGTAAACTTTTGGGATGGAGAACTATCTGGTGTGATTTATTATTCATTAGGTTATGTTTCGTATTGTAATAGCTTTTACTCGCGTCTTCGCCTGCTCATTTGTGAAATCTGCGCCTTGTTATATTGCTGTGAAAGGAAGGAAGGAAGATTGAGTTCAACGTCCCGTCAACATCGATGTCATTAGAGACTAAGCACAAGCACGGGTTGTGTCAAGGATAGGGGAGGAAATCGGATGTGCCCTTTCAAAGGAACCATCCTGGCATTTGCCTGGAGCGATTTAGGGAAATCACGGAAAAACTAAATCTGGATTGCAGGACACTGGTTTGAAGATCCGTCCTACCGAAAGAATATATTGCTGAGGCTTCGACACACATATCACTGCGCTATTTACGGTTCTGACGAGCGTTTTAGCGTCGTTTGTTTCACTGTTTTCTCTTGGTTTGACGGCCGTCAACTTTGTGTGTGCGTGTGTGTGTGTGTGTGTGTGTGTGTGTGTGTGTGTGTGTGTGTGTGTGTGTGTATGTGTCAGCGTGTGTTTTATTTGGTGTTGTACGATAGCTCATTCAGAGTGTTGAATAATGTTTTGTTGCAGAGTACTGTTTGGCCATTGGTCACGTTTTTGCCTTGTGTGATTTTTTGGGTAGGTAATTTTCTTCTATTGTTAAAAATCGTAGAAATGATTGCTGTGTTTTAGGATCTGAAGGTCTGTATCTATGCCACAAGGGTGGTGGTTGTTTTTACTGAGGTGGTCTGCAAATGTCGAATGTGCGCTGTCACTTTTCAGTGCCCTTATATGTTTCGAGTATCTTCTCCTGAAATTTCTACATGTATGTCCTATGTATACTGAATCACAGTTTTCAAGTTTAACTTGTATGTGCCTGTTAAATGGTACATCCCCGCTTTGTTGAATTTATCTATGGTGGTGTAAGGTATTTTTAAAATATTTTCTGCTGTGTGTTGTCCGCTCTATAGGCCAAATGCATTCCTTGTGTTTTCGTAATGTTCCCTGTTCTGTGTGTTATTTAGTTCTGAATGCCAGTTGTGCCATGTTTTCCTGTTGTTTGTAGATTTTTCATCATGTGTGCTATGTGTGTTCTCTGTTGTGTTGTCGTTACCGGTATGATGTGCCATTATTCTGTTCTCTGTTCTCGGTGTCAGTAGTGTTTTTTATTTTATGGTCCAATATGCTAACAATGTTTTATTTTGCTACCATTTTCTGCGGCAATGCATCTGATTACAGCTGCAGCCGGCATAACTGTCTTGACAGATTCAGCAACTGTACCGATATTTAAGATACTTTTAATTTGTTGTTCCATTTCAGTTGCAACTGGGACGGAACAGTAAATGAGAATTATTGTCCGATTATGTCTAGTTTTTGTGCATAACTCCCATTCTCCGTACTGTTCTGTTCAATCTGTGCTGGAGGTATCTGATGCTGGTCTGCTTGTGGACTGTCAGGAGCTTTGAACTCCTTCTGGATTCGAGATGAAACGGTATCTGTGCATCGGATGGCTAAGTAACAGTATGGAGACTTTTTTAGTTATTGTTATTTCGTTTTAATGTAGTTACTCTATCTAGATTCCCCACCTCCTTCCTTAAATAGCACAATGCCTATTTATTACTGACACATTTGAAATTGTGTTAAATATCACAAGCCAAATCATGTGCAAGGTTCGGTCTGTCCTTTTACATAGATAACAGAATAAAAGAAAATAGCAAATAAATAAACAAATGGTATGAAAAATTTTATCGGTAGAAGTCGGCTTCCTGAATACTGAACCGATGTTTGTGGTTTTTGTTTTCTGCTGTAATGCCTAGAAAATTCATTTTTTTGTCTGTTCCAGTTTCAAGGATGAAGTGTATATTTGGGTGGGCAGTATTGATGTCTCTGTGTAGCTGTAGTATCTGGTCATATGTTTCGTCCTCGAAGTACATTATGTCATCGATAGAGTAGTACCAATACACTACTCTACTTTGTTTTTATTATTTCTTCAAAGATATTGTTTTCAGGTTGATTAAGGAATATGTCTTCCATCTGGCCACTAATGGTTGATCCCAGGAAGAGTCCTTCCTGTTGAATGTAGAATTCATTTTTACATTCGAAATAATTTGGTTTTATAATTACTTTCAAAGTGATTGAGACTGCTTATGTCTGTGTTTGTGGGATAAAGTTTGTCTTTGTATTATTTTCGTTGTTTCTTCAGTTGGTTTGTGGTTGTACACTGAGATATATAATGAGAGAAGTATTAACTGTATAAAGTATATTCATATCTTTGATTTTGTTGCGTACAGCTAGGCAATCACATTAAACAATCTGCCATACATTGTACCATTTCTCAGCAGGTGACGTCTCGCACAGATACAAGAATAGAAAAGAAGCTTGAGAAACAAGAACAGAAACTAAAGAAACTATTGTAAGCAAACCAATACAATAGGAACAACAGTAATCAACATGCAAAGCATAATATCATGAAAGAGTTACTAACTGAACAGAAACAAAGTTCACAAACTGGAAGAAGAGTTACTCTAAAAGGGACGCAAACACAATATAAACACACATGTCATTCAAAGAACAGTAGATAACGTCATTAAAGGAAATGAATATATAACAGGATGAAAAGAAAGCTTCACCAAATTTCAACGCAGAGAACTGGTAGGAAAAGATTATCAGAAAGAACAAAAATACTATCAGTCCACCTTCTCACAAAGCCAAATAAAAACAATGACGCAGAAGAACACGAGAGAACCCACACTAAGTAGTTCATCAAAAATTCCGATGTCCGATGTTCCAGTCACAGCTGTGATAGATTTAAGAACTGCACCAGCCAGACAGTATTATGTCATAATTCCTGTAATACTCACGTATATGTTTATTTCTATTCCTTTTCTAAAGCCTGTTTTATTACAAATGTTATCTGTATCATCATGTTCCTTACGGTAACGGTGTTTTCTTTACATTTGTGATCGAATTCGTATGCTGTAAAATTGAAATTGTATAAACACCAGTTCTTCAAGTTAAGTAAATAGTAGGGATTCATTTAACTGCACACATTTTGTCTGTTGGTCATAGAATATGTATAAAATATCTGTTGGTCATATTGTATGTAGCTAATATCAGAAATTATACGACTGTGTTAGTGCTTGCACGTGTGATGATAATTCAGCAAGGGACTAGTTAACAGCATTACTGGTTCTAAGGATATTGCAAAAAAATATTTGTGAGTGCACAAGTGGTGGTTCATGGACTTGCTACACTGTCATCACGACTCTTCAGTTGTGATCGTACACCCTCACAGCTGGAAAGGATGGCTGCTGGCCATCTCTACAAGGACTACAGTGAGTCTGCACCTTTGGTGGGCCATTACTACAATAATCTCTACAAGGAAAGCTGAGGGTCTGCTCTCTGGTGACCTACCAATTCTACCAATATTCTTCAAGACTTCGACTGACTCTGCTGTGGATCTGCTCTGTTGTGGCATATTACCAACCTTCATGCCTTCATTTCAAGTCAGCACTGTGTTTCCGTTGGGAGTACAACACTACTTCTTCAAGGCTGCATGGAGGTCCACTACTTACGTGTGCATTTTCTTTAACTGCTCAGACTTTGTGCATAAAACTGTCATAGACCACTCTTCTGATGAATGATTAAGACTGTCTTTAGGGACTGTGAGGACTATTTTTGTCTTTATTGACCAATAGTAAATTGCTAATTGTGTGCATCTGATCTATTTGATATCGTTAATATAAATTTTTTTAACAAATTAGTCTTGGCCGCTGCCCAAAACACTTTGTAAAATTTTTTGAGAGGAGCTGGCCGCTGCCCAAAACACTTTGTAAAATTTTTTGAGAGGAGCAGGGGGGGCTATGTAAGTAGCATGTTTATGTGTCTGCATGTTGGCAGCGCGATAGACTGCATTAATAACCCTGAGAGCGCAGTGCGCTCTCTATAAGAGACTCCGTGTGGCTGGTCGTACTCGCAGTTGGAGCCTAACAGGCAGCAGTGATGGAAGCTGGAAGTTAAGAGTTAGCAGTGATGGAGGTTAGAGGTCTGAAGTGTTAGAGCAAGCAGACGACCTGGACATGTGTCCGTCATGGAAATATAAAATTGTAACGATTATATAATTTTTGGAACTGTATGTCACGGAAGATTAGAATTTTTTTGAGCTGGATGTCACATTATTAAGATAAAATTTGATAAATACATTGTTTGCTCTGTAACGAAATCTCTCCTTTGCCAACCACATGCCTATTAGTAGTTAGAGCCTACAGTAGTTAGAATCTTTTATTTAGCTGGCTGTATTGGTGCTTGCTGTATCGCTGTAGTTCGTGTAGTGAAAAGTTTCTGTGAAGTAAGTGTCTTTTGAAATGTATAGGTTATTGTTAGGATTTCTTGTAATTCAGAGCCATTCTTTTGTGTTAATTATCTGAGCAGTCAGATTGCGTTTAAGTTGTATTTGTCGGGAATAATTCTGTAGGTCAGGTATGAAATGATAAAGACAAGCAAAGAGACAACACGTTCAATTTCATTCAGCAGTTTCAGAATTACATTTAGAAGTTTCAACTTCCCAGTTATTGCAATTTAAGTAAAAAACATAATAAAGAAGTTTCACATCACATCAGTTTACATCCACGTACGAACTGAAGAAACAACCAGACTAACAGAAACACAACTAAGACAACTTCACACACACACACACACACACACACACACACACACACACACACACACACACACACACACAAGAAGACCAAACCATTTTGAAAGTAATCATAGGATAATATTACTTCAAATTTAAAGATGAATTCCTTCGAGAAGAAGGGACCGACCATCAACGGCCTGCTGCCCAATATCCTCCTTAATCGCCTTGAAAACAAAATCTTCAAGGAAATAATAAAATGAAAATAATACAAAGGAATATATTCGAAACACTATGTTGACAGCATTATTTGCTTGGTCATATATTACAATTACACAGAATTACCAATACTGTACGCCCAAAAATACGATTTGCCCTTGAAACTGAAACCGACAAAAATAAATTTTCAAGACATTACAACAGAAAATGAAAACCACAAACACCGGGCCTCAGTATACAGAAAACCAACATCAACCAGTGCAGTTATTCAGAAGATGCGAAACCACCAGGCAGCCCACAAGCAGGCCAGCCTCAGATGCCTCCTACACAGACTGAGCAGAGTTCCAGTGAACAGAGGTAGCTGTGCACAGGAACTAAAGATATCTGACAGACAGCCGCTAAAATTTGCTACAAATTACAGTGCTGACAAATTGAACCATAAAATTAAAACACAGTTGACATCGTGCACACACAACAGAATCACTGCACAACACAACAGTAAGACTACACAACAGAGAACACACAAATCACACAAGATGAAGATACCACAAACAACAGGAAAACGCGGCACACACTGATATGTGGTAACAAAATAACACAGAATAGGAAACATTACGAGAAAATAAAGAATATATGTGGCGTATAAAACGGGCGACACATTGCAGAAAACATTTTAAAAAATACCTACCAACACAAGATCTTACCACAAATTTCCAAAATTACGTAAGGGTGTAGCATATCGTATCAAGATCTGCACTAGTGGCGTCAGTGCTGCTGCAGAAGAGTGTTTGTTCATTATTTACTCAGCCTTTTATACAAAAAACACTGTTTGATGAAACAATAGTTTTGTCCCATGCTGCTTAATATTGGGATTCTGTAATTAAAGGGGCTGTAGAAATGAGAACGTGCAAGAAAAACTTCAACCATGAGAGTGGGTACAATCTTAGGGCTCCATGGAAGTGAGTGCTTGATCCAGAGAAGAAGCAGATACATTTTCACACATTTGTCGCAATGTTGTCTTTACAATGGAACGGTGGCATCACCAGCACAGACAGACATTGACATCATATATCATAGCATTACGTAATTATCAGCCAATCACAAGCCGTCTATGGCCTCTTACATTCTACATCTACATCTACATCCATACTCCGCTAGCCACCTGACGGTGTGTGGCGGAGGGTACCTTGAGTACCTCTATCGGTTCTCCCTTCTATTCCAGTCTCGCATTGTTCGTGGAAAGAAGAATTGTCGGTATGCTTCTGTGTGGGCTCTAATCTCTCTGATTTTATCCTCATGGTCTCTTCGCGAGATATACGTAGGAGGGAGCAATGTACTGCTTGACTCTTCGGTGAAGGTATGTTCTAGAAACTTTAACAAATCCCGTACCGAGCTACTGAGCGTCTCTCCTGCGGAGTCTTCCACTGGAGTTTATCTATCATCTCCGTAAGGCTTTCGCGATTACTAAACGTTCCTGTAACGAAGCGCGCTGCTCTCCGTTGAATCTTCTCTATCTCTTCTATCAACCCTATCTAGTACGGATCCCACACTGGTGAGCAGTATTCAAGCAGTGGGCGAACAAGCGTACTGTAACCTACTTCCTTTGTTTTCGGATTGCATTTCCTTAGGATTCTTCCACTGAATCTCAGCCTGGAATCTGCTTTACCAACGATCAACTTTATATGATCATTCCATTTTAAATCACGCCTAATGCGTACTCCCAGATAATTTATGGAATTAACTGCTTCCAGTTGCTGACCTGCTATTTCGTAGCTAAATGATAAGGGATCTATCTTTCTATGTATTCGCAGCACATTACACTAGTCTACATTGAGATTCAATTGCCATTCCCTGCACCATGCGTCAATTCGCTGCAGATCCTCCTACATTTCAGTACAATTTTCCATTGTTGCAACCTTTCGATACACCACATCATCTGCAAAAAGCCTCAGTGAACTTCCGATGTCATATTGTGAATAGCAACGGTCCTATGACACTCCCCTGCGGCACACCTGAAATCACTCTTACTTCGGAAGACTTCTCTCCATTGAGGATGACACGCTGCGTTCTGTTATCTAGGAACTCTTCAATCCAATCACACAATTGGTCTGATAGTCCATATGCTCTTACTTTGTTCATTAAACGACTGTAGGGAACTGTATCGAACGCCTTTCGGAAGTCAAGAAACACGGCATCTACCTGTGAACCCGTGTCTATGGCCTTCTGAGTCTCGTGGACGAATAGCGCGAGCTGGGTTTCACACGACCGTCTTTATCGAAACCCATGCTGATTCCTACAGAATAGATTTCTAGTCTCCAGAAAAGTCATTATGCTCGAACATAATACGTGTTCCAAAATTCTACAACTGATCGACGTTAGAGGTATAGGTCTATAGTTCTGCACATCTGTTCGACGTCCCTTCTTGAAAACGGGGATGACCTGTGCCCTTTTCCAATCCTTTGGAACGCTACGCTCTTCAAGAGACCTACGGTACACCACTGCAAGAAGGGGGGCAAGTTCCTTCGCGTACTCTGTGTAAAATCGAACTGGTATCCCATCAGGTCCAGCGGTCTTTCCTCTTTTGAGCGATTTTAATTGTTTCTCTATCCCTCTGTCGTCTATTTCGATATCTACCATTTTGTGATCTGTGCGACAATGTAGAGAAGGAACTACAGTGCAGTCTTCCTCTGTGAAACAGCTTTGGAAAAAGACATCTAGTATTTCGGCCTTTAGTCTGTCATCCTCTGTTTCAGTACCATTTTGGTCACAAAGTGTCTGGACATCTTGTTTTGATCGACCTACCGCTTTGACATAAGACCAAAATTTCTTAGGGTTTTCTGCCAAGTCAGTACACAGAACTTTACTTTCGAATTCATTGAACGCCTCTGCTTTTTGTCACTTTAGGTAAACAGAAAAATCTTCCTACCTTTTTTAATATTTCTATTTACGGCTGAAATCATCAATTCAGTAACCGCTTTATGATCGCTGATTCCCTGTTCTGCGTTAACTGTTTCAGATAGTTCGGGCCTGTTTGTAATACGTTATCGCCACGAGTCGGTTCTCTGTTTAACTGCTCAAGGGAGTTTTCAGATAAAGCAAGTAAAAAAATTTCACTGGATTCTTTGTCCCTGCCACCCGTTATGAACGTTTGAGTTTCCCAGTCTATATCCGGCAAATTAAAATCTCCACCCAGAACTATAACATGGTGGGGAAATCTACTCGAAATATTTTCCAAATTATCCTTCAGGTGCTCAGCCATAACAGATGCTGAGCTAGGGGGCCTAGAGAGACATCCAATTACCATGTCTGAGCCTGCTTTAACCGTGACCTTCACCCAAACTATTTCACATTTCGAATCTCCGTCAATTTCCTTCGATACTATTGCACTTCGTATCCCTATAAACACGCCTCCCCCTTCACTGACCAGCCTGCCTCTGCGGTATACATTCCAATCTCAGTTTAGGATTTCATTACTGTTTACGTCTGGTTTCAGTCAACTTTCTGTCCCTAGTACTATATGGGCATTGTGACCGTTTATTAATGAGAGCAGTTCTGGGACCTTTCTATAGACGCTCCTGCAGTTTACTATTAGCGCATTAATATTGTTCTTCCCTGTTGCATTTTGCCTACTCCTACCTTGCCGCGTCTCAGGAGGCGTCTTGTCGGGCCTAGGGAGGGAATTCTCTAACCTAGAAAACCCACATGTGCACTCCACACGTACTCCGCTACCCTTGCAGCCGCTTCCGACGTGTAGTGCACGCCTGACCTATTCAGGGGGACCCTACATTTCTCTACCGGATAGCTAAGGTCGAGAAATTGGCACCCCAGATCTCCGTAGAATCGTCAGAGCCTCTGGTTTAAGCCTTCTACTCGGCTCTAAACCAGAGGACCGCGATCGGTTCTGGGAACGATACTACAAATAGTTAGCTCAGATTCCACCCCGCGAGCGATGCTTTCCGCCTTCACCAATTCCGCCAACCGCCTGTACGAACTGAGGATGACCTCTGAACCCAGACGGCAGGAGTCATTGGTGCCGACATGAGCAACAATTTGCAGTCGGGTGCACCCAGTGCTCTCTATCGCCGCTGGCAGGGCCTCCTCCACATCCCGGATGAGACCCCCTGGGAAGCAGACAGAGTGAACACTGGCCTTCTTCCCCGACCTTTCCGCTATTTCCCTAAGGGGCTCCATCACCCGCGTAACGTTGGAGCTCCTATTAACTAATAAACCCCTCCCCCCCGTGTGCCTGCTCGGACCTTGGTGAAGGAGCGGCCACATGTCCACTCACAGGCAGAGCGGGCGATGCCACACGGCCAGCCTCCACATTGACCTTCCGCCTCGTGCGCCGCGAACGCCGCTGAATACGCCACTCCCCTTGGGGAGAGGGTGGCCCAACCGCGCCCGGTACCCGCGAAGATGTCTCGACAGCAGGGACAATGGGTGAAGCATGTAACACCTGGGGTGTACCATGTGACGCACCAGACTCCCCACTGCCGCTACACTCCGAGGCAGTACCAATGAGAGAAACTTAGATTTCGGGCATGTGGCAAGTTCAGGATAAGATACTCGGAACATTTAAGAGTATTGAAAAGTGACAGCACACAGTTCATATCTGCAGACTACCTCATCAAAAATGGCCACCACCCCAGTGGCACGGAAACAGACATCCAAATTCTAAAATACAGTAATTATCTCTGCCGTTTTTAACAATAAAAGACAATTAGCAAATCCAAAAAGGTATCAAATAGATATCAGTGACCAAACAGTACTTAGCAACAGAACACTGTTCATCACTGTAAACGAGTTATCAGACAACACCAAATAATACACACGCACACACACACACACACACACACACACACACACAAACAAGGTGAAACCATATAGAACGCATTCAAAGTTCGAGGCCGTTATATCAAAACAATACAGTGAAACGGACGCGCATCAACCTAACTATAATCTCTATCAATGTACTTATACTTCAGAAAAATAAAATAAAAAGCCCATTGACGATGCTACAACTATAGTTAAACATGTGACGGTATTAAGTAAAACAATAATTGTGTACCTGTAAAAAGGCAGACCCAGTCTTAATTCATTGTTACTTCTTACAAAGCTCAATCATTTATCACCACGGGTCGCGGGACAAGTTGGCACATCCCAGAACATGTTATTATTCTGCTTCCTCTTTGAATTCGGCAATACTTTCTCCTCGACTGCCAACCATATTTTCCTGTTTTTAATTGATTGCTTGAGTGACCAACATACAGCTCAGAATTTATTAAAATTTCTCATCGGTGTTACTCCTTCACTCCTTAAATTTTATGTAACGATGACCACACAAGTCTCCTGTTTATGCTATTACCTACACTGTCCTCTTTCGTACTTTTTTTAGACATTCTGATCCGTGTTCAAAACCCAATTATATGATGTCCATTCTTTGCAAAATGTCCGAACACACACACACACACACACACACACACACACACGCACACACACACACGCATGTAATTAAAAAATGAGGGCTCCTATTTTAAAAAACGCAGTTGATATCCGTTTGATGGCAGCGCCATATAGCCGGGCCAACCATAGCGCCATCTGGTTTCCCCCTTCAAGCTAGACGAGTTTCGTTCTTTGTAGTTTTTTCGTTTGATGCTTATTTCGTGAGATATTTGGCCCGATCACTATCAATGGACCACCCTGAATATATAACAAGGATAGTCAATGATCTCTTTAGTGCAGACGCACACCAGGCCCCAACTTTTATGGGAAATGGGAGAAATGCTGCGAGTAATGAGGATATAGGGCAAGTGGCAGTATACTGGTACTGTGTGGGTAAGTTGAGAATTTTGATGTGACGGGAGGTGCCCTGAGATAGGATAGACCGTGCAGTTGCACTGGCCACTGCATCTGGATGGCGCAGTGGTCAGCGCATCTGCGTAGTAAGCAGGAGGCCTAGGTTCGAATCTCAGGCCACCACAAATTTTCAAGCTTCCTCCATAGGTTTAAATTAATGACCACTCGCAGTCAATATCTGTAGTTCGTTTTGGTATTATTTTTGTTTTTCATTTATCCAGCGATTTCCGTTGATTACTACGTAAATGTTTCTCAGTGTGTACCGAAATAAAGTTGTCCTTATTCATCTACTAACTGTACGTCAGGTGAAAGTATTTTTAAAAAGTTAATGAATCAGAAAATTATTTGAAATTGTTTTCAGTGTATTTCCTGTACTGTAGGTTGAGTCATAATCAGTCGCAAACGCCAGTTTTGGAAAAGTGATCCGATATATGTGGTTTGCAGCGAAAATATTGGCAACGACTGAAATCTTTAGTGACGTTAACGATGTTTCTTTCCTGAATGAGATTTGTGGGAAGAAATGACACCCGAAGACCATGATGTTCAGAATTTCTATGATTCGAATGTTTCTATGATCAGTATCATACAACGGAATGTTCTAAATATTCTTGAAGAATAAATTTAAGAATAAAACATAAGAATTAATATAACAGTTGATATAAGAAATAAATATAAGAATATGGCAATTTAAAAATCTGTAACCCCTGAAAATGCTATACACACATGTATTACATAATAAATGTATTGCACTTATTGTGAAACCCAATAGCAATTTTAGAATTCATATAACGCCCTTGTCTACCATAACTTGGTAAGAAACAATCGTGTAGTAATTGTGAGGTCTTGCCCACTCGTCTCTTATAGGGTGCCTAAAGGATGCTGCATTCTCGAATAGCTGTACAACAAGTCAAGCAAATCACATTAATAGTTTGTGTTACAATAAATAAGACTGACAGTATTTAACTTTTGATTTACAGAGAGTTGTCGCAAGCGATGAGCGACATGCAAACGGTCGGTGTCCTTTGCTATACTGGGTGTTACAAAAAGGTACGGCCAAACTTTCAGGAAACATTCCTCACACCACACACAAAGAAAGAAAATATGTTATGTGGACATGTGTCCGGAACGCTTACTTCCCATGTTAGAGCTCATTTTATTACTTGTCTTCAAATCACATTAATCATGGAATGGAAACACACAGCAACAGAACGTACCAGCGTCACTTCAAACACTTTGTTACAGGAAATGTTCACAATGTCCTCCGTTAGCGAGGATACATGCATCCACCCTCCGTCGCATGGAATCCCTGATGCGCTGATGCAACCCTGGAGAATGGGCATATTGTATCACAGCCGTCCACAATACGAGCACGAAGAGTCTCTACATTTGGTACCGGGGTTGCATAGACAAGAGCTTTCAAATGCCCCCATAAATGAAAGTCAAGAGGGTTGAGGTCAGGAGAGCGTGGAGGCCATGGAATTGGTCCGTCTCTACCAATCCATCGGTCACCGAATCTTTTGTTGAGAAGCGTACGAACACTTCGACTGAAATGTGCAGGAGCTCCATCGTGCATGAACCATATGTTGTGTCGTACTTGTAAAGGCACATGTTCTAGTAGCACAGGTAGAGTATCTCGTATGAAATCATGATAACGATGCTTCATTGAGCGTAGGTGGAAGAACATGGGGCCCAATCAAGACATCACCAACAATGCCTGCCCAAACGTTCACAGAAAATCTGTGTAGATGACATGATTGCACAATTGCGTGCGGATTCTCGTCAGCCCACACATGTTGATTGTGAAAATTCACTATTCGATCACGTTGAAATGAAACCTCATCCGTAAAGAGAACATCTGCACTGAAATGAGGATTGACACATTGTTGGATGAACCATTCGCAGAAGTGTACACGTGGAAGCCAATCAGCTGCTGATAGTGCCTGCACACGCTGTACGTGGTACGGAAACAACTGGTTCTCCCGTAGCACTCTCCATACAGTGACGCGGTCAACGTTACCTTGTACAGCAGAAACTTCTCTGGTTCAAAATGGCTCTGAGCACTATGGGACTCAACTGCTGAGGTCATTAGTCCCCTAGAACTTAGAACTAGTTAAGCCTAACTAACCTAAGGACATCACAAACATCCATGCCCGAGGCAGGATTCGAACCTGCGACCGTACCGGTCCTGCGGTTCCAGACTGCAGCGCCTTTAACCGCACGGCCACTTCGGCCGGCCAAACTTCTCTGACGCTGGCATTAGGGTTATCGTCAATTGCACGAAGAATTACCTCGTCCATTGCAGGTGTCCTCGTCGTTCTAGGTCTTCCCCAGTCGCGAGTCATAGGCTGGAATGTTCCGTGCTCCCTAAGACGCCGATCAATTGCTTCGAACGTCTGCCTGTCGGGACACCTTCGTTCTGGAAATCTGTCTCTATACAAACGTACCGCGCCACGGCTATTGCCCCGTGCTAATCCATACATCAAATGGGCATCTGCCAACTCCGCAATTGTAAACACTGCACTGACTGCAAAACCACGTTCGTGATGAACACTAACCTGTTGATGCTACGTACTGATGTGCTTGATGCTAGTACTGTAGAGCAATGAGTCGCATGTCAACACAAGCACCGAAGTCAACATTACCTTCCTTCAATTGGGCCAACTGGCGGTGAATCGAGGAAGTACAGTACATACTGACGAAACTAAAATGAGCTCTTACATGGAAATTAAGCGTTTCCGGACACAAGTCCACATAACATCTTTTCTTTATTTGTGTGAGATGAATGACTCCTGAAAGTTTGGCCGTACCTTTTTGTAACACCCTGTATACAATGTTCAAGCAAGTTTGTAACATAGTTTGTGGGTCATTAATAGTGACTGTCGTAGTGCTCTCTTCTAAGGCGTGGTTTCTATTAGTGTCCGTCTTCTACCCTCCCCCAAGGCTAGCAGGAGCGGCGCTTATATTCTCTTCTTACAGAGGCCGCTCCAGTCGTGGTGTGGTCGTAATCAGCGAACTATTGGCTGACGTCGTCTCACAGCCTTCTCTACTCTTGCGTTCTTCATCTTCGTACCGGCGCTTGTGGTTACGCCGGAACAATAACCTTTTACGGACATGGGAGAGAAATAATTTCTGGATGCCACGTAACAAGACATTGACTAGACAAGATGATCACATTCCAATCTATTTCCCCGACAATATCTTTAGTGCTACAGCGTAATTTACTTTCTCAAGATTTATGACGACCATATGACTTCTTTGCAATCTTTTCTCCCTGATCCGTCATACGGTGGGGGCATTGTCGGAATACGGAGCGCAAAACAGAGAGGACGTAACGCTTCACATTGCGCCACGATTTCGGCTGAAACTGTAACGAGCTAAGAGGCATCCAAGCTACATCGAACACTTTGCCTGTCGATTTCTTAGAAGCTGTTGAATATCTTACGGATAAGCCGAGATATATATTCCTTATTTTGACTCCACCTGTGCGGAATTCCAGAGAAATCAGGTTATGGCACTTGCCATGTTTTCCTCGTTAGTGACCGCCTAGTTTCCAGCTGTACTGGGCGCAAATTATCAATATTTGCATTGACGCATTTTTCACATGAGTTGACCACTCCCTCATATCAGGGAGTACTTTTTAATTACTCTACTGGCCATTAAAATTGCTACACCAAGACGAAATGCAGATGATAAACGGGTATTTATTGGACAAATATATTATACTAGAAATCACATGTGATTACATTTTCACGCAGTTTGGGTGCATAGATCCTGAGAAACGAGTACCCAGAACAACCACCTCTGGCCGTAATAACGTCCTTGATAGGCCTGGGCATTGAGTCAAACAGAGCTTGGATGGCGTGTACAGGTACAGCTGCCCACGCAGCGTCAACACGATACCACAGTTCATAAATAGTAGTGGCTGGCGTATTGTGACGAGCCAGTTGCTCGGCCACCATTGACAAGACGTTTTCAGTTGGTGAGAGATCTGGAGAATGTGCTGGCCAGGGAAGCAGTCGAACATTTTCTGTATCCAGAAAGGCCCGTACAGGACCTGCAACATGCGGTCGTGCATTATCCTGCTGAAATGTAGGGTTTCGCAGGGATCGAATGAAGGGTAGTGCCACGGGTGGTAACACATCTGAAATGTAACGTCCACTGTTCAAAGTGCCGTCAATGCGAACAAGAGGTGACCGAGATGTGTAACCAATGGCACACCATACCATCACGCCGGGTGATACGCCAGTATGGCGATTACGAATAGCCGGCCGGTGTGGCCGTGCGGTTCTAAGCGCTTCAGTTTGGAACCGCGTGACCGCTACGGTCGCAGGTTCGAATCCTGTCTTGGGCATGGATGTGTTTGATGTCCTTAGGTTAGTTAGGTTTAAGTAGTTCTAAGTTCTAGGGGACTGATGACCTCCGATTTAAGTCCCATAGTGCTCAGAGCCATTTGCACCATTTGATTACGAATACACGCCTCCAATGTGCGTTCACCGTGATGTCGCTAAACATGGATGCGACCATCATGATGCTGTAAACAGAACCTGGATTCATCCGAAAAAATGACGTTTTGCCATTTGTACACCCAGGTTCGTCGTTGACTACACCATCGCAGGCGCTCCGGTCTGTGATGCAGCGTCAAGGGTAACAGCAGCCATGGTCTCCGAGCTGATAGTCCATGCTGCTGCAAACGTCGTCGAACTGTTCGGGCATATGGTTGTTGTCTTGCAAACGTCCCCATTTGTTGACTCAGGGGTCGAGAGGTGGCTGCACGATCCGTTACAGCTATGCGGATAAAATGCCTGTCATATCGACTGCTAGTGATACGAGGGCGTTGGGATCCAGCACGGCGTTCCGTATTACCCTCCTGAACCCACCGATTTCATATTCTGCTAACAGTCACTGGATCTCGACCAACGCGACCAGCAGTGTCGTGATACGATAAACCGCAATCGCGATAGGCTACAATCCGACCTTTATCAAAGTCGGAAACGTGATGGTACGCATTTCTCCCCCTTACACGAGGCATCACAACAACGTTTCACCAGCAACGCCGATCAACTGCTGTTCTTGTATGAGAAATCGGTTGGAAACTTTCCTCGTGTCTGCACGTTGTAGGTGTCGCCACCGGCGCCAACCTTGTGTGAATGCTCTGAAAAGCTAATCATTTGCATATCACAGCATCTTCTTCCTGTCGGTTAGATTTCGCGTCTGCAGCACTTCATCTTCGTGGTGTAGTAATTTTAATGGCCAGTGGTGCCACTTTATTTTACAGTTGAAGAAAGAAAAATGAACTACATGTTTTCGATTGCCATGCATTTGGGGGAACCGATCCGCTAGGACGATTGGGGCCGTTACTTTCTCAGTCAGCGTACCTGGCTCGCTCTTTTGTTCCCGCTGCGGAGCGCTCTCCAACTGCGAGAGGGGCCGAGCGTAGAGGAGCGGCGGAGGAGGAATCTGGCGGGCAGCGGGCGGCGCAGGTGCGCGCGGCTGGCCACGGCGCGTGATTTACACACAGTGGGTGGGGGAGGGGGAGGGGGAGGCTGTGGCCCGGGGCCAGCGCCGGAGCGGCGGCAGGTGCAGCCGAGCCGAGCCGAGGCGCGCGGCCCGCGCCGCGTTGAGCAGGCGAACATTACCAGCCCGCTGCGCGGCGCATGCGCACACGGCCTCCTCTCGATCAGCCGGATCGCTATCTGGCCCCCTGGCTCGCTCCGATAGCTAGAGCACTGGATGATGGGCTGCCTCCCTCCGCCCCTTTTATCGCCGCCAACACAGGTCATCACCTCCCGAATTGTGGCGCTCCGGCCACCTGCTAGGCGCAACGTCTAAAAATTATCCGAAACAGATAAGGTACGTCCCTCAAAATGTACGTCGAGCTGAGTAACTCACCACTAGATGCCATGTTGCTGGCGTCGCGTTTTTCGTTGCTAACTATTGGCTTCTAACAAAGTTAATTAAAGAATGTGTTTCTGAGCTAAGTAACATATTAAGCTATCTGTGTAACGAGTCGTTTATCAGTGGAATATTTCCTGAATGGCTGAAATATGCTGAAGTTAAGCCACTGTTTAAGAAGGGAGATAAAGAAATAGCATCAAATTTCCGTCCAATTTCACTGTTGCCAGCATTCTCAAAAATTTTCGAAAAAGTAATGTACAGTCGTCTTTATAACCATCTTATCTCAAATAACATACTGTCAATGTCACAGTTTGGATTTCTAAAAGGTTCTGATATTGATAAGGCTATCTACACTTACAGTGAAAATGTGCTTAATTCATTAGACAAAAAATTGCAGGCAACTGGTATATTTTGTGATCTGTCAAAGGCATTTGACTGTGTAAATCACAATATCCTTTTAAGTAAACTAGAATATTATAGTGTGACAGGAAATGCTGCAAAATGGTTCAAATCCTATATCTCTGGCAGGAAACAAAGGGTGTTATTAGGAAAGAGACATGTATCGAGCTATCAGGCATCATCCAACAGGAAACTAATTACATGTGGGGTCCCAAAAGATTCCATTTTGGGGCCCTTACTTTTTCTTGTGTATATCAATGACCTATCATCAGTAACATTACCAGATGCCAGGTTTGTTTCGTTTGCCGATGATACAAACATTGCAATAAATAGCAAATCAAGTGTAGTCTTAGAAAGATCAGCCAATAAAATATTTGTGGACATTAATCACTGGTTCCTAGCCAATTCTTTGTCACTAAACTTTGAAAAAACACACTACATGCAGTTCAGAACTTGTAAGGGTTGTCCCAAGAGTACATGTCTAACATACGATGACAAGAAGATAGAAGAAGTGGACAATGTTAAATTCTTGGGATTACAGCTTGATAATAAATTCAACTGGGAGGAGCAAACCACAGAACTGCTGAAGCGTCTCAACAAATCTCTGTTTGCAATGCGACATAGGGGATATAAAAATGAAAAAGCTGGCATACTATGCCTACTTTCATTCCATAATGTCATATGGGATTATTTTTTGGGGTAATTCATCAAGCCAAGCTAAAGTTTTCCGGGTACAAAAACGTGCAGTAAGAGCAGTAAGAGTTATATGTGGTGTGAACTCAAGAACATCCTGCAGAAGCCTGTTTAGGGAACTAGGGATACTAACTACTGCTTCCCAATATATTTATTCCTTAATGAAATTTGTCATTAAAAATATATCACTTTTTCAAACCAACAGCTCAATTCATGGAATCAATACTAGAAATAAGAATAATCTTCACAAGGATTTAAAGTCACTTAGTCTTGTACAAAAAGGTGTGCATTTTTCAGGAACACACATTTTCAATAACTTGCCAGCAGCCATAAAAAGCTTAACAACCAATGAAATTCAGTTTAAGAGAAGC
Source organism: Schistocerca piceifrons (assembly GCF_021461385.2). Classification (NCBI taxonomy): domain Eukaryota; kingdom Metazoa; phylum Arthropoda; class Insecta; order Orthoptera; family Acrididae; genus Schistocerca; species Schistocerca piceifrons. The sequence goes on along the minus strand of NC_060140.1, from coordinate 711,613,460 downwards.
CTAAAGGATTTATTGGTGGCCAACTCCTTAATTTGTGTGTCTGTCTGTGTGTGTGAGTGAGTGTGTGTGTGTGTGTGTGTGTGTGTGTGTGTGTGTGTGTAAGTATAATCTAACTTCTGCACCATTTCAGTGCAGTAATGTGTTCGTTGTAAATAAGTATTACAGTAGTTGTATTACATGTTTATTATCTCATAAATAAATAAAAAACTTTTTTATTTTAAATTCAGTGCTTTAGTATTTGCAAAATGACTCTTAGTGTTCATTAAAAAATGACGATCATTCCACTTGGGACCTGTGGAATGGTACATTAGCTTATTTGTTTTAGTTGCAAATATTTGTCATGTATTATTGTTTTTCTGACATGTTCCACATCCTGGAGGACCTCCTCACTACGGATCAATTGGAACGAAAGTAAATATAATCCAATCTAATCTAACTACTGCTTCCCGATTTCTCCCTCACTATCTCTCTGTCTGTCGGCCGTTATGACCCGAAGAATCCTATCGTCGCATCCCTCACCCATTTTCTGAACCTTTTTATCTATAACTCTCTTGCTGCCCGGTTGTGACAGCTGCACCATGTTGCATCAATACGAGGGTGTGGATTAAGTAATGCAACACATTTTTCTCCGCCTGTTTCAATTGAAAAAATACGGAATTTGTTGTGAGACATGGTAGAATAGCCCCGCTTCAGTCCCCACAGTTTCATAAAGTTTCAAAAGATGGCGGTGGCGGGGTTAAATGTAGCCTTGTAAATAAACAATTCGCCACCTGAAGACAACGTCGTCGACCATTGAAACTCGTAGCTACAATATAAGCAAGTGACTGACGCAGAAACTTTTTCGTTGGTACTGGTCAACAGTAGCAGCCCTCATAATGCTTCCCTTATGTATGAAATATTCACCTATACATAGCTTTCAAAATGACATCTGCAACGGAGGTGCTTTACAAGCAGAGATCTTCAATTTTCTTTTGGCGGAAAATCTATCGCAGATATTCTTAGTGGCCTGCAGAATGTCTACGGAGACCTGGCCGTGAACAACGTGGCGCAAACCTGTCCTAATCTGCCGTGTGCCGGCCGACCGCACACAGCTGTGACTCCCGCAATGCTGGAACGTGCGGACACTCTCTTTCGAGGTGATCGATGGATCACAAGAAAACACCCCGTTGCACAACCGGACGTCTCTGTTGGTAGTGCTGACTCACTCGTCTACCAGTTCCGGTACTCAGACGTGTCTGGCCGCTGGGTTCCTCATCGCCTAACTGAAGGCCATAAAGACCGATGAAGGACCATCTGTGTAGAATTGCTTGAGCGTTACGAGGCTGATCGTAATAATTATTTGTCGATCTCGTCACAGAAACAAATCGGCAGTCCATGCAGCGGCCCCTCATCACCTCTCCTCCGAAGACAAAGTTCAACGTCGCACCCTCAACTGGTAACGTCATGGCGACGGTCTTCTGGTACTCTGAAGGGGTTATTCTGTTTGATTTCCTTCCACATGGTGCAACGATCAACTCTTAAGTGTATTTTGCTACCCTCAGGAAAAGCAGAAATTGCTTGAGAATGATCGTCGTCACAAAGATGCAAACGAACTTCTCCTCTTTCCACTCAGACTTGCCAAGTCAGCTTTCATTCTGACTTGGTATGTAGGCAGAAGTTGTCTGCCACAGTCATCTACGATTCCTTTTTAAAGCATGTACTGCCACTGTGATGGTCATTATTAAGGTCGGAAACTTTCAGTGCAGCCTCAATAGGTCAGGCTTGAGAATGAAATAGTTGGTTCGAAACTAGTCGCCAAACACATGTTTTGACAGATTTGTTAATAAATGGTTCATGAAATACTTTAAAAAACGTTTGCAGGCCCTGAATCAATAAAATGAAAAGAAAACCTCTTCAAGAAGTTGGGGTTTTGATTGCACCATCATAATACATGTATTCGCTACTGCAATTCGTCATAAATAACCCACCACTAGAGGAAAACTAGCATTTATTACCCTTTACTAAAGCTGTCAGACTCAAAAGGGAGTTCAATATGCAGCAACAATATTTCTTGATCATTTGTTCAGTACCATGAAATGTACGCAAGGTAGCAAAGCTAATTTTAAATCTAACCTAAAATCATTTTCCCTGGACAACTCCATGGACGAATACATGTCTAAAAGTTGGTCGGCTGTAAAAAAAAAAAATCAATTCGATAAAGTAATTGTTCAATCTGTCTGTGGAACACGTAACTAACTAACACATGGATGCGTCCATCGTGACTGTGTAAACAGAAATGGGGATCTTCTGAAAAGATGAAGTGGTACCACTTTGGTGAGCAGTGTTGCCTCTGAGGGCACCATTGTCATCACAGTTGTGATAGTGTCTGGAGCTCCAGAAATCGTCAAACTTGTCTTACTGCATGCAAGCTCATTTCGTGACTCAAGCTACGTGAAATGGCAGAGCGAGCAATTTGTTCAGTCGGGCGCTCGTGGCGTAGGGTATAAGATACTGAATGGCGTTGAGTACGGCCATTCTGAAACCATCGATTCCATAGTCATAAGACAGTCTCAGCATCTCGACATCCTCGAGCGGCAGAAATATCGAGGAACGATAAACTACAATCGCGACAGGCAACGATCCTGTCCCTGTCAAAATACGACCGAAGTGTGCTGGTTGTTGTTACTTACTAGCAACATGACACGGTCTTTCCACAAATAACAAACAGTGATACGCGATTTCAGCGTGATAACGACTAACCTTTCTTATATATAGAACTAGCTGAGTACCTGACGTTGCTTGCTCTGTACTTATCTTCTATAAGTCCACCTCTCTCTGTTCTTCTCCTCCTCCCCTCACTCTGTCAATTTCCTAACCCACTCTCTCTGTCCATCTCGTCCTCCTCTTACCTCTGTCAGTCACCTTCTTTCCCTCTCATTGTCCACCACATTCTGTTTTCTTTCCCTGTCAAGCTTCTCCTCCTCCTCTCTTTGTCCACCTTTTCCTCTTCCTCCCTACTTTCTCTCTCAAAATTAACACCCCCACAACAATAGCAGGCAAGTGGTTCCTAACCTCACAGTATTTCTTTCCGGGTAGAAACTAATGTGCGAACCAAGTAGGGCTGAAATCGACCCAGGGCTTAGGAGGAAGTTTTTAATTGTAGCTTTGCTATAGTACGCACATGGTACATACATTTCACACATATTTAACGTATTTGACATATATTTGTACAGATAATTCACTTGTAACTGTTGCGAATTGCGCTGTGCAGTTTCGTTTTCGCGCAGTTATATCTTTATAATGTTACATCTCCTGAACTACGAGTGATACAATGATATAATTTTCTGGTAATATTCAGTGGTATATTTCTATATTGTGTGGCAACTGCGTTACGAATAGAGTTAGTAGAAAGGACGCAATAAATCAAAAACTTTTGCATAAAGTGGCAGTTATTCATGCATCTTAGTGTTTACCACGTCATGTCTCCCGAACAATGTATCGTAGAACGACATAATGTTGCATATACATTCAGAGGTATATGTGAACACTGGTCACAAAAAGTGTCTCGACAACAGTCAGGTGTAAAGAAGTAATAAACTAAAACTTCATGCCCTATATGGCATACTGCACTAACAGTGAAAATGTGGTAAGGGATAAAATGTTTTGCTCTCGCGAGAAAAAGTCCTGCAAATGTTTGAAACTATGTTTAAAGGTAGAAGAAAGTCACTAAGCACTCTAATTCTCAGATGCTGGGTGAATGAAATACGAATATTCACGTGTTGTGCGCTATACTTCTTTTTCGCCTCTCCCCCACCCATTTGATAGGTAGGTGGTTTCTACCTCCTCGGTGATTCTTTCCAGGCCGTAAGTTGATGATGATGTATGGTTTCTGGGGCGCTCAACTGCGTGGTCATCAGCGCCCGTACAAAGGCCCAATTTTAACACAGTCCAATTTCTTTTGCACAGTCCAGTCTAGCCACGGTTATGAATGATGATGATGAAATGAGGAGGACATCAGAAACAACCAGTCCCTGGGGCAGAGAAAATCGCCAACCCGGCCGGGAATCGAAAGCGAGACCCCGTGATCCAGGGCAGCAACGCTAGCCACTAGACCACGGACAGGCAATAAGTGGTTTGTGTCGATAAGTGATTTGTGTCCCGAGTTTGGTTGAAATAGGGCCAGTGGTTTTGGTAGTGATGTGGAACATACATGCATACATTCACATTTACGATATGTATGGATGAAGAAGTTGAAACATCCCCTTAGAAAAATTAGTGAATTACTGTGCTGATAAAGCTCTTACATTATTTGATTTTCAAACAGCTGAGCAAAACTGAACGTACTCAGACATTTCTCTTTACTTATTCTGATCAACACAAAACTGACACACAATATTTTTTTTTTTAGCGCAACGCAATCTGACTTTCAATAATCCTTACAAAAGAATGGCTCTGACTAACAATAACCTACACCTTTCATGAATCACTTACCTCACAAAAATATTCGTTACTCAAACTACTGCAATACAGCCAGCTAAATAACAGATTCTAACTACGGAAGGCACTAACTACTGATAGGCGTAGTCAGCAAATGAGGACAAACAATGTATTTACCTTAATAATGTTCTAAAGTCGTATATATATATATATATATATATATATATATATATATATATATATATATATATATATATATATAAGTTCATGATATCCAACATTACAAATTTACTCTTTCTGATGGACACAAGTCCAGATCGTCCGCTCTCAAAATTCTGCCATCTCTCTCCCCACATCCACCGCTGCTGGCGGCTCACCTCCAACTGCGCAACGCTACGCGCTGTCCACATCCAACTGTGCATCACTACAATAGCAAATGTTCCAACAATTCAAACCAGCCACAGACTGCACAGAGAACAGCCAGTGATTTTCATATAGAGCGCTACGTGACGTTACCAACAAAAAAACCTAAACAGCCTACTTACAGAGTTGCTACAACCTATTTTGTGAGTTTGCGCTGAAGTGTTAATCATTTGCGTATGTGACTACATAATATACTCCATGCCTTTTTGGAAATTGCTGCAAGCTGCGCAATTCGTGTTACGATTTTTCGTGGTCATCAGTGTGCAAAATAAAAAGCTGCAGTATAGCATTGTTCCGTGTGTGGCAGCTTGTGAGGGAATAACGCTTGCAGAACACGTAAGGAAGGAACGGCGGAGCGTGGTGAAGTCATGGCGGCAGATTTACGTGTGCGTGACCGAGCGGCGAGAGTGTGCAGATTGCAATTAAAAGCGTCGGGTGACGAGCGTAACATTACGAGGCGCCGTTGGAAATGTGGAGACCGGAGCCAGCAACGGGCCGGCGGCTGCTGATTTATGGGACGGGAAGGCGCGAAGTCGGAAGGAGAGGCCGGTCCGGACTTGGGTCCGCATGCCAAGCAGGAGCGACCATTCCTGCCCTCTGCGAGCGTGACCGCGACCTTGCGCCTGGCCGAGTCGCCGTTGGTCGGAGGTCGGAGGTCGGAGCCTGGCCGCCGTGTGCGGCAACTGCCAATGCGGCGGCTGCCAGGCCGTTCGATCGCGTGTGAACCCTCTCGAGGCCGAGGGTCGTGTTCAGCCCAGTTACAACGAAAGTTACAGGGTGTCCAGAAAAGGACTCCCTGATTTCAAAATTAAATATCTCGAAAACAAAGATCGATAGAGTAATGCAGTAAACGGTATGTTTATTGTGAAAGCTGTAAGAAGTTTATACAGCAGTTTGAAATAATAGTTACAAAAGCTGCTAACAGATGGCGCTGTACGCTGTACAGCTCATATCAGCATACGTAAGTGAAATAATCGTATGAAAACAATCTTTGCGAACAATCACATCACAGTGTTTTCAAAATGTTCACCATTGGCACTACAGAGGTGGCGCAAACGAAGAATGAAATTCGCCATCACATTTCGTAGTGTCTCAACCGAAATGGATTCACATGCCACAGAGATCGCCGATTCAAGCTCGTCCAGCGTGGCGGGATGCTTCGGTTAGACCATGTCTTTCACTGTGCCCCACAAAAAAAAAAATCACATTGAGTCAAATCCGGCGAATATCGAGGCCAATCCATGCCTGCACCAGTAAATTTGGGATAATCCAAAGCAATGGCTCGATTTCCGAAGTATTCCTCAAGAAAGCGAAACACTTGTTCGGTCCGATGTGGTCGGGCTCCATCTTGCATAAACCATTCAGTACCTGGTCGATCCTCTAACGCTTGCTGTGTGGCGACAAATTGTTCCAAAATTGCAACGTAACGTGCACCAGTGGGCGTTTCGCGAATGAAGAAAGGGCCAATAATGCCTCTGCTGCATACTGCAGCCCACACAGTAATTTTAGGAGAATACAGGGGTTTCGCTTCACACCAATATGGCTTTTCGGAACCCCAAAATCGCCAGTTCTGCTTTTTCACGTATCCATTCAGGTGGAAGTGTGCTTCATCTGTAAACCAGATGCAGCCAACATTAAATCCTTCACTATCAATCACCTCATTAGCAAAGGCAACCCTTTGTTGCACAGCTCGTACGGGTATGGCCTGGTGCGTTTGGATTTTGAATGGAAACATGCTAGCTGTTAGCAGCTTTTGTAACTATTATTTCAAACTGATGTATAAACTTACAGCTTTCACAATAAACATACCGTTTACTGCATTCCTCTATCGATATTTGTTTTCGAGATATTTAATTTTGAAATCAGGGAGTCCTTTTCTGGACACCATGTATGATCTGTGCAGGTTGTTTCAAGCGCGATGGTAAATACACTCATCTACATCTACATGGATACTCTGCAAATCACATTTAAGTGCCTGGTAGCGGGTTCATCGAACTACCTTCACAATTCTCTACTATTCCAATCTCGTATAACGCGCGGGAAGAGTGAACACCTATATCTTTCCGTACGAGCTCTGATTTCCCTTATTTTATCTTGGTGATCGTTCCTCTTTATGTAAGTCAAGAAACACGGCATCTACCTGGCAACCCGTGTCTATGGCCCTCTGAGTCTTGTGGACGAATAACGCGAGCTAATGTAATGTATTGCGAATACATAGAAAGAAGAATCCTTTACTGTATGATTATAAGATAGCGGAACAAACACTGGTAGCAGTTACTTCTGTAAAATATCTGGGAGTATGTGTGCGGAACGATTTGAAGTGGAATAATCAGCCGGCCGAAGTGGCCGTGCGGTTAAAGGCGCTGCAGTGTGGAACCGCAAGACCGCTACGGTCGCAGGTTCGAATCCTGCCTCGGGCATGGATGTTTGTGATGTCCTTAGGTTAGTTAGGTTTAACTAGTTCTAAGTTCTAGGGGACTAATGACCTCAGCAGTTGAGTCCCATAGTGCTCAGAGCCATTTGCCATTTTTTTGGAATAATCATATAAAATTAATTGTTGGTAAGGCGGGTACCAGGTTGAGATTCATTGGGAGAGTCTTTAGAAAATGTAGTCCATCAACAAAGGAGGTGGCTCACAAAACACTTGTTCGACCTATACTTGAATACTGCTCATCAGTGTGGGATCCGTACCAGATCGAGTTGACGGAGGAGACAGAGAAGATCCAAAGAAGAGCGGCGCATTTCGTCACAGGGTTATTTGGTAAGCGTGACAGCGTTACGGAGATGTTTAGCAAACTCAAGTGGCAGAGTCTGCAAGAGAGGCGCTCTGCACCGCGGTGTGGCTTGCGCGCCAGGTTTCGAGAGGGTGCGTTTCTGGATGAGGTATCGAATATATTGCTTCCCCCTACTTATACCTCCCGAGGAGATCACGAATGTAAAATTAGAGTGATTCGAGCGCGCACGGAGGCTTTGCGGCAGTCGTTCCTCCCGCGAACCATACGCGACTGGAACAGAAAAAGAGAGGTAACGACAGTGGCACGTATAGAGCCCTCCGCCACACACCGTTGGGTGGCTTGCGGAGTATAAATGTAGATGTAGATGTAGATGTAAGTCGGTGTCAACAAAATATTTTCGCATTCGGAGGGGAAAGTTGGTGATTGGAATTTCGTGACAAGATTCCGACGCAACCAAAAACGCGTTTCTTTTAATGATGTCCATCGCAAATCCTGTATCATTTCTGTGACAGTCTCTCCCATATTTCGCGATAATACAAAACGTGCTGCCTTTCTTTGAACTTTTTCGATGTAATCAGTCAGTCTTATCTGGTAAGGAACCCACACCGCGCAACAGTATTCTAAAAGTGGACGGACAAGCGTAGTGTAAGCAGTCTCCTTAGTAGGTCTGTTACATTTTCTAAGTGTCCTGCCAATAAAATACATTCTCGGGTTATCCTTTCCCACAACATTTTCTGTGTGTTCCTTCCAATTTAAATTTTTCGTAATTGTAATACGTAGGTATTTAGTTGAATTTACGGCTTTTGGATTAGACTGATTTATCGTGTAACCGAGGTTTAACGCGTTCCTTTTAGCACTTATGTGGATGACCTCACACTTTTCGTTATTTAAGGTCAACTGCCACATTTCGCACCATTTCGATACTTCTTCTAAATCGTTTTGCAGTTTGTTTTGATCTTCTGATGACTTTATTAGTCGATAAACGTCAGCGTCATCTGCAAACAACCGAAGACGGCTGCTCAGATTGTCTCCCAAATCGTTTATATAGACAAGGGACAGCAAAGGGCCTATAACACTACCTTGGAGAACGCCAGAAATCACTTCTGTTTTACTCGATGACTTTCCGTCAATTACTTCGAACTGTGACCTCTCTGACAGGAAATCACAAATCGAGTCACATAACTGAGACGATATTCCATAAGCAAGCAATTTCAATACGAGTCGTTTGTGTGGTACAGTGTCAGAAGCCTTCCGTGAATCCAGAAATACGGAATCGATCTGAAATCCCTTGTCAGTAGCACTCAACACTTCATGTGAATTAAGAGCTAGTTGTGTTTCACAGGAACGATGTTTTCTAAACCCATGTTGACTGTCTGTCAAAAGACCGTTTCCTTTTGGGTTACTCATAATGTTCGAACACAATATATGTTCCAGAATTCTGCTGCATATCGACGTTAACGATATGGGCCGATAATTTAGTGGATTTCTCCTACTACCTTTCTTGAATCTTGGTGTGACCTGGGCAACTTTCCAGTCTTTGGGTACGGATCTTTCGTCGAGCGAACGGTTGTATATGATTGTTAAGTATGGAGCTAATGCATCAGCACACTCCGAAAGGAACCTAACTGGCATACAGTCTGGACCAGAAGACTTGATTTTATAAAGTGATTTCAGTTGCTTCACTACTCCGAGGATATTTACGTTACTCATGTTGGCAGCTGTTGTCGATTGAAATTCTAGAATATTTACTTTGTCTTTTTTTTGTGAAGGCATTTCGGAAGGCTGTGTTTAGTAACTCTGCTTTGGCAGCACTGCCTTCGATACTATCTCCATTGCTATCGCTCAGAGAAGGCATTGATTGTTTCTTGCCGCTAACATACTTCACATACGACCAGAATCTCTTTGGATTTTCTGCCAGGTTTCGAAACAAAGTTTCGTTGTGGAAACTGTTATAGGCATCTCGCATTGATGTCCGCGCTAAATTTCGAGCTTCTGTAAAAGATCGCCAATCTTTGGGATTTGGCGCCTGTTTAAATTTGGCATGTTTGTTTCGTTGTTTCTGCAACAGTGTTGTAACCCGTTTTGTGTACCAAGGAGGATCAGCTCCGTCGTTTGTTAATTTGTTTGGTATAAATCTCTCAACTGCTGCCGATGCTATTTCTTTGAATTTAAGCCACATCTGGCCTACTGATAGAGAAACATGCAATACAAAAAAATAGGGTAATAAAATTTTAGGAATACATTTACCTAGGTAGCGTATTTAAGTGATTAACATTGCAAGCCCACAGGTCAATGTAAGCGTGAGATAATCCATTGCAAATGTGAAATGCTGGTACATTAATAACCGCTGTAACCACCAGAATATTGAATGGAAGGATGCAAACGAGCATTCGTTGTGTTGTACAGGTGTCGGATGTCAGTTTGTGGGATGGAGTTCCATCCTGTTGCACATAGAGACAGTTGATGCTGTTTGTAGATGACACTGGAGTTGTCGTCCAATGATGTCCCATATGTGCTCGATTGAAGACAGATCTGGTGATCGAGCTAGCCAAGGCAACATGTCAACACTCTATCGCATGTTCAGTTACAACAGCGTTCCGTGACCGTGCGTTTTCCCGCAGCAAAGCCGGCCGCGGTGGCCGAGCGGTTCAAGACGCTTCAGTCCGGAACCACGCGGCTGCTAGGATCGCAGGTTCGAATCCTGCCTCCGGTATGGATGTGGGTGATGTCCTTAGGTTAGTTAGGTTTAAGTAGTTGAAAGTCTAGGGGACAGATGACCTCAGATGTTAAGCCCCATAGTGCTTCCATCCATTTGAACCATTTGAATGGCAGTAAAACAGGTCGAATCACTAGAGTGACGTACAATTTTGTATTCAGGGTGCGTGGGATGACCACGAGAGTGCTCCTGCTGTCGTTCGAAACGGCACCTCAGGCCATAACTCCAGGTGTAGGTCCAGTGTGTCCAGAGCTCAGACAGGCTGGGTGTAGGTCCTCAGCCTTCTAACCGACACACGGATTTCACTGGCACCGAGACAGAACCAGCTTTCATCAGAAAACACAAAAGACGACCACCCTTTCCATCAATGAGCTCTCGCTTGACACCACTGAAGCCGCCAGTAGTGGTGGATTGGGATCAGTGGAATGTACGCAACAGGGCATCTGGTCCGGAGCTGTCCTTGAAGTAACCTATTTGTTACTGTTGTGTCGGCTACTGTGAGAGTCAGCACCGACACAATCAAGGAAGAAGATGCGATGGCTGGTGGCAGGAATTGAAAATCAACTGTACAATTCACATTAAGGTTAAATGAAGACTTCATATCTAAATAGAAAATAAATATAGCTTCTCTTGATTCCTGAGCTTTCTTTGACTCCCACATATTAGTATTTAGCGTCAGCGCAGGGAATCGAAGCCCGACTGACGGGCCGGCCGGTGTGGCCGAGCGGTTCTAGGCGCTACAGCCTGGGACCGTGCGACCGCAACGGTCGCAGGTTCGAATCGTGCCTCGGGCATGGATGTGTGTGGTGTCCTTAGGTTAGTTAGGTTTGAGTAGTTCTAAGTTCTAGGGGACTGATGACCTCAGAACTTAAGTCCCATAGTGCTCAGAGCCATTTGAACTATTTGAACCGACTGACGGACATAAATAACACCGACAATGAGCAGACAGTCCATTCCATCGGAACCAACTGATGATGGCGGAAACGTTATTCGCCGAAATATCGTGGGACTTCAACGATCGCATTCGGCTGGACACCTGAAAGCCCTGGAAACAACACATACGCTGGGAAAGCCTCCGATCACGTATCAACAACATCTGCAGGGAGGATATGTACCACCTGGTGAAGAAACTAGGTAAGCTTCGGAACCAGAAAGGACGTCTGCTGAGTTCACCCGCCTTTTTAGTAAGGTGGAAGGACAAGTACACAATACCTCGGTTTGCCAAATTGGTGCAACATTTATGCTCACCCGCGGCAAACCGGATCAAGAAACGAGCCAGCCTGTCCTTGGTCAGGGAAAGGATTCGCTACACTCGACAAAAACTCGACAAGAATGCCAAAGAAATGCCACACGTTCACCTACGACTAGCTTCCACGCTTCAGGACCATTCCTGGGAATTGGTGGATGGCGTCACGTGGGTCCAGGCAGACTGCACATACCTGAAAGCCATTGACAAGCAGATTGACAAGTTTGCAAGGCTTCCAGGCAAACAACAAGAAAAGACGGAGCCTATGAAACGAAACGTGATTAACCTCACGGAGAAGCCACTGGATGACGCAGCCACTCCCATACTGGAAAAAGGACTCAACTTTGCACCGACGCCAGCTCACCTCTCCTCCACTGAGATCATCGCAGTGGAACAGGCGGTCCGGCGCTTAACCGAGGACAAGGCTGAAGAAGTCAGGAGGAAGGATGTCGGATTCTCTCCAAGACGAAACCGACCAACAGTAACATCTCACGGGAAGAAAGAACGGCACTTCGGGACCTCAGAGAAGACAAAGAGACCGTCGTCCTGCCCGCCGACAAAGGAAACACCACAGTCATTCTGAACAGACAGAACTACGAACAGAAGATGCTCCAACTAATTGACGAACCGGAATACCGGAAGATCAAGAAGGCGGCCGCAAGCGAAGCTTCGGCGCTCGCAAACGGAATGTCGGCGGCCGCAATCGGATCGTCGGCGCAGGGAATCGGAGCCCGACTGACGGACATAAATAACACCGACAATGAGCAGACAGACAATTCCATCAGAACCACCTGATGATGACAGAAAGGTTATCCGCCGAAATATCGTGGGACCTCAACGATCGCATACGGCTGGACACCCGAGAGCCCTGGAAACAACATAAACACCGGGAAAGCCTTCCATTACTTAATACTTTAGCTACTATTATTATTTGAGGAACGCACTTCCTATTATTCTGTACTGAGGCTCTCGAAGACTGCGACCGAACTGGGCCCTACCAGCGATGAGCGGCTGGTCAAATCGATGTTGGCAGGAGGTGCTGAACTTTGTCTTCGTGAAGGTGTGTGGCGCTGCCCGCCCTTTCCTTTGGCGGGCGTATCAGCGCCTTCTCGATGCCGTTTTGCGGCGCTGCACTAGTCGGTGTGCAGTCGACACTAGAGCAGCGCACATTAACAGTTCGTTGTGTCATTGTGGTGCCAACTGCTGTTCGTATTACTGCTGCAGATGAAGTACGTTGCGCGAAATGGCCGGAGCCCGGTCTTCTTGCGACCGTACATTCTCGTAGCCATCGCTGCCAGCAATCACGTACAGTGGCTACATTACTGCCATGGTTTTTTGCAGTAACGCACATGGAGCATCCAGCTGCTCCTAGCCCTATTACACGACCTCGTTCAGACTCAGTGAGGCGTTGATAATGGCATTCTTGACTAACGTCAACTCACCAAGTCTAATCCAAAAAATAACTGACGCTCACGACTGTTACACCGTGTATTTGAAACAAACCTGATTTGCGTCGTCAAAGTCGTGCTACTAACGGCAATGTTGTGCATTGTATCTAATTTGGAATAGACATCATTTTTCAGATGAAGAAACATTCCTGCCAACTTTGGTTTATATCGCATAAGTCCTTTGGCTGTTGCAATATATTTTCCGTCAGGGTATTTTAGGATGTGGTACTGCAGACTCATTCGAATTAAACGTTCGATATGAGTCCTTCTTTATCGGTTACAGACATAAGTTTTCTCTTCACCTGTTGGTACTTCTGGTGCTATCGGTTTATTTATCGACATCATTTTTGTTTTAAATTTCAATTACAGATAGTGAAGCTGTGTTTGAGTGTACATAATTGAATTCTTCTACCGACTGTGATAGTGATTTGATGCCCAATTCTGTTGTATCGTAAAGCAGCCAGCAATTAAGCTACTCTGCAAAACTTAAGGACGAGGTAGATGAAGTAAAATAAGATACTGACAACTCGCTGGACATGAATTTGAAGAGGTTTTCCAGGCGTGCACAGAAATCTGGATGTCGTATGGCGTGAGGGTGTCACTGTAGCGCCAGATGGAGTTGGCCCTGCATTACGAGGCAGTTGAAAGAACAGGAAAGACAGTGAGGTGTCAATCAGCGAGTAGTTACTGTGCACTGCGGTGGTGTTCATTTCAACATGGTCCGGATACAACATTTGGATGACTTCACACGGGGGAGAAGCGTCGAAAAATTGGAAGAAGAACGGAGTGTGACGAGTGTAATTCAAAAGTTTGGTATTGCCTGGTATTGCTCACAGCATTGTTTCACGTTCATGCGGAGCGTTCCCAACCACAGGCACTGCTGGCCGAAGGGGAGGAGGTGTTCTGCCACGGTCAGTAGATGATCGTTAAGACCCGGATTTTAATGACAAGTCATATTTTTTTCTGAACTATAGAGTGAATTTTAGAACAATTTATACACAAATCTAGGCATTTTACTGTCGAAAAATGTATTTTGATTGTGCATATAAAGTCACATTTCAACAAATTTTAGTAATAGGTCATATTGCGGCTAACTTTTAATGTAGTAGGTCATATTTCCGTCAACTTTTTCCAAAAATGCATGTACCGTTTTTCTCGTATCTTACGGGACACACGAATCAGATAATGAATATGTTGCTCACGAGAATATATTTAACGTGCTATTATGAAAGATAAGTAGATAAATTAGTACACAGCTTTATTTGCCACCACTGTACCAGAAAATCGGTGTACCACAACAGTCGTTTCGCGAACATAAAACATTGTTTCACAGAGTTGACAATACGCTCTCAGAGCCAACAAAGGCGGCTTCTGCCGTAATAATTATCGCAGTCGCACAGGTGTACCCAGTAACCAGTTTGAATACAGCCTTTGCCTTGTTCAACATGCCTAAATCAAAGTGCTCCGACAGCGTGAAGTTGCGAGAATATGTTCGAGAATTTGGAGAGAAGTTCTTTGGTACTGATAGGAAAATATTATTTTTTAAACTGTGTGAAGTTAAAGTTAGTGCAGAAAAGCGCTTTAATGTGCAACAACACTGTAATACCGATAAACACAGCAGCTGTGTGAAACGAAGTGCTGAAAAAAAACAGCAGGTAGACGCTGTTATTTGAACAGACAGGTCAATTGTCAACCTTTCAATCATTCTGCAAGGATTTGTGTGAGATAATGGTGTCCTGCAACATCCCATTGGAAAAGCTGAAGAATCCACGCTTCAGACGGTTCTTGGAGAAGTACACAACACATCCAATTCCAGATGAATCTACACTGAGAACGAACTATTTATCTGTAAGCTACAACTATGTGCTTAACAAAATACGAATTACTAATGATCTGGCTGTCGATAGATGAAACTGCGGATATTAGAGGGCGGTATATCGATGTTGTTGGTGGTGTTCTAAAAGTTGATGGTCCTGGAGATATGTTCCTACTAACGTGTGAAGCTCTCGATAGAGTAAACAATTCGACGATTGATATTTTATTTGACAACTCTCTGAAGCTACTGTGGCCGGATGGTGTGAAAAGAGAAAACGTTTTGCTGCTTGTAACAGATGGTGCTTCATATATGGCTAAAGCAGCCAAAGGGCTTCAGATTCTCTACCCCAGCATGGTATACGCCACTTGCCTTGCACGTGCGTTGCACAGAGTAGCCGAAGAGGTACGATCAAATTACCCCGACGTGGACAAATTAATTTCCTGTGGCAAGAAAATCTATGTGAAGCCTCCGCTACGGGTGCATAAATTCAAGGAACAAGCACCTTCAATGCCCCTCCCGCCTACATCTGTTCTTACACGATGCGGTTCTTGGCTTAATGCTGCTGAGTATTACTGCACCAACTACACCCAAATAAAGACAATCTTCTGTGAGCTTGATAGCTATGAATCAAGTGCTATCAAAATTGAGAAAGAAGTTTTTACAGATACATTGTCTCGAAACCAAGCATACATCAACGCCAATTTTCCAGTGATATCAAAAGCCACCAAACGACTGGAAGTTGTTGTCGCTCAGCTATTTGATTCTCTGCGTATTGTGCAACATGTGCAGAGTGAGTTGGGTGGAACTCGTGGTCATGTGGCTGCCAAAGTGAAAACCAAATTGCAAAGTGTTCTCCAACGGAATCATGGATATTCTACACTGTGCAAAATTAGTGACAGTCTTTCAGGGAATGCCGCAACATTTGAAGACACTGAAACACAGCTGAACTCCAGTGACCTGGCTTCCTTCAAAAACGCTCCAGTGACGTCTTGTGAAGTGGAGAGGAGCTTTTCCATGTACAAAACTATCCTCAGCGACAACCGTAGATCTCTGATAATGGAAAACCTGAAAATGCACCTTGTGATCCAGTGCAACTTTGTAGATACTGAAGATTGACGTAAGGTATAAAATCATGTGAAACGCTTTAAATACTATGTAGAAATAAAAACATTGTTTTAGTGTTTCGATAGATGATCTTTTCACTGTACTTTGTGTCTAGAAGCCGGCCAGGGTGGTTCAAAAAAATGCTTCAAATGGCTCTGAGCACCATGCGACTTAACTTCTGAGGTTATCAGTCGCCTAGAACTTAGAACTAATTAAACCTAACTAAACCAGGGTGGCCGAGCGGTTCTAGGCGTTACAGTCTGGAACCGAGCGACCGCTACGGTCGCAGGTTCGAATCCTGCCTCGAACATGGATGTGTGTGATGTCCTTAGGTTAGATAGGTTTAAGTAGTTCTAAGTTCTAGGGGACTGACGACCTCAGAAGTTAAGTCCCATAGTGCTCAGAGCCATTTGAACCATTTTTTTGTGTATAGAAAATAAAACAGTCAGACATTCAAAAAATAGGTGCAAATGAGCCACAAACTCTACAGAAAGAAAGAACTATAGTTACAATATTTTGAGAAGTGAATTTTGTGTTACTTTATGGTGAATAAAAAATTAAATAAACAAACAAGAATGCTTTAAATAAACTTCTATTAAGTCATATTTTATTTTTTAAGGTCATATTTATGTAAATTTTAGGCCACAAATGCTCGCATATTTCACTGTTTTTTAGGTAATTAATGTCCGGGCCCTACTGACCACTACACAAGGCAGAGGGGATCGACTTCAAAAAGCAGGTGGAATTGCAAACACATTTAACAGGATTGCAAGACACGCAGTCTCACTTTCCACAGTGGCACACCGACTGCATGGGGTAGTCCATCGTCCGGTAAGTTGGGTGCACCAGCACGTTGTGGCGGCGCTTGCCGCTAGAGACCAGACCATCGAGGAGAGGGATCGTGTTTTCTTCTTGTACGAGAGCAGATTCAGTCTGGGCAATGTTTCTGGGCGTACACTCGACAACAAGAGATGGGAATACTTAATGCACCCAGGAACATGGTTGAGCGTGATCGTTCTGGAGGTCGAGGTGTTATAATGTGGGGAGCCTTAACCTTTCAGCTGCATACTGACCTCCAAATCTTTGAACTCAGTACACTCAACTGTCAGTGTTATTGGGACACTGCACTCCTTCCCCATGTTTTTCTTTTCGGCAGTGCATTCCACCCTCACTGCATTTTTATGGATGACAATGAGCGACCGCATCGAACAGAGCATGTAGAGGAGCTCTTGAAATGAGAGGATTGTTGGCGAAAGGACTCACTTGCCCGTTCCCGCCAACTTAAATTCCATCGAGCACATGTGGGATGTGTTGGAGAGAAGAATGCAGTACGTCTACAGGCACAAACGACGATTCACCAGTTGTCCGCAGCGCTGGTGAGGGAATGGGACGGCCCAACACAAGTACTCGTCAAACCCGTGGCATGCATGGGAGAACGTTGAAGAGCATGCACTGGCATTCGTTGTGATCACACTTCCTATGAAGATCCTTGTCTCGCCTTGTTTAATGTCCGTGTAACCATCACAAATCGAGGTAACTTAAGTGTAATTTTTGTCTTTAAGTAAAAGTGTAAGGTTTCTTCGTCCCATTTCGCATTAATTCAGTTACCTTCTGTGCTGCATTGTAGGAATTCTTTCTAAGTATGATCCAAGTTGGCAACTACACATCATGGAGTTATTGTGATCGTTTCATTGCTTTGGTTACTGATAATAACTTGACACCAGTGCCTATGATTTTAATTTATACACTACAGCACTGAAGATGATCACTATCTGATTGAAAATCGATTTTGCTGTCAATGAACCATCAGTATTACGGCCAACCCTGACTTCCTTCTAACATCATGCGAAAGTTACCTTCGGACTCTAATTTTGCTCACCAGTGTATAAAAAAATGGTTCAAATGGCTCTGAGCACTATGGGACTTAGGCCTAACATCTGAGGTCATCAGTCCCCTAGAACTTAGAACTACTTAAATCTAACTAACCTAACGACATCACACACATCCATGCCTGAGGCAGGATTCGAACCTGCGACCGTAGTGGTCGCGCGGTTCCAGACTGCAGCGCCTAGAACCGCTCGGTCACACCGGCCGTCCACCAGTGTATCGCCTAATGGTCAAAATGCCGATATCGTATTTGTGTACTCGATTTTTGATGGAAAAGCCGTTTCTGCTTGTAGAGTATACGGCAGACGAATTCATAACTGCATAGTGCTAGATTCAAGTGTGTTTTCACTAAAATGCATGACATTAATGCGGCACCTAGCATATGGTTGGGAAAACCCACTGGTTGAAACCGATACCGATATTTTGGATCTCAATAGCCGGTATTATACGGTGTTTGTTTGGTCTCGATTATAACGGTTCTTTTAATTTTTTGCTGATAAACACATAAAAAAATATCAATTAGCCAATGAAGCAGTTCTTAATTTTTAGGTTTTTAAATAAAGCTTTTTTAACAAACGAGCAATATTTATTCATAAAATTTCGAGTACTTTCAAATATTGCCTTATTATAGAAAATGAGAAAAAGTGGTGCTCTTTTAATAACAGTGCCGACGCAAACGAGCAACAAACACGTAGCATAAGAATTTTCACAGCATCGCTGAAACAATAATGTACCCGTTACCACATCGCAGGGCCTGTTGAATGGTAGGCGTGTACATACTATGTAAAAGGCTTTCCGCATCTAGTCTAAGTGGTAGTTTCTCGCAGTCGTCATCGGATATCAGCTATATTACAGAATGGCACCATATCTAGTCTGGAAGTGTTGTAGGAAGTGCGGTATCAGTTATGTGCAATGTTCCATTAGCTTTAAAAGATTAAAAACGGGAGGAGTCACAACGAACTTGCGACACCATATAGGAAGAAAACTTAAAACGTAACGGCTCATTCGTGGTTTACAATAAAAATAGAAAGTAGCTCATGTGTTACCCGTTTCTACATACCAATCCTTTTCTGCTTGTAGTATTTAAAAACGCATAAATTGACACAATAACTATGTTGTTCGACCTCAATATTCACCCTTTATCACAGACTATTGGCAATGCCCAAATAAGTGGTATTGTGCTGGACTGCAACATGATTTTTGAGGAGAGTTCAAAAAACTGCATTCAGTAGGGGAATGTTTGTGTTTTTTTTTTTTTTTTTTTTTTTTTTTTTGTAGTATTCAACCACTTATCGCTTTTCGGGAAAAGCAACAAATGATGCACGAATTAAGTATTCTTTTACTTGGCTTTTTAATTTAATATTTTAATTCTGTGTAGCAAGAAACTGTGGGAGACAATATTGTCCAATTATAGCACTTCTGCCTGCCACAGTTATACCATAGCCTCAAAGCTGGAGGTAGTTCGTATAAATGAAATCATTTCTATTAAAGCAATTGCAGTATAAAGAAGCAGAGCAGTGTTACCCTCTGAAAGAAATTAAGTTGTGTTGACCGTGTTATACCTAACGGAGGTGGCTTATCGGAAGTGAAAGTTAGAATTACGTAAATATTTAAACAGTAACAAACAATAATTTACCTATCCACAGTGCCCATATGATAATAACAACGGGCGCCAGCCTAATTAGGTATAAGAACGAAAAACATTATTGTTCATGAAACTGAAAATAAATAACTTCAATGGGCAGTCACAGCCTATACTTTGTCACACGAGAGTGCGATGAACTCTGGCACCTGAATATGTTCACGTTAATGTTGGAGCTGACAGAGTTGAACAAACTATTTGCATAAATATAACAGATAACGAAACACACTATTACCTTGAGGACTTAGTCAAACTGAATGGTCTCAATAATGTTACTGTTAATATTCACTGTAGAATCGTAAATTGGACATAGGTTCAATAGTACTTTTCAAACGCATTCCTATCTTACATGAAATATGGATATGGTTCATAACAAAATTAGTTATTGTGCATATATTAAGTCTCTCACTATTACGCACCTTTCTATTTAGAATGAAAATTAAATGGAATTCACTAACAGATTATTTCTCACTGACTTCTGAATAAAGAGGTTACTGTTTTCATAGATAGTGGTCTCTCTATTAATCGTTATCTAGGATGAGCAGAATAGACAAACCGTGGATCCTGTTACACCATTAATATGCACTTTTAATACACAAGAGGAACCGAATATGGTACAGAATTTGACTTGAATAGCAAGAGTATTTAAAACTTTCTGTATTTAAGTAACTTTGTACATTTGAACTACTTTCAATGGATGGGGGGCCTTAATCTTGATCACTGTAGCAGAGAAAACTAAACACACTTTCAATACACTAAAGAAGCAAGCCCTTAAGAAAAATGAACATGTAACTTTCAACAGTAATAGTTCTCAACTTTTACTGCAGTAGAACACAACTTGATGTGGTTATAAGACAATAACTCACCTTCGGGTGATTTTCAACAGACTGCACTGAGGTCATTTAATTTGCAAAATTCCATAAGCCACAGTTCTGATAACATTCACTTTAGAAGTTGGCAACAAAATATTAATAGGCAGTTTTAATAAAAAAATTAATTCAGCAAGCATCATTTACTATATTACTCAGTTCTACTACGTGAACTTTAACTTAGTTTATTTTTACTATCTTCGAGTGGCATTAATTAGTAAAACACTGAGATTTAATGTTCTTTCAATAAGGACACTCGGTAATCACTTTAGTATGGGAAGGATCCTAAGTGGAAATGTGACAGAGGATAAATCAAGGTAAGTTTTCATAAATAGTCTTTTGGTTACCTTATTATTCAAAACAAATAAATCATCCACATGAGCTGATCCTTCACTGTACATTTTTATAATTCTTTGGTTCCTTTTCAGTGATTGCCCAACGTGGTGGTGATTGCATGTTGGTGGGTGGATTTGCAAGTAGAATTGCTGGACTCTGTCATTTCTTGGTGGCGATGATAAATACCAATTTCAGATTAGTTCTTGCTCTTTGTCCATCCATCCGAGGCATTGGAAAGCGTCAAGAAAAGCCTCTCTCGGAACCAGTACAATACACAACTTTTACATGAGTAGTTGATAGTTTGGTAGCTCGTCCCCGACTGACTCTTAATCCACCTCTTCTACCTATGCCAACCACAACTTGCACGCGCTACCACGTTCCGTTCCGGAGGGAAATCACGCCACCTTTTGCATACAAAATAACTAAAAGCCCTATGTGAAGGTCAGCAGTTTACATAACAACAACCAAACATATTAAATAAAACAGAACATTTGCGCGTATTGACATTTCTACAAAAAATTATTCACACAGAAATTACAATTATATACAGTAAGTTTAGTTCCCTCCAAATGAGAGAAAGAATTTAAATGACAGATACACTACATTGCATAGAATCAAACCACGACATCAAAGTTTTTACCACGAAAGGAGTATACAGTTTTGTGTTATCGATTCAATCAAACAACATTTACAGAAGCTCAACAATGGAATGTTGAACAAAGCAGAAAGAAAAATGAATCAACAAAAGGTATGTAATGTCTAATCTATGGTGTTACACAATCTTTTTTCGATTTCTACTTTTCTTACAGGATATGATACGAATAAAAAACCGAAAATCGGTTACTTCAAAAATCTGCTATTCTGACTGGTTTTGACAGTCACGTTAAACTGGCGCTGAAAAAAAAATCTAATATAACCGAAAACCGCTTGTTTCAGCGATAACCTCCATCCCTTACCCAGCTGTCATATTTCATCTGAACGTGGAAATGAACAGTGTGGATGAAGGAGAAGAATTAATTCCCTTGCTAGAACGTAGTCCTTCGACAAGCACAAAGAGAATCTCTGCACCTTTTCGTGTTCCACATGCAAGAAGATAGCGGATATTACGCATGCACGGCCTGTATCCTTATTAGTCAAAGTGAATACGATACCTTCCAGGCGGAGATAAGGATAAATGGATAAATTGGAATTTTGTCGTTGGTTAATTAGAGTTCTCCGAGTAATCCTATTAATACTGTTTACTAATGAAGACTCGCCGCCGCTGTCTAGGTAGCTGTTGCGGCGACAAATGGTCGCGTGTTTTCTACGAGCGCCGCCGCATGTTATTCACCACGAGTGCTTTCCTTACCCAGCGGTGGAATATTTTTCTGCAACAAATGCTCTGGCAGTTCTCTGGATAAAGGGGTCGACTTTGGCATATCTATATGGAGATGCTCCCCAGTCGCGTCTTGATTTATGGTAATACTTGCAGACCACATACGCCGCGGTTGTGCGCAGTTCCCGTTATTGCACGTATTTTGCCAAGAATCTTAACAGCAGCATTAGGGTGCAGCACGGCGACAGGAAGGGGGAGGCATCGCGGCCAGGCCTCGAGATTCGATCCCAGCCCATTCGATCCCAGTCCATTTAAAAATGGTCGTTGACGCACTCCCGTGGAATGGTGCCCAACCCCGAGGTAAGCCGGTTCAAATCGTGATGGTAGAAGAAATTTTTACTGCCGATATTTGGCCGGCAGGGGGTGGAGAAGTGGTGGCTTAAAGTTTCTGATCACCAGTTTGAGCCAATGTCCTGGTTTCAGTAGCAAAACCTCTCGTGAAGTGAGGACATGCAACACTGTTGATGATGACCCGTACGTCGGATGGGGACGTTAAGTTCGGGGGCCCACAAGATGTTCTTCGAGAGGAGTAGGCTATGTACCGGTACCGGATTTCTCCGTCTCCCTTTTTTCATCAACACGGATATGACACTAGACACACACACATACAAAAACACACACACACACACACACACACTACAGTCACCTGTACTTAACAGATACACGTACGTACACAGATCTCATAGGTTGCGAAGGAAAGGTGCCTGAGGGCGCTAAGAATAGGGAAAACTTTTCCATTTAGGAAGCTGAACCTGCCCTTCGGGGTCTCCCATTCATGCCATACGACTTCATTTTACCTTACTCCCTGATGAAACAACTTCCTCTCTCGACAGTGTCAAAAACACTCATACCCCACGACGGTAGTCCAAAGAAAACTCGCATGCCTTCGTGGAGATACATTTTCCTGAACGTGTTTCCGTAAATGTGTGATGTGGTATGACAGACAAAAGGCTAGATGTCACTGTTGTGTTATGACATCACCTTACGGGCCCCGTTGACTGGAATTTCCTGAAAAGAAGATTCTAGCATTATTGGTGGACGTTCGCTTGGCTAAAAATAAGGGTACGTGCTTCCACCAACACCAGGCCCCGATACATTCTTAACTGTCAGGTGACACGTCATCTAAATGTAACATTCCCCGGAAAGTAGATAGGCAGAATTAGTAGCATTACTTGGTCACCTAGATTCCCCATACCCTACCCCGTCAGATTTTTGCATGTGGATATGTTTGAAAGGCAAAGTTCTGCATAGAAAAGGAAACAAACTGATCGTTCGGATTAAGAATACCGCTGCCGTCATACAAGATCGGCAGGACGAGTCAGATGACCTACACATGCTATTGTCTAGAGAAATCGAAGGCGCACTGAAGTCGAAAGAGTAATTTATGAAAAATCTACTTTGAGCTTAATCATTTGCGTTTGCTTAGCACCTTCGGTGAGCAGTTGATCATGTCCTAACAGCTGCACGTCTGTAAACAATAAAAATTCGGCACTTTAAAAGGAATTTTATTCCAATTAGTCTACACTACCATCTTTTAAAATATCTTATTCATCTCGAAACATTCTCTATAGTCAATTTCTCTGAAGGTACAAAAGAACTGTTTTAATACGAAGTTATTTAGCAACTGCGTTGTGAAACTGTTACGTGGCACTGATAGCTGGAGCGTAACAATTCTCGAGGGCAGTCAAAAAGTTTTGATTATTACTCCAAAAAAATCAAACTGCGATCATGAAACTTGGTAACGTAATTGCTCCTTCTTTACATGTTCATATTTGAGTATAACACATTTTTCCCACGTTTGATGACTTGGCGGAGACCTTGATGGTAGAAGTCTTCGATTCAGGTATTCAGGAAACAGACTACCTCGAAAATCACTTCGCTGTCCTTCCGGAAAACTTTCCGCACAATGTTTTCTTCATCAGAGAAAAGAAGAAGTAGTGTGACTGCGACTTATGCAGAATTTATTTTTTATTTTTTATTTTGTTTTATTTTATTTTATTTTTTTTATTTTTGTTTTGCTTCGGGGAGGAGACCAGTCAGCGAGGTCATCGGTCTCATCGGATTAGGGAATGACGGAAAGGAAGACGCCCGTGCCCTTTCAAAGGTACCATTCCGGCATTTACCTGAAGCGGTTTAGGGAAATCACGGAAAACCTAAATCAGGATGGCCGGACGCGGGATTGAACCGTCGTCCTCCCGAATGCGAGTCCAGTGTGCCAGCCACTGCGCCACCTCGCTCGGTTATGCAGAATTAGCTGTTGCATTAACGTGAAGCAGAAGCACCCTCTTGCACAGGTTTCCGTAATGCTTCAGCTGCAGAGTCCCTGTAGCCTCGTCACGAGATTTTCGTAGTGTGCTTCTTTGTCCGTTATTTGTTCACATCGTGCCTCACCATGCTTCATGAGGTCTGATGCTTCACTTTTCATCATTCAGACTTGTTTGACCACGATTCGTCCCCTAATCGCAGTGTGATATGGTGTTACATTATTTCTGTCCGCTCCCTCTATCTAAGCCCGAAATGTTGTAGCTTTGATACCATCCAAAAGCACCGCATTGTCCTCCGCTTTATCAGTGAACTGCACCATTTTGTTCTGGCGTCTCAGGCATATTATAGTACTGTATGAGAGTGATTTCAGTAGTTACCACGGCTGCTGATATGTTGAGAAAGTCCATGATATCAGAAAAATGTTGTTTGTTGTTAGAGCAACGTGAAAAGTTTTTGACCTGGCACAAAGATAATTTTCAACAGTGATGTTATAAGTGAAAGGTTAAACATGTTACCAAGAATGTAAATGCACTTGCTGCCTCAAAGGCAGCGAGTTTGCTACCCGTCTGTACTTGGAATGTGCCTGCTGATGAAGATTGGGATAACTACTCGCATCAGTTACGTTCTGCGACGCAGTTCTTCCTTTTATGTGCTGATTATGACGATTGTGAATTTAAGAAAATTTAGTAAGTGTTGAATTTTCTTCTACTGCGAAGGACTTGTTCACATTTGTTTTTGAACTACGGAACTGTAATAGTTGGCTCTCAGATATTAGTATTTCTCATTTGTTTTGCTATTACATACTGCATATCATACGGCAAACTATTCATTTTATGGAACAAACATGTCACACCGAGCGAGGTAGCACAGTGGTTAGGACACTGGACTTGCATTAGGGAGGACGACGGTTCAATCGCGCGTCCTGCCATCCTGATTTAGGTTTTCCGTGATTTCCCTAAATCGCTTCAGGCAAATGCCGGAATGGGGAACGCAGCACGAAAAAAATTTAAAAACCAAGCGAACCCCAGCGCCAAGTTGCTCCAGACACAACCAGGTGCAGGTAGTGGAGATAAGTCGCTGTAGAACATACAACGACGCTCACAATGAACATAAGGAAGCGGAACCGGACTCTTTCCTCAACCAAGGAACCAGAAGAAGCGGTCGACTCAGTGACCGGGAAAATGCTGCGTTGTAGGCATTCCTATTGTATAGTGCAGATGGGTACACGACCTGTGGCCTTCACCGAATCGCGCCAAATGCACCGGGAGGAAGCCTTGTATAGCGGGAAAAAGTATAGCCAGGGCAGGAGTAGGGTGGCCTAGCATGGCACGTCAACAGTCGCACCTCCCTGCACGGAGAACGTCGACCGCCAACGCTCATAAAAGAAAAACAGTGCACCGGCAATGCGTTCTCGAGGAAATCCCTACGTTCCGCCCAACATACCGTCCATCATAACAGCCCCGTTACGAGTGCCAACTCTCCTCACAACCACTTCCTCTTTTCACCCGAGAAAGAAAACCAAAGACCCTGTGCGCGGCAAAGAGGGTGCTCAACTAACCGGACGCGAGCTATAGAACTTGGTGCACGGCTCAAATGGCTTGTAAGAGGGGTACCCCAAAAGTAAGATGATTTCGTCATACTGAACAGAAGCAGCCATGTCAAAAGCTACCGTTTTGTTCTACAATTATCAAACCAAATGATGTCAGAATCTCAACAAGGGCCGATCATACTGACGTTTTGTAGCAGAATACTACAGTATTTTGGGAAAGAAATAATTCTCCTGTGGTCCACAGACATTCCAGCTACTGTGCTAAAAAGTTAATAGATTTTCTGTAACTGGTTGAGGAACAGATCTACAAGTCTTCCTGAAAACCCTTCCACGGATACATAACTCTGCATTGTTTGTAAGCTTTCACAGTTCACCGAACAACATTTTGAAACCCTTGCAAAAACAAGAGAATTTCTTATCACAGCACAACTAACCAAGTGTGACATGTCTGGTTCAAATGGCTCTAAGCACTATGGGACTCAACTGCTGAGGTCATTAGTCCCCTAGAACTTAGAACTTGTTAAACCTAAGTAACCCACCACAAACATCCATGCCCGAGGCAGGATTCGAACCTGCGACCGTAGCGGTCTTGCGGTTCCAGACTGCAGCGCCGTTAACCGCACGGCCACTTCGGCCGGCACATGTCTGCGTCGGGCCGATTTGGGGGAAAGAGTCCAAACAGCGAGGTCATAGGTCTCATCGGAGAAGGGAAGGATGGGGAAGGAAGTCGGCCGTGCCGTGGCGAAGTTTTTTCTGTCCCCTTACATACTGTAGGGAAGCAGCCTACTCACGCTGTAGTAAATTCACATCAGTTTCCGTTGTGTGCCAGCCAGTCTGCTGTAACTAGCTCTGACGTCATAAATGTTGCGCAATACCTTAAAAATCAAGCAAATGAACTAAAACTTTTCTAGCATGTCAGAAATAATACTAAATTAATGTGTGTTAAATATCAGTTCGATAACTTCAGCCATTTCCGAGATTTGGACGTTTTTCTGGAAAAATCATTGGCGCAACAGAAAAGAGCTAGAGACTTCAAAATTTATATTTAGATTCATTTTTCATAATGATTTAATAAAAACAGTACTTTGGATTTCACATATTAAGATTTTAGTGGAAATTCATGATTTTGTGGTTTTCATCTCAAAACTGAAGGAAGCAAGATAGATTAAGTAGGCTAGTAAATAAGGCTAGGATGTTTAGATTTAAATAGGTTGGAGGTCCGCTATGATTAGGAAGATGTGTAAAGTTTTCTTTTAATACCTATAAAATTATAGCGATAGCGGATCTCAACAGGGCCAGTTCAGAGCTCATCTAGTGCGTGCAGGGCAATTTAATTAATTCTCTCGCCCAAAGTATTTAACTTAGCCACGTCAAAATTTTATTATCAATACTTACCTGCGTGCTGAATGCACATTTAAATTAAGAGCTTCTTCGGCCATCAGCCAAAGAAGCTATAAATTATTATGTAACTTGAAGTGGTGCGTTACTAGCCCAGCGGCTAGTCGGGATAGCGGATTTGATCAGGCGTTCCCTCAGCCGTCCGCACCGCGGCTTTATATATAAGAACACTGCGCGAGGAAGCAAGGCCCCAGTTCTCTCCAGACGCTGAATGACACGCCATCTGTGTCGGTAGTCGCGTCGCATCAGTGTATCTGCTACAAACAGCCTCGGGTGCCGTATTAAGTTACTAGAGATGTGCGGAACCATGAAAACATTTCATGTGAAGTGTTAATTCTGGAATGATTTTCATTATCTAGCTTCAGTTTGCGTATTGTCGTAATTTTTCACGTGCCGTCGCGGGACAGACATTCTACCAAATATTTAGCGTGGCGTTTGATGAAATATTTTCATCAAATTATGGCGAGCATTCTTTTTAACATTTGATTCGGACATTTATAGTTGCATCAGCGCATTAGACTCTGAACTGTTCTGTTAGTTAGGTTGTAGGGATACTTGTGTTGTTTATCAGTGAATTTCAGAATATACTCAACTATTTTGGAAAACCGTTTTTGATTAGAAATCCCGGACAATCTCCTAATTTCTCAGAGCTATAAGCTGCAGCTATAAGAACATTCTCAGGTAAAGTGGGCACTAGGATATCTATTTACTGGCTCCAAGTTTTATTAAATCACTTTCTGGGGGTCACGGAGTAAATAGAGAGCCAGTGTTGAGAACGGCAAAAGACAGCAATAACAACATTCAAAAAGCTAGAAACTGATTCAATACGCAAGCGTTTATCCATCAATCAGATTTTAGTTTACTTTTTACAAACACATTTCCGCCGCCCCACATATGGTGCATCGGCCGGGAAAACAACTAAGTGAAAGTGATTTTTAACTATTCGGATTCGCGAGTGAAATGCGACACGCAACTGAGTATAGAACAGTGAATGTGTTACGTGTGCATGTGGACGACGCAATTGGATTAACAACGCATCTGGATTGACGGAGCTGGCACTGAGTCTAGCGGTGCTGCCGGCATCGCGAGAAGCCAGTCTCGCCGCACCGCAGTCGTCCGCTGGAGCAGCCGACGCAGAGCCTGCAATTGCGGGCCACGCTAACACACAACAGCCGTCGGAGAGCCGTCTGCAGTTTAACGTGCCACGCCGCATCAGGAATCCTGGTACGCCGCGCCGGCAACGCCATACGTCGTGCAGAAGGAACTAAGTTAAGTGAAAAACTGTTAAAAATTTTACTAACCTGCACTAAAAAACTGTCGGCGATGGAACCATCAAAAGAAGCTGAGGTTAAATTTAAATCAGAACCTATGCCTGTTGAGGGAACTGTAAATCCAGACAACGGTTCAAGTGTAAATATGCATGAAAGTAGTAATGTTAAAGTGAAAAATGAAGTATTGTCTCCTGACAGTAGTGTGGGAAGGGGCAATGATTCAATAATAGAGACCCCTGTAGTAAAGCGGAAAGTAGAAATTGTAAATTTATTGGATGATAGTTTCTCTGATGAATTAAAAATGAAACAGTCATCAGAGATGGTAGAGTTTAAGAAGGAGCAATTGGATATGACTAATCAATCAGAAGTTTCATGTAGTTTTGATGATTCTGGTATTGGAGCTAGTTTTTCGTCACCTGAGTGTGATAAAAAGCCAGCTCGTGAGCAACCCAAAGATGCTGGGGCTGTTGATCTAAATGTTATATTACAAGCAATAGCTGCCAGTCAAACAAATTTTAATATGCGGTTTGAGGCAATGGACAGTAAATTAGAATCCAATAATGCTGAATTAAAGTCTGAAATAAGTGAACAGGTCAAAAGCAGTAATGCTGAAATGTCAGCCAGTAATGCTAGGATGAACGCTGAATTAAAGTCTGAAATTTTGGCCAGCCAAACCAATTTTAATAAACGATTGGAGGTAATGGACGATACCTTCAAGGCTGGTTGCAATAAGTTGAAAGAGGATCTAGACAGTTTGAATTATAAAATTGATTGCAATCATGAGGATATTAAGAAAAAGGTTGCTCAACAGTTTTCTGAAATGTATAAAACAGTTAAATCCGAAGTTGCTGAGGTTCGCAAAGACTTCCAAATGGAAGATGCGAAGCTGGAGCACAAGTTAACAGAAAAGATCGAGGCGGAATCTGAACTGTGCTCAGATAGATTTAAAGATGTTAATATAAAAGTAAACATATGTCAAGCAGAAGTAAATGCAATCAAAACTGATACTACTCATATTGTGCAAAGAGTAGATAATGTTGAAACGAAAGTAGAAAATATCAGTACTAACATTGCTAACATTGAAAGTAAAGTAGCTTCAGTAACTTCTGGTAATGGTAATGTACAACAAGTTGTAGCTGCAAACGCCGCTTTTATCGGGTGTCGGCAGTTTTTGCGGTTCGATCCAGATAAAAATATCCACCCGCTAGATTTCTGGAACGATTTTGAAGATGTGATTCCACCAAATTGGTCTGAACGAGAGAAAGTCTCGTTTATTAGAAGCCATTTAGCAGGTGACGCCATGCGTTGGTCAGCTGATGTTATGTTGAAATGTAAAACATTAGCGGAATTTAAAACAGCTTTCATTAATGAGTATTGGTCTAGCAATAAGCAAAATGAAGTATTGAGAGAGTTTTGGAGTGGGAAACGCTTCAATGCAGGCAAGGAATCAATTAAAGAGTTTGCTAGGTCATGGATTTCACGTTTGTCACATTTGGCGGAAAAGCTGAAACCTGAAATGATTATACTAGGTCTGGAAGCCAAACTGCCATGGTACTGGCAAACTAGAATTATATCAGCCCCTAGAGACAATCTGGATCGTTTCATTGAATATTTGGAACGTGTAGAACGTGTTGCTGCCAATGAGGAACAAGCACGTAATAACCGTAATGCCAATAATAATAATAGTAATTTTAGGAACGAGCAAAATGGCAATGTAAACATCAGAACAGTAGGTGTTCGTCATCCTAAGAGAGATAGGAATTGGGGAAATAATTATCAGAACCAACAATGGCGTCCAAGGGATAATAATTTTGTTCCAAACAGAAATATGCATGTAAACAACAGTACGGAAAGTAAGGCTATGCCAGCTAACTATAATGAAAATAAAGGAAACAGTAGTAGACCTAGGCAGGAAAACTAGTTCCCGTCTATGAGGACATTGGCGCTCACCAGGCGGTTACTTTTCCTAAGCCAGTAGTTAAGGGAATTGGTAAGACAGATCAGAATACTCAAACTGAACAGATGGATGAAATGTCGGTAGCACCTAAGGTTACAACAGAAATATTAGATCACTCACAGTATTTGATAGATACCGTGTTAGAGACGCTTTCTAAGTGGGAAGAGAAAGAGAAGGCGCAGCAGTGTAACAGTAGGGATGAGCTACAAAATACTGAATTGTCAGGTGAAGAAGCAGAAGAAATTCATGCTTATATTTACGATGAGGATGATGTGCTCTTATCTAAAGTGCCTGTGCAGGATGTTGATAATGTACTAATACATTTAGAACAGGAGATAAGTGGGAATGTAGAGGGTAGGCAGTTTGGGGTCGATGAACCCAGTAGCTGTGACCAGTTGTCACTTGAGAAGGAAACCGACGAAAATAGTAAGAGTGGTTTAGCTGTAACTAATGTTATGCCCGGTCTGGAGGCGCAGAATCGCTCAGACTACAGTAATTTGGGTCATGTTCAGCAAACTAAATGTAATGAAGTCGTGCGGTGTTTCGATTTAAAATTAATAGACCGACTGGAAAAGGCAGCTGAAAATGTAATTCAGGAAACCCCTACACACTGTGACCTAAATGTAATGAAGACAGATGTCGATCACTTTAGTTGGAGACAAATCCAAAAGGAACTACTAGATGAATGTGAGGAACCACCTGTACAACCTAGAATAAGCCACCCTATAATAATAGTGAATATGTTGGGTATCAATGTACGTTGTCTCTTAGACAGTGGAAGTGAGGTGAGTGCAATATCTCAGTCCTTCTTTGATGCATTACCTGGTAAAGACAAGCTTACAGTAATGAGGGTATCAGGACTAAGAATAATTGGTGCTACTGGCAAGGTTTCAAAAACGGTAAAGCAAGAAGCTTTACTACCCTTTAACATTAATGGTAATGTAATTGATCATCCATGTTTAATTGTAAACAATCTCAGTATTGAGGTTTTAATTGGCATAGATTTCTTGTCGAAATATCAGAGTGTTGTTGATTTTGAAAGAAGCCAGTTAAAAATGGTCTTGCCAATAACCGGAGTAATTATAGTACCTTTTAGTGATAAAGATGTAGTAACTGATCATGAAACTTGGGAGCTGCCTATACGAGTTCTGAAAAATAGGAGATATTGGGACGAAGGTGTTAATCT
Organism: Schistocerca piceifrons; assembly: GCF_021461385.2. Classification (NCBI taxonomy): domain Eukaryota; kingdom Metazoa; phylum Arthropoda; class Insecta; order Orthoptera; family Acrididae; genus Schistocerca; species Schistocerca piceifrons. The sequence continues at coordinate 711,581,821 of NC_060140.1, read as the reverse complement.
TAGTAACAGTAAGCTGAACACAGAAGAAGAAGAAGCAATTATGTTAGACAAGATAGAAGCTAAATTGCAGGAAATCTATAAGATTTCAGACAATACAAAGGAAGAACTGAGACAGGTTCTAAAAAGGCATCATAAAGTATTTTCAGATCGACGTGGCAGATTCATAGGTAGCCACTGAATGCTGTAGGGAGGAGGTTGTTCTTTAACCTCTACACAGTGTGGCAGCTGTGCAGTCCCAGCTGTGTGAGATCTTCTTTCCCATTTCAGGTCTTACTCAATCTTCATCTTTCCTATCCCCAAAAATTTCGACCTCTACTTTCCAACACAAAATGTTCCGTTATGATAATCAAGCCAGCATTAAACTAATGAATGCTGTAGGGAGGAGGTTATTCTATAACCTCCACACAGTGTGGCAGCTGTGCAGTCCCAGCTGTGTGAGATCTTCTTTCCCATTTCAGGTCTCACTCACTCTTCATCTTTCCTATCTACAAAATTTCGACATCTTCTTACAACACATAAAAATTTCTAACTGTTCTTTACAGCATTAAACCAATGAATGCTGTAGGGAGGAGGTTGTTCTGTAACCTCTACACAGTGTGGCAGCTGTGCAGTCCCAGCTGTGTGAGATCTTCTTTCCTTTTCAGGTCTCACTCACTCTTCATCTTTTCTATCCACCTAAAATTTTCTAACTCTTCTTTACAGCATTAAACTAATGAATGCTGTAGGGAGGAGGTTGTTCTGTAACCTCTACACAGTGTGGCAGCTGTGCAGTCCCAGCTGTGTGAGATCTTTTTTCCCTTTCAGGTCTCACTCAATCTTCATCTTTTCTATCCACCAAAAATTTTCTAACTCTTCTTTACAGCATTTAACCAATGAATGCTGTAGGGAGGAGGTTGTTCTTTAACCTCTACACAGTGTGGCAGCTGTGCAGTCCCAGCTGTGTGAGATCTTCTTTCCCTTTCAGGTCTCACTCATTCTTCCTCTTTCCTATCCACAAAAATTTCGACCTCTTCTTTCCAGACATGAAAATTTTCTGTCATGGCTATCAAGCCATGAGTTATGGAACCATTCTATCCACCGATTAGTGAAGAAAAATACCTAATGTGACAAACCTAATAGTGACAAACAATAGAGAAGTATGAAGTAATGAAGATACAAATGTATTTGAGTAACAATTATGTATAGTACCCTGGTAATATAGTAGTACAAAGTGTTGTTTTATTGGAAATGGTCCACCAACAGTAATTTAAAAAGATATATGAATTCATGTACAAGCAGGATCTGAAATGGTATTGAAACCTAGTGTATGCTGTAGAGCTAACTAATTAATAATAAAAGAGATTGCTTAGTGGTATGAAATATATGCAGATAAGTTGTAAGGATAAACTCACCTTGTGTAGCAAGGAAAGGCAGTGTATGGAATTGAGCAGTGTTTGTGGTTGAGACGTGAAGGACACGTCCCTGAAGTATTTATAAGGTTGGAGCTGGCCATTATTTTAGTGTAGTGTGTGACAGGATACACCTACACATATTGAGGTTATGAGTTGGAGGCGTGAATGCGACCATAGGTACCCTTATGTTAGATGAGACAGAGCAGCTCATGGTGTCCTATAGGTTTAAGGAATTTAGCATTACGCTCGTCCATAATTACTTGATGCAGTTTAGTGGTAGGTCCGAGAGAGACTACCTGAGGTTTCAGCGTCCGATCGAGTGGAAATGGATTGCCACGTGAGCAAACTAATCAGCTGCAATACACTATGAATATGAAATAAATGTGCTTTCCTATGCTTTAAATATTAATAGAGTGAGTATTAAATAAGTACATACACTAGCAAAATGAATAAATAACATACTGACAGGCGTAAAACATTATTTTAGCTCAGCATAAATACACTTCTAAGTAAGTAAGTACCTAATTGCAGATGTGGGACTGACAACAGCAGAGGACCAATTAGTGGATTTAGTAGTCAACTAAACGTAGTGTGTTTTGAACACTCACAACTGTACTATTACCAAAAGTTACTCACATGTACAAAGAAGCTGAGAAAACAACCACTAATCATACTCATACTATCTCTAAGAATAAAGTAATCAAAGATGAGTCAGTTAAGTGCTTAAAATACAAATGTATTCAGGAATGTACCGAGCATTGGTTCAGCGTTCCGGCCCAGAAATAAGAAATTCAGATTAAATATGATTTATGATTGTATGCCGTAGGAGCATAAATTTTCTCCAGTACGTGACTAACGGCGTTTTGAGCCATTTGTTTACCGACTTTATGACAATTAAGTAACCGTGAGAGAAAAATTAAAAAGGTTCTGTTAACTTTGTTCCAGCAAAATATTGGAAGATAAAATGTATATATCCCCATTTCTTTGTGACCCACCCTTAGATATTAAGTGAACAGAGTCTGAGGCACTCTTTTTGTTTGTTCTACAGGACAAACCAGATAATGGCAGCCTGGTAACTGCGTGAAAGCGTGGAGTGACTTGGACACAACTCACAGTGACCCTTCCCCTTTCCCCCATGTAATTTAGAGAAAACATGAAGGACGCACACCATAGCAACTTCCCCTCCTCTACCCTTGTGAATGGAAGTGTAGGACGCCAGTCAAAGCGGCTACAACCACGTGTGTAAAAATTATTTGTGAACTTTTCTTTCAGGTTTAGAAAAGACTGCTAAGAGATAATCATCTGTTTACGTATCATGTTATTTTCTTAGAATTTGTGTATGTAAAAATGTATTTAATGTATTTAATGGATCTAAGATTTTTATAATTTTTCATTTTGTATGTGTTTGTTTGTCTAAGGCAATATGTGTGCCAAAATATTTCGTTGACTTTGCTTAAAATTTTGAGTAATGACATTGTTTAAAAGGCAGTGAACATGCCTACAATTTAAATAATTAATGTAGGTAATAAGTTTTCTTTAATGTTTCTACAGGTTTATATTTCAATTTTGATTTTTCATCGGAAGTTAAACTGTACTCTTGCTTCCCTTTTTGTAATTAAATTTTTTTTTTCATTCATTAACATTCATAAACAAAAAATTTAGGTAGAGGGTGATGTAGGGAAGCAGCCTACTCACGCTGTAGTAAATTCACATCAGTTTCCGTTGTGTGCCAGCCAGTCTGCTGTAACTAGCTCTGACGTCATAAATGTTGCGCAATACCTTAAAAATCAAGCAAATGAACTAAAACTTTTCTAGCATGTCAGAAATAATACTAAATTAATGTGTGTTAAATATCAGTTCGATAACTTCAGCCATTTCCGAGATTTGGACGTTTTTCTGGAAAAATCATTGGCGCAACAGAAAAGAGCTAGAGACTTCAAAATTTATATTTAGATTCATTTTTCATAATGATTTAATAAAAACAGTACTTTGGATTTCACATATTAAGATTTTAGTGGAAATTCATGATTTTGTGGTTTTCATCTCAAAACTGAAGGAAGCAAGATAGATTAAGTAGGCTAGTAAATAAGGCTAGGATGTTTAGATTTAAATAGGTTGGAGGTCCGCTATGATTAGGAAGATGTGTAAAGTTTTCTTTTAATATCTATAAAATTATAGTGATAGCGGATCTCAACAGGGCCAGTTCAGAGCTCATCTAGTGCGTGCAGGGCAATTTAATTAATTCTCTCGCCCAAAGTATTTAACTTAGCCACGTCAAAATTTTATTATCAATACTTACCTGCGTGCTGAATGCACGTTTAAATTAAGAGCTTCTTGGGCCATCAGCCAAAGAAGCTATAAATTATTATGTAACTTGAAGTGGTGCGTTACTAGCCCAGCGGCTAGTCGGGATAGCGGATTTGATCAGGCGTTCCCTCAGCCGTCCGCACCGCGGCTTTATATATAAGAACACTGCGCGAGGAAGCAAGGCCCCAGTTCTCTCCAGACGCTGAATGACACGCCATCTGTGTCGGTAGTCGCGTCGCATCAGTGTATCTGCTACAAACAGCCTCGGGTGCCGTATTAAGTTACTAGAGATATGCGGAACCATGAAAACATTTCATGTGAAGTGTTAATTCTGGAATGATTTTCATTATCTAGCTTCAGTTTGCGTATTGTCGTAATTTTTCACGTGCCGTCGCGGGACAGACATTCTACCAAATATTTAGCGTGGCGTTTGATGAAATATTTTCATCAAATTATGGCGAGCATTCTTTTTAACATTTGATTCCGACATTTATAGTTGCATCAGCGCATTAGACTCTGAACTGTTCTGTTAGTTAGGTTGTAGGGATACTTGTGTTGTTTATCAGTGAATTTCAGAATATACTCAACTATTTTGGAAAACCGTTTTTGATTAGAAATCCCGGACAATCTCCTAATTTCTCAGAGCTATAAGCTGCAGCTATAAGAACATTCTCAGGTAAAGTGGGCACTAGGATATCTATTTACTGGCTCCAAGTTTTATTAAATCACTTTCTGGGGGTCACGGAGTAAATAGAGAGCCAGTGTTGAGAACGGCAAAAGACAGCAATAACAACATTCAAAAAGCTAGAAACTGATTCAATACGCAAGCGTTTATCCATCAATCAGATTTTAGTCTACTTTTTACAAACACATTTCCGCCGCCCCACAATACTACAACAATTTTGAAGAAAAACAAGTAGATATTTTTTATATTGTGCTTAAATAACGCTAACCTCTATTAAATTACACGTAAACTGCGCTAAAAACAATTCCATGAGGGCAACTGAAGCTAATCTAATAGACCACTGCTATATCTTGAATTGTGGACTCTAGTTTGAAGGCTGACCTGCGTTTGTTACGAACGAGATGCTATTGGTTCTACATTTAAGATACTAGTAATTTTATCCTTAAGCGGCAGCAATTACGGCTTAAAGTGTTTATTTCGCTCGAATCTGTTAACTTTAACTACCATTACCAGAAGAGTTCAAATTCAGTGGCGCTTTAATCTTAACTTAATATTAGTTATTGGATTCCTTATAGAGCCGGAGCAAAGGCTTTGGTTTTATTTAACCTGTTCGCTGCCTAAGACAGCTTTGCTGGAAATGTTCTTGTGCAGTACCTACCCTCTCTCGGCTTCTTGTCGCTTAGGGGGGGGGGGAGGGGGAGGAGGTCTATGTCTGGTTCTTTTGGATCGTCTGTGGGCTTGTGCACTGACCTGACGTGTGGCCGCTCTATCACTTTACTGTAATTTTCAGATGGTGTACCTCGGAGCGACTTTCGATGTAAATTATTAATATTTAGTGTTTTGATTAATTGTAATTTTTGTGAAAAAAAGGTTTAAACAATATCCAGACTGTTTAGTTTTTGGCATTTCACATTTCATGCCTTTCTTAAGGGTGAAAGTTCAAATTTAATCTTTAATGTGTTTTTTTAGTCGAGTGTTGTAGCTGGTTAACAAATTTTTTTAAAGAACATTTGGTAACAAATGATGTTCAATAGTTTTCTCAGCCCTGCCTCTAGCACTTGTTGGTTGCTGTCCTCCTAAGATACAAGCTCTTGTTGCCTGTGTCACCATTATTTTATGGATTCTACTATGTATCTGTGAAATAATAATGGGTTAACAGCATGCGGTTCTTGTCACGCCAGTGACAATAAAATCGCATTTGTTTCTTCGCCAAGATTAAATTAAACTGACTGGAAGATATATCTCTAACGACATGGTTATAAAAGATTGCTTTCGTATTATGCAAGTCATTCCTGAAAGCTACAAACATATTTGCATTATTCAAAATTAGTTGTTTTGAAATACATTATACATTCGCGTTATTGAAGAGATTCTGTTATGTCTCCCGAAAGAGAATGAGTTTCCTACCTGAGACAACCTGTATGGTCCTCGGAAGAGGGGTTTTGAGAACGTGTGATTTTTTTTTTTTTCGAAACATAAGCATTTCGGATGAGTGAACAGTGTCAAAATACTTTTTGTCTTTACATGTTCCGATGGATCGATGATTAATATTCTAACTTAATTAGGTAATAATCCTGCATAACGTTTGTTATTCACAGCTTCTTTAGGTTATTAGTCAACTTCATACGGAAATAAACTTAACGTAATCAGGTAATAACAATCATTTATAAGACAATAAACAAATATAGTCCGTTTTATATCACATACGAAAGTGTATTTCACTTGAAGTTCACTCTTTAAAGTAAGACACATAAGTAACTATACGTATGACAGTAGTTCAGGGGCAATATCTGGCATACTGCTCCGAACATAAATACCTTTTCTTGACATACAGCAAACGTTGAACTGATCACAACAGCAGCTTCCACAGAAAGCGAGTACCTGCCTGGCGAACTTTATCAACAATGTTACAACAAGGTTTTTATAATACATGTTCACATACAACTTCCACTCGTTCATTCCTCTAATATACGATGTGTCGCATCACCGGTGAACATCACTGAATATCACCTAAATGCCACTTCCTGGAGGTGGGTATGCTGCATACCGTCCAGGTTCCTATACATGTGGACTGTTAGTTGCTCAAGCTGTAGGAATTTAGCACTGTAGGTATTAGCACTGTGTATTTTATGGTCTTCCAGTATCATGTCTGGAGATTATCTTCCCTGCTGGAACACGGAAGCAATATACACTCCTGGAAATGGAAAAAAAGAACACATTGACACCGGTGTGTCAGACCCACCATACTTGCTCCGGACACTGCGAGAGGGCTGTACAAGCAATGATCACACGCACGGCACAGCGGACACACCAGGAACCGCAGTGTTGGCCGTCGAATGGCGCTAGCTGCGCAGCATTTGTGCACCGCCGCCGTCAGTGTCAGCCAGTTTGCCGTGGCATACGGAGCTCCATCGCAGTCTTTAACACTGGTAGCATGCCGCGACAGCGTGGACGTGAACCGTATGTGCAGTTGACGGACTTTGAGCGAGGGCGTATAGTGGGCATGCGGGAGGCCGGGTGGACGTACCGCCGAATTGCTCAACACGTGGGGCGTGAGGTCTCCACAGTACATCGATGTTGTCGCCAGTGGTCGGCGGAAGGTGCACGTGCCCGTCGACCTAGGACCGGACCGCAGCGACGCACGGATGCACGCCAAGACCGTAGGATCCTACACAGTGCCGTAGGGCACCGCACCGCCACTTCCCAGCAAATTAGGGACACTGTTGCTCCTGGGGTATCGGCGAGGACCATTTGCAACCGTCTCCATGAAGCTGGGCTACGGTCCCGCACACCGTTAGGCCGTCTTCCGCTCACGCCCCAACATCGTGCAGCCCGCCTCCAGTGGTGTCGCGACAGGCGTGAATGGAGGGACGAATGAAGACGTGTCGTCTTCAGCGATGAGAGTTGCTTCTGCCTTGGTGCCAATGATGGTCGTATGCGTGTTTGGCGCCGTGCAGGTGAGCGCCACAATCAGGACTGCATACGACCAAGGCACACAGGGCCAACACCCGGCATCATGGTGTGGGGAGCGATCTCCTACACTGGCCGTATACCACTGGTGATCGTCGAGGGGACACTGAATAGTGCACGGTACATCCAAACCGGCATCGAACCCATCGTTCTACCATTCCTAGACCGGCAAGGGAACTTGCTGTTCCAACAGGACAATGCACGTCCGCATGTATCCCGTGCCACCCAACGTGCTCTAGAAGGTGTAAGTCAACTACCCTGGCCAGCAAGATCTCCGGATCTGTCCCCCATTGAGCATGTTTGGGACTGGATGAAGCGTCGTCTCACGCGGTCTGCACGTCCAGCACGAACGCTGGTCCAACTGAGGCGCCAGGTGGAAATGGCATGGCAAGCCGTTCCACAGGAATACATCCAGCATCTCTACGATCGTCTCCATGGGAGAATAGCAGCCTGCATTGCTGCGAAAGGTGGATATACACTGTACTAGTGCCGACATTGTGCATGCTCTGTTGCCTGTGTCTATGTGCCTGTGGTTCTGTCAGTGTGATCATGTGATGTATCTGACAACAGGAATGTGTCAATAAAGTTTCCCCTTCCTGGGACAATGAATTCACGGTGTTCTTATTTCAATTTCCAGGAGTGTATAATGAACTGCTGCATAGGTGACGCCATTCACAAACTGGTAAGATCGGTTTCTTCTTTTAGCACGAATTCTCAGTTATAAAAACAAGGTCATACCTTTCACCCTGGAGGCATTCCAGTAAGAATACGTATCAACAGCTTTCATCTGGTGTTATGTGGTGTTCATCCGTTTGTCTTGTATCTTGAATATCCACTGTCTGAAAGAGCTGAATGTTGAAACGTGCAGGGAGCTTGTTAAACCAGCCAGTAGAACAGTGATGGTGGTGGGAGTGATGAACAGATCTAAACCTGCAGGGATGTTGTTCAGACTTAAAGGCAACTAAGTGGTTCTTCTCTTCAGCTCAGCCAGGTGTTCATTGCTCACGCCACAGTCAAAGATCATCCAAAATAGTTGTCCCTGTAACAGGAGGATCTCATCCATGCTTCCCCTAGTTCCACGATCCCCACAGACAGCTGGTCTTCCTTGAGCAGCTCGAAGCAACGCCAGATGATCAGTGGCTCCTGGACCACGCACGTCACAGTCAGGTGCTCCTCCAGTGCTCACAGCGCTGCCTGTTCTAGTATGACTGTTTACAAATAAATAATAACAGTGAATATAAAATGTCGATACAGACATTTTAAAAATTCAGATGGCTCCAAGCACTATGGGACTTAACATCTGAGGTCATCAGTCCTCTAGACTTAGAACTACTTAAACCTAACTAACCTAAGGACATTACACACATCCATGACCGAGGCAGGATTCGAACCTGAGACCGTAGCAGCAGCGCAGTTCCGGACTGCAGCGCCTAGAACCGCTCGGCCACAACGGCCGGAACTCGCATTTTAACTGACTTATTTCCACCATCCTCAGTTTAGAAGTACAGATTTCTTTTTAAGTAACACAAGAAGCTTATCTCCAACTAGTATTGTATTGTATGGAACTGGGGACCTAGAAAGGACGGAGAGTCTTTGCCCCGCCGTAGCCCTCAGTGGTTCACAACCCTATAAAAGGCTACACAGTCCACTCACACCACCGCCGCCCCACACCGAAGCCAGGGTTATTGTGCGGTTCGGCCCCCAGTGGGCCCCCCGGGAACGTCTCACACCAGACGAGTGTAACCTCAAATGTTTGCGTGGTAAAGTAATTATCATGCACGCGTAAGTGGAGATAGTGTTTGCGCAGCAATCGCCGACCTAGTGTAACTGATGCGGAATAAGGGGAATCAGTCCGCTTTCGCCGAGGCAGATGAAAAACCACCTTAAAAACCATACACAGGTCAGGCCGCCACATCGGACCTCGACGCTAACCCCCCAGATGGATTCGTGCCGGGGACCGGCACGCCTTCCCGCCCGGAAAGCAGTGGGTTTGACCGCACGGCTAACCGGGCGGGCTATCTCCAACTTAGTAGTAGATACATAAATGCTGCAGCAAACATTTCTGATATCTTAGCTTTTTTACACCAATAACCTCTCGCCATTTTGGCGGACCAATTTCCGTCATCTTGAAATTTTTAAGTAGTGCAAGTGGGCTATCTCCAACATAGTAGTACTTACAGAATGCTGATTCAAAAGCATGCCATTCTTAACATCTTGGATTTTTCACATCGACAATCTCCTACCATTTTTAAACTTACAAGTGATATATTTCTAACATTTTGAATTTTTTAAGTGGCACAACTGGACTAGCTCGACTAGAAATACGACAATGCTGTGTGGGGGAGAGAGAGAGGGACGGGTGAGAGGGGAGTGGTGATGAGCGGCAGGGGGAGGGAAAGGGCAGTGGTAAAGGATTGCCTTGAACAGTGATTACGAGAGGTAGCCTTGAGGGTGTGATCTTGAGGGTGAGATGTTGTAGGGGACGGAGAAATCCTTTGTCTGCACAATGACACCCATTAATCCACAAGACTCATCAAAATCTTTATACAGGACGATTTAGCGCCAAAGGAAGTTTATTGGATATTAGTAGTGGTTTGTGAAGTGCTTTGAGCATTATTTTCACTAGTCAAGAAATTGGTATCGGATCTGAACCTTACTGTACGTCTGTCGAAAACGCCGAAGGATGTCCCAAAACTGTAACTGGTGAAACCATCGAGACTGGCACAATAAGGTGGTGGACGACGGTTGATTGAAATTTATGAACCTGGCCACGTTTGCTGTACGTCAGGGGAAAAAATGTGCTACATTTTTCGTGAAGTTTCAACTACGAGAAGCTTTATTCAAAAAGAGAGCCGAATTTCCTGAATACCAACTGTGCGCAATAGTGGAAACGAACTCCTCACTAAAGCTTGCACCAACATAAAATAATTCCAAGTCATTTTGAGCTCAGATTTGTTTTTGTGAGTGGGATAGCTGTTAAAACAGTGAAAAAAATCCCGTCTCACTGAAGCCAGAAAGCTAAGTTGATTTTATTAAAGTATTCCTACTGATTTCCTCTTAAATGATAAAATAATAACTAGCTATACCTAGTAACACTATTTCACACATTTCTATTTCTCGTATTTCTCGATCTTACAGTTGTTGGTGTTTTCTAGTGAAAGTAGCTGGAACTGTTCCATGTGGTGCTAGCGTACTCTGACCATAACATCCATGGTTAACTTTTGTAATCTGCCTATACAGGATGATTCAGCTGTATCTACCGACGTAATTTCATGCAACACGTAATACTATATCCGGCATTGAAAAATCATGCGCAAGATTTTCGTATCCTCTCGTTCGCTTCTATTGGTCCTACAGAAAAAAGGAACGGAATCTTTTTGCAGGAAATTTAACGTAATTAATTTTTTACTAAGATACGTATTAGTTCGAGACCACTGTTTTCGAGTTACTCAAGAAAAACGTACAAGTGATCTTCAAACGCACATCCACACCCACACTCATCCCCCACAACTTGTTTCGTACCAGATGACGGTTTGTAACTGACAGCGGTAGTACAATAAAAGAACCAAACACAGCATTGTACGACGAATTTTGTGAAACATATTTGTGCTGTTGACAACTACCGGAACAAAATATTTCTTTTACCCTATTAAAATTCATAAAATCGTTAGATAACATTTACAAACACGCCAGTTTTAGAATTTGTAAGTGCTCGACTAAGCCAGTGGCGTAATAAGGCCACTCAGTGAAGACCAGAAGAGGTCGAAACTGGGAAATAATTCGTGCATTCATAAATTTTTGTACATTGATGGGAAGGAGTGCCATGAACAACGAATAGAAATCCAGGCCGGTGTGGGCTGAGTGCGGGAGTGGTGCAGCCTACGTTTTTTTGAATAACTCGAAAACGACGGCCTCTAGCAAAAACGTGTCCCTTCAAAAAAGTCAACTACACTATATTTCCTACGAAAATGGTCCAGTTTATTTCTTCCGTAGGACTGATAGTTCGCGCCTAGCCAGTGAGTGAATGCGAAAATCTCGCAGGTGGTTTCTGAAGGCCAGGTATAACGTTGCGGGTGCATTAAGTCTCGCAGGCATACGTCAATCAGGTGCTGGAAAGTTTCTTGGGGAATGACAAGCCATTGTTCACGGAGTGCTGCACTGATGCACTGAGGAGAGATATCGATGTCGGTCGGTGAGGCCTGGCACGATGTCGGCGTTCCAAAACATCCCGAAGGTGTTCTATACGCTTCAGAGCAGGACTTTGTGCAGATCAGTCCATTATAGGAAAGTTGTTGTCGTGTAACCACTCCGCCACAGGTTGTGCACTATGAACAAGTGCTCGATCGTGTTGAAAGATGCAATCACCATACCCGAATTGCTGTTTAACAGTGGGAAACAAGAAGGTGCCTAAAACATCTGTGTATATCTATCCTGTGATAGTGCCACGCGAAACAAGGAGTGCAAGCCCTGAAACGTCCCCTTTGAACAATTATACAAGACTGTGCTTCAACTGACACACAATATTTTGTTAGCGCAACGCAATCTGACTTTCAAAATTCCCTACAAAAGAATGGCCCTGACTAACATTAAACTATACCTTTCACAAATCACTTACCTCACAAAAATCTTCGCTGCTCAAGCTACTGCAATACAGCGAGCGCCACATCATATATAAATATAGCAGTTCATGACAAATTTCAAAACTCCGCCATCTCTCTCCCCACATCCACCACTGCTGGCGGCTCACCTCCAACTGCGCAACGCTACTCGCTGTTCACAGCCAGCTGCCTAACACTACAATGGCGAGTATTACAACAATGCAAAGCAGCCACAGACTGCACACAGCACAGCCAGTGATTTTCATACAGAGGTGGCGTTACCAATAAAAAAAACCTAAACAGCCTACTTACATAGCCCCCATGCTCCCCACAAAAAATTTTACAAATTTTTTTGGGCACTGGCCAATACATATTTGTTAAAATTTTTTTCACAATTACAATAACAAAGAAATCAAAGGCACACACTTATTGATACGATGTTGGTCAAAAGCTAAAATTTTCTCACAGTCCATAAAGACAGTCCTCATCATTCGTCACAGTAAAACTGCAGTGTTTTTCTCAAAGTCTGAGCAGTAAAAGGAAATGCACACAGAAGTAGTGGATTTCCATGCAGTCTTGAAGAAGTAGTGTTGTTCTTTCAACGGAAAGAGAGTGCTGACTCTCGACGTGCAGGCAGGTAATGGGCCACAACAGAGGAAACCCACAGCAGAGTCATTCGACATTTTGAAGAAGATTGGTAGGTAGGTCATCACAGAGCAGACCCAATGTAGTCCTGGTAGAGAGTATGGTATTGGTGGGCCACCAGAGGTGCAGACCCACTGCAGTCCTTGTAGAAATAATGGTATTGATGGATCATCAAAGATGTAGACCCACTGTAGTCCTTGTAGAGATAGCCAGCAGCCATCTGTTGTGACTGTGCAGGTGCACAATCACCATTGAAGAGTCTTGCGGATAATATAGCAAGTCCATCACCACTACTTGTGCACTCACAAAGTTTTTTTGGAATTGTCCTTAGAACGAGCAATGCTGTTATCCAGTCCCTTGCTGAATTATCAACACATGTGCAAACACTAACAGTCCCTACTTCTCACATATTGTCCATATACTATGACCAACAGAAATGTGTGCAGTGAAATGTAACTTACAAATTACTTAATTTGATGAACTGGTGTCAATTACAATTTTATAACATAAGAATACAATTACAAAGGTACAAAATACATCATTAAAGAACATAACAATACAGATAACATTTGTGGTAATATGGGCTTTACAAAAGAATCGAACTAACATATACGTCAGTGTTCCAGGAATTATGACATGAGTACATACATAAAAGATCAGAATAACTTTCGAAACACCAACTTCACACATGAACATTAAGACAGAACAGAATAAATAATGTATAAACATCTTTACAAAGAAAATAACATAGTATTTGAAAAATTCTACAACATAAATCTTATTAGCTAAACACATAAAGACAGGAAAAAGACAAATACACAAGGGTACACAAACATATAGAGGGATGACACAAAAGGAAAGGACAGGGTTTGTTTTACTGCAGTATTTTTCATGGAGATCTCCCTTTGTTCATCATTATTCCCAAAAATTCCTATCTAAGCCTGCTTTCTGTATTCTGTTCATATTTCTTTCAAAATAATTATTTCTGATTGTACAATACTCATTTGGGCCCAAATCTTTTTCATATAACTTCGTAATGCATTCTTTACCTATTCTCCACAGTCAGTTTCTTATATAGTCTACCCCCTCTTAAGCTAACTTAAATCTACTGAGCTCAGATGCTAAACTAAGGGACGAGGCAATGCAGCAGCACATAAAACAATTAATATAAACAGCAATAAAAAAATGGAAAATCGCAAAGCAAGCTACAGTAAATCTAAATTACCAAGCAATTCAACATTACAACTAATATGAGGCAATGCGCAGCAAACAAAAAAATAAATCTGGCTTAGCAGAGTAACACAAATTAAAGTTCAGTAGCACTATGCCTGGCAAACAGCAGCTTATATCTAAACATGACATAGCTCACGCAGAAAAAATAGTACACTAAAGATAACAATGCAGATAAGGGAAATGTATAATCACATCTTAATGTCTAAGTAATTAAAGTGGTGCACCACAAATTATTCTACAAAAGAAATTACCAAGTACTTGAAAAGAAAATTATAGATGCAGTTACTGTTATTAGTCCCTTCTTATTGTTCTCTCCATTCCAAGAGCTCCTTTTTTAAAGAATGTGGATCATAAAATAATTATTTAATAGATCCATTGACAGAAAGTGTTCACATTAGCAAATGCATTTCATTTTATAAAAGCAATGCTGCAACACAGCTGGAAACCAGATATCAAATGAAATAAGCAACTATGAAAAGCAAAGCATAAAAATATCATTCAGTAGTCATGTGACATTTCATAAGTTAGTAGAAATTCTCTCAACTCTCATAGAAAGACGCTTGTCATAATCAGGTGTGCAGATGTAAAAATATTTCTTGTCATTTTATTAGGCATTTCAGTAAATATCGTAAATTACGAGCTCCACAGTATGCTTTCAACAAGGAAATGTCAGTAGCACAGACAATGGCCTCCTCTTTTTTTTTCTACCTGTGCCGCTGAAAGGCTAATGGCTTTTTTTTTTTTTTCGGGCAGCTGTCGCCCAGGTGGGTGCCCGCGACGCGACGCATTACGTGCAGGTGGTCACTTAACTTTCTTACGGAAATATTTACGACAGCAGTTTCCGCTACAGTGACAGTCTCACATAAAAATATTTCACAGGTCAAGAATTAGCGTTGCAAATCTGTAGAAACAAAATCCTATAAATATAAGTGTCCAAAAAAATTTTCGCCGCCATTGTGATACATTCACGCATTTACACACATTTCATAACTCTTAAAGTACGATTCTTGGTTTCCAACATCCTGTTTCACAAGTCAAGAGTCCCTACCCACTATTCATTACTCCTTACCTTATTACACATATACGTATCCATCGACACTCGTCAATATTTCGTCATTATAAATATGAAGCATAATCAAATAACTCATATAGCCTCAGCCTATTAATCATAAACATACCTCAGCAGCATAATACACATCGTCGTCGTAAAAATAACATCATAACACCTCAGTCAAATCTCAAAATCGTCGTAGCTTCCTCCAATAATTAAAAAAATTCTCTGCTCATGTCAAAAGTGTCATCTGCCTCAAACGTACTTTAAAAATCATGAATCCATACCAAATACATCATTCAAAGCTCTCATAGTATCACAATGGTTCCGAAAAAATATGAAGAGTTCACACAGTACAGACAAAATACAATTTCGTAAGTGTGAAGTTATCCAACGGTGTAATTACGTAAACATGTGTCACTGACATAGTAAAAAACATGCTTATCTCTCAGTTAAATGATCAGATCGCTGTGTAATTTATGTTTTAGAGAAATATGGCACCGAAGTGTAAAGTTGTATAAGCAAATACCATATTAGCTAGGGTTCCTTGTGCTTGTCAAACACATGGTACACAAAGTAGGCGTGTACCCCCTGAGGATTAATGTAATTATACCCTCAGGTGTTACAGATTACAGCAATGGAATGAAATGTATCACGGAAAACTTTCTTTGTAATTCAAAAATCTTTAAAAATAAATGTTTCAAGTACAAAATTAATCACTTAAATACGTGTACTGTAGCGCTAAATGTGCGTCTTGTTGCAACATAATCTGTGTGGAAGTGTTGTAGTTATCGTCCTCCGAAAGCTAAGTTCTGCAGAAGTCAATGTACTTACCTCATAATACACAAAAGTGAAATGCTTTGCGTATAAATGTCTTAGTTATTACACTTATTGCCGTGATGAGGAAAGTACTGTGCTGTAACGTATTGTTGTGCTACGGAAAAGGCAGTCTCATTGTAGCTATACCACAAAAGTTACTACTAAAACCTTTTTTACTTTCCAGAGTAAAACAGAAAACTGTGCAGATATAAAACAGAAACACCGCAAAAGCAACATTGTAAATTGTCACTCATTAGTAGCGTCATGATAAAATCGTGTAGCTGTCACATAAACTAACCACTGTGCCATCTGGTATCTCACTGAAAGTACTTAAAATCCAGAATATATTTTCAAGTAAACCAAAATGTTGCATTAAAATCTCATTAGCAGTACTGGTAAATGTTCTAAGTATGTAAGCCATATAGTCGTTCCATAATCGTGCAACTAACAATCAAGAATGTACACACAGAATAACACTGTGACGTCTGTTCACTATAACAATGCATTCGTCATTTCTGTTTCAATAAGTTCTCTTGGTTCTTGACTGTATATTTAACTTCAAACATTGTTGCATGTTAACAGATTCAAAGTCTGACAAGCATACTAGTAATGTAAAGTGAAAAGTTTTATGGCAATGACAAAGTTAAAAAGCAGATTATCTTTCAATAAACGGTTTTACATGTGAAATGTGGTGTAAACCTTTACACTTCCTAGTACGCAGAGTTTCAACTTCAACGCAATTATCATGTGGTATACGTCGGATTCTGTAAGGTCCATTGTAAACTAGAAAGAATTTGTGACTCAAATGTTTCTTCTTATGTGACAATGAATGAGCTTTAATGAGAACTTTCTGACCAATATATAATTTCTTTGCATTTGCTTTACCGTGTAGTTTTCTCCTTTTGTCTGCTGCAGATTTTATATTTTTAAGAGCCAAATCAATTATGTCTTTGCGTCGAAGTTTACGTGTATTCGGGAAAGGTACAAGCTCTCTGATTCTGTTCGGTGGTTCTTCATTCTTCAGTACAAGAGTAGGTGGTAAAGCAGTGGAATCATGAGGCATTTCATTCAGCACATTTTGAAATAATTGTAGATATCTGTCCCAATGCTGATGCTTTCTGCGACAATAAAGTCTGCAAAGCTTATTGATTTCTTTCATAATCCGTTCAGACGGGTTGCAATGTGGTGAGTACAATGAAATAAAAACAGGTTTGATTTTATGATTGCAAAGCGTGCGTGACCAAACAGCAGATCTAAATTGCGGTCCGTTATCTGAAATGACTTTAGCAACGTGGCCAACTTCACGTAAGAAATTTTTAACAAAGGCGTTGGATACAGATCGTCCAGTGGCTTTACGTAACGGAGTGAAAGAAACAAATTTTGAAGTAAGTTCAATAGCGACTAGAACGTACGAAAATCCATTGGATGTTCTGACAAGCGGTCCCAAGAGATCAACAGCAGCAAATTCTTTTAATTTAGAAGGAATAATAGGAAACAACGGAGCACGATGTGAGACAGTATATGGTTTCGCCTTTTGACAAAGTTTACAAATAGACAAGACTCTTCGAATTATTTTTTCCATATTGTTAAAATAGCAAGTCGTTCGAAGAATATGATAACATTTTCGTGGACCAAAATGTGCGTAGCTGAAATGAATGTACGAAATGAGCTTATTAACAAAATCGTCAGGAATGCAAAGTACCCATAGCTTGTCATCAACCGTGCAGCGTTTGAACAGTATGTTGTTTCTAACCAGATAATAATGCCGAATCTGTGTGTGTGTCTTTTCATGCCATTTGCTCTTGATGTCTTTCCAAATCGGATCTTTATCTTGTTCATGAGCAATGTCCTTTAAAGATGTGGTGATGAAGTTTTCAAAGGCGACTTTCTGAATGTAAAGAATACTGAAATTTTTCTCGAGGTTGCCTTCTGTGGTACTTTTCTCAAGCCCAGCCGGTGCACGTGACAGTGCGTCCGCAACAATGTTCTCCTTGCCGGGAATGTAGACTATTGTGAAGCGGAATTCTTGCTGAAACAATGCCCAACGTTTTAACCTGTCATGATTTAATTTTGAAGACATAAGAAATTGTAACGCACGATGATCACTGTATACTTTTACATGCTTACCAGAAAGAAAGAAACGGAATTTGTTAAATGCCCAAACGATAGCTAAAGCTTCTAATTCAGTAACGGAATAATTTTTTTCAGATTTTGTTAGCACTCGGCTAGCAAAAGCAATGGTTTTCTGAATGGTAGTGTCATTTTCTATGGCTTCTTGAAATAAATGGGCACCAAGACCGACTTTAGAAGAATCCGTGCTAAGGCAGAAATCTTGTGACAGATCTGGATGAGCTAAGATTGGCGCGTGAAGTAACGCTTCTTTCAAAGAATTGAATTCCAATTGTGCTTGTTCGTCCCAGTTTCAAATAGTATTTTTTCCAGTGAGAGAACAAAGTTTTGGTGTAACAAGAATTTGTATATTCAGAAAACGACGGTAAAAATTTACGAGACCTAGAAAACTGCGGACTTGTCTTTTTGTGGATGGAACTGGAATGGCTCTGATTGCTTCTAACTTTTCAGGATCCGGCTGAATGCCTTCAGAAGAAATAATGTCCCAAAAACTTCACCTTTGTCCTACCGAATTCAGACTTTTCCAAGTTAACTGTAATTCCAGATTCTGCAAAAATACGTAACAAACTGTTGAGGATGCGATTATGTAGTTCCCATGAAGCTTCTGCTATTAGAATATCGTCCATATATAAGGTGATGTGACGTTTTAAGAACTCAGGTAATATGAAATTTGGCCCGCGAATGAATGCTGCTGAAGAAATGTTCAAACCAAAGGGAAGTTTCCGAAACTGATAACAAACGCCGAAACAAAGGAAGGCTGTGTATTTTCTACATTCTGGATGAAGTTCGATCTGATAAAAGCTGGATCTGAGATCAATGGAAGACAACACTTTTACACCATTAAAATTTTGAAGAAGTTCTTCCAACGTTTGCGGCCTGTCTGTTTCAGGAAAAATGATCGTATTGATTTGTCTCGAATCTAAGACAAGCCTGATCGATCCATTTTTCTTCTCAACAACATGTAATGGATTGTTGTATGAGCTTACTGCAGGCTCAATAATGCCCTCATCAAGCATAGATTGTATTTCTGTTCTAACACGGTCCCTATAATGTGCTGGAATTACATATGGTCTAACACAAAATTTAGTATGCTCACGAACACGAAATTGGTATTGAAATCCCTTGATTGTTCCTGTTTTATGAGTAAAAACTGTGGAATGTCCTTGTAAAATCTCAAAAAGGTCCTGCCTATCAGTGTCATTACAATTCTCAATTGTTTGAATTTTATTCTGAATTAACTCATTAATTTCAAATATGCCGTCGATATCATCCCTGTCAGTTCTTGCAGAGTGATTGTTAGTGTCTAGTTCCGTAGAAAATTCCGAACTGTTGTCCAACAGAAGGTAAAGCCGATTGATTTCTTCGTCATGGTTTGAGAGCCAATCTTCAAATTTCAAAGCTATTGACTTACCTTCCTTCTCTAAACTTATTTCAGCATCGTGAAAGTTTAAGATTGCTTTGAATTCATTCAAAAAGTCTACTCCCAATATAATTTCCGTCGACAATAATGGAACAATAAGAAAGTTCGTAGAGAAGCTGTGGCTTTGACAAAAGAATTCTAAGTTGGTTTGTTGGCGTACATCTACACTTTTTCCAAAGATTGCACCTTGTAATTTAATCTTACGTAACGGAAGTGTGGGGCAATCGTTCGATTTGTTGCATTTGCTAAAGGCTGTTTCACTAATTACTGAGATGGGACTGCCAGAGTCAAGTACTGCCGTAAATTTTACGTCATTTACAGTAATGTGAATCACAGGATATGCAATGTTGTTAAGTTTTACGTCGTGTTCCTGGAGTAAGATGTCCCTAATGTCTTCCATTTTTACGTAATTACTAGCTACGGCAGCTGCGTCATCAGTTTCATAAGTACGTTTTGTTGCTGCCAGCGGTGTGAGTCATTGCCTATTGTCTCTTTGTTGGCGCGCGTCGTTATTGGGATTTGGAGACCTAACTTCTACAAATTCACCGTGACGAGAGGGCCCTGCTCTGTTTGAATCCCGCCCGTTCTGATGCAATTCAGGTCTGTCGTTACGATCATATCGTCTGTCGTCATGTCGGTAGATTCCATAGTTTCTTTCTTGTCGGTCACATGGTGGAGAATTTCTCCCTGAATCGTAACTGCGCGCTGGTCCGTTGCGTCTAAAGTTATTCTGTCTCCCTTGATAGTATTTATTTTGGTTCCCATATTGTCTGTTTCTCTTATTGTCTCTGTGATAGTCATTACCACGGAGAGGTGATCTTTCCCTGTAGTTATTACTACTCTGCCAACGGTTGTCATACGGGTGGTGTCTGTTTTGGTCACGATTTGTGTTGTGAGAATAGCCTTGTCATGTCAAGTTATTACTTCTTTCATCGCGGAATTGCGACGGATGTGACCTGTAATTGTTGTGTTCCTGTTTTCGCGTTCCGCGATTGTCAGTGTCAATTTCTAATTCTTGTAAAAGTCCCTGAAATGCTTCAATGTCGTCTTTGCAACGTCCTGCCAAAATAATATGTCGTAAATGTTCAGGCAGTTTGATTAAGCAAATGCGGATGAGTTCTGAGGGGCTGTATGGGTTTGAAAGATACTGATTCTTATGCAACATGTCTTCAAAATATTTCATAAGACTGGAAAATTCAGATTGTTCGAAACGTTTCATCATTATGATGTTATGTTCTACTCGGTCTTATGTGGCTTGAGACCAATATGCTGAGAGGAAGGCATGGTAAAACTCTCCTTCACTGTGGCAATCGTGAATTACCGAGCGCATTCTTACAGCTGGTTCATTCTCCAAGTAGCCACACGTAAATTCTAATCTGTCTTCTAACGACCAGTTGGGAGGAAAGCAATGCGAACATTGATGGAGCCATGCTTGTGGATGAATGTCGTTGCCAGAATTCTTAAATGTTTTGAATTTACGTGTAGTAATGAACAGCTTATAGTCAAAATCATCATGTCGGCGAGTCGCATAACGGTCATTGTTAGGTCGTGTCGGCCGTTCCATATCAAAATTCGGTGCACATTGCCAATTTCTTTCATAACTTCCGAAATGCCCTGCGTTATTATTTTGTGGCTGTTCCGTATTTCTGTGTCCCTCTTCCCGTATTGGGGCGCGAGTATCCTCTGAAATACGTAGTTCTTGTATTACCTGTGTCAGCTGATCTTGTACTTCCCGGATTTCTCTTTTGTACTGTGTATTGATTTGATTTTGATTCTGTTTGAATTTTCTAATTTGTTCATACTCTTCTGTGTCAGTGAAGGCTACAGGTCTTGTGTCATTCAGATCATCATCTACCTTTGTAGATAAGTTAGTGACCTGATCCGAAAGTTCGGCTACTTTCTCCGATAGTGAACACATTTCCTCAGTGTGTTTTTCTGAACCAAGTTTCAGAGTGTCCATTTGTGTTGAAACCGAATCTACTGTGTCCTTTAAGTTTTCCTGAGTTATTGCAAGTTGCGTAACCGAATCGGTAGATGCAACTGAGTCAATTTTAGCCCACAAGGTCTCATGATTTTCATGAACAATGGCTTGCAGTTCTTTTATGGCTGCTTCGTGATTCTGTAATGCATTTTCATGCCGCGAAAAAATAGGTTGAAAATGCTCACAAATTTGTGTTTTTACGTCATTACAGACTTTTTGACATTTCGATTCAATGTTATGTAACTCAGTAGTTAAATCTCCACGTGTTTGTTCAAGTGTGGTGTCTAACTTTTGAAGATTTTGTTCCATTGTGTCTAACTTTTTAAGATTTTGTTCTACTGTATCTAACTTTCGAAGATTTTGTTCCATTGTGTCTAACTTTTGAAGCTTTTGCTGTGTTTGTCCCATTTGCTGTATTAATTGTAATAACAATGCACTGGTGTCTGGAACATGTTCCTCAGTGCTTTTCGGCAGTGAATTTGCCCCGGAAACATTCACATTTTGACAAGCAGAAAATGTGTCTTGACTTATTTGAAAAAACGGTGAGGATCCAAAACCTGAATCTACAGTATTTGCGAGATTGTTTCCTGTCATTTCGGATTCCTGAGACGAGCTGTTGCCGACCGATCGATCGATAATGCTTCCCTGTTCTCTAATTGTTTCACTGTCTACACCATTGTTTGCCGCCCACTCCATTTCCCTATGCACAATTACCAAATTACTACTTTGAACATTAGTTAATTTATTACTCTGTGGCGCTAACACACTGCTTTCGTCTTCACTGTCATTTCTCAATTTACTTTGGAGCCTAGTATTACGTTTTTCACACGCCATTATTGTCACAATATTTCACAATAACACAGAAAAGCACAATTTGAAGAGCAAAAATAAGAGAACACACTAACATAACACTGAAAATAATATCTAGTTAATTGCAGCTGCGAAATACTTGGTGCAAATCTACATGCATGCCACAACTGTTTTACTGTACAACAATGAAAGAATGCAACTACAAAGGAGATTTTCTCTACAATTACGCGCTAGCAATAAACAAAAGCTACACTAATTACACAAACTACAAGAAAAAAAAATCAGAAGATTCCAGTGAGGTATCCTCGGCTAAGGGTCGACATATGAAACGTCCCCTTTGAACAATTATGCAAGACTGTGCTTAAACTGACACACAATATTTTGTTAGCGCAACGCAATCTGACTTTCAAAATTCCCTACAAAAGAATGGCCCTGACTAACATTAAACTATACCTTTCACAAATCACTTACCTCACAAAAATCTTCGCTGCTCAAGCTACTGCAATACAGCGAGCGCCACTGCTGCCAGCTAAATAAAAGATTCAAACTATGGAAGGCACTAACTACTGATAGGGATAGTTAGCAAATGAAAGATATTAATAGAGAACAAACAATGTATTTACCTTGATATCATCATATATAAATATAGCAGTTCATGACAAATTTCAAAACTCCGCCATCTCTCTCCCCACATCCACCACTGCTGGCGGCTCACCTCCAACTGCGCAACACTACGCGCTGTTCACAGCCAGTTGCCTAACACTACAATGGCGAGCATTACAACAATGCAAAGCAGACACAGACCGCCCACAGCACAGCCAGTGATTTTCATACAGAGGTGGCGTTACCAATAAAAAAACCTAAACAGCCTACTTACACCCCCTCCATGAAAAACACGACAACACCATAACACCACCACCTCCGAATTTTACTGTTGGCCTTACACAAGCTGGCAGATGACGTTCACCGGGCATTTGCCATATCCATACCCTGCCACCGGATCGCCACATTGTGTAACGTGATTGGTCGCTCCACACAACGTTTATCCACTGTTCAATCATCCAATGTTTACGCTCCTTACACTAAGTGAGGCGTCGTTTGGCTTTTACCGGAGTGATGTGCGGCTTATGAGCAGCCGCTCGACCATGATATCCAAGTTTTCTCACCTCCTGCCTACCTGTCATACTACTTGCAGTGGATCCTGATAAAGTTTCGAATTCCTGTGTGATGGTCTGGATTACACATTCCGACCCTCTTCAACTGCCGGCGGTCTCTGTCAGTCTACAGACGAGATCGGCCTGTAAGCTTTTGTGCTGTACGTGTCCCTTTACTTTTCCACTTCACTATCACATTGGAAACAGTGGACCTAGGGACGTTTAGGAGTGTAGAAATCTCGCTTGCAGACATATGACACAAGTGACACCCAATCACCTGACCACGTTCGAAGTCAGTGAGTTTCGTGGAGTGGCCCTTTCTGCTCTCTCACGATGTCAAATGACTACTGAGGTCGCTGATATGGAGTACCTGGCAGTAGCTGGCAGCACAATGCACCTAATATGGAAAACGTAAGTTTTGGGGCGGTGTCCGGATACTTTTGATCGCATAGTATAAAGAAATCGTCAGTTTGTTGATGTAGAGGGACACCATAATTTGAGTACCGTAGGCAGGTTCAAATGGATGTAGTCTACAGTAGCTGTGCTATGATGAAGAGGCTCGTACAGTACAGACTCACACGAAGGTGTGAACGAAATAGTTTTAGGAATACCGACCGTAGCAATAGCAACGCAAAAAGTAAATATTCGTTATGTGTAAAGATATTTACTGAACAGCTTGCATAGGATGCATGGGGCAATGTTTTGAGCACTGGATTCACTTTCGGAAAAAGTAGGGGCAGAAACCTAGATATCCCATGGTTTGCTAAATCACTGAACACGATACGTGCTTTATTCCCATTTAAAAAATGTAATCTGGTATGTTTGAAATGAGTGGTATCATATCAGCGATTGTTTCGAGGGGCGTTAAACAAGTAATGCAACACATTTTTTTTTCTCGGCCAGTTTCGGTCGAAGAAATGGGAAACCTGTTGTGAGACATAGTGGAATATTCCTGCATCAGACCTCATAGTTTCATCAAGTTTGAATAGATGATGGCGCGCTATCGTAGGCTTCAAAATGATGTCTGTAACGGATGTGTGTTCCAGGCATGGAGCTTTCATTGAGTTTCTTTTCGCGGAAAACCAGAGCATCGTAGACATTCATAGACGCTTCTAGAATGTATACGGAGTTGTGGGAGTGAAAAAAAGCACGGTGAGGCAAGGCTTCTGTCATCATCGTAACAAGGTCACGCAAACCTAAATCATGTCCTGCGTGACGGCGGGCCGCACACACCTCCGACGACTGTAATGCGTGGACATTCTCATTCTTCGAGGTGATTGGAGGATCACAATCAAGTACCTCGCTGCACAACTGGACGTCTACAGGTTCGTAGTGCTGACACATTTGTCCACCGGTTGGGGGTACTCAAAAGTGTGTGCCCACAGAGTTCCTTGCCGCCTAACAGAAGATCATTAAGAGCAACAGAGAACCAAGAGAGCCATCTGAGCTGAACTCCTTGCGCGTTATGAGGTTGATCGTCACAGGCGGTGAGGCACTGGTTCATCACTTCGAACCGGAAACAAAACGGCAACCCATGGAGAACGATGCACCACTTCTCCTCCAAAGAAAAAATTCAAAGCCGCATCTAAGCCGCTAAAGTCACCGCGACGATCTTCTGTGATTCCGAAGGGATTATTCTGTTTGATGTCCTCCCTGACGGTGCAAAGATCAACTCAGAAGTGCGCCATGCTACCCTCGGGAAACTGAAGAAACGGCTTCAGGGTGCTCGTAGCCACAAAAATGCAAACGAATTTCTCCTTCTCCATAGCAACGCAAGGTTTCACACAAGTCTGTGTACCCGAGAAGAGCTAATAGAACTTCATTGCACTGTCCTTCCTCATCCACCCTACAGCCCGGATTTCACTCCTTCCGACTTCCATCTGAACGATGTACTCCGCAGGAAGCAGTACATGGATGATGGGGAGGTTATTGATGCAGCAAAACGGTGGCTTCAACGTCGACCAGGGGAGTGGTACCACGCAGGCATACAGACCCTCCCAGTAAGATAATGTAAGGCTGTTGCGCTGAACGGAGATTATGTTGAAAAATAGGGTTTTGAAGCCACAAGACTGTACTGGAAGGCTGAATAAATCCAACCTGCTTTCACGAAAAAGGAGTAACGGCGAGACAAGAGACAAGTTTTTACCAATCGCCTTGATCTAAAGATGTGTGTGCCTAACTGAAATGGCAAATTTAAGCTTCGATGAATTCAGAAACTTCGATCATGGCTCTTTTGAGGATGGGTGGCTAGTATGAAACTGTAAGTAGGCTGTTTATCTTTTCTTATTGGCAACGTTACGTGGCGCTCTGTATGAAAATCACTGGTTGTGCTGTGTGCAGTCTGTGGCTAGTTTGCATTGTTGTCTGCCATTGTAGTGTTGGGCAGCGGCAGCTGGCTGTTAACAGCGCGTAGCGTTGCGCAGTTGGAGGTGAGCGGCCAGCAGTGGTGGATGGGGGGAGAGAGATGGCGGAGATTTGAAATTTGTAAGACTGGATGTCATGAACTGCTATGTATATTATGACTATTAAGGTAAATACATCATTTGTTCTCTATCAAAATCTTTCATTTGCTAACTATGCCTATCAGTAGTTAGTGCCCTCAGTAGTTAGAATCTTTTATTTAGCTGGCAGTACTGGCGCTCGCTATATTGCAGTAGTTCGAGTAACGAAGATTTTTGTGAGGTAAGTGATTTGTGAAAGGTATAGGTTAATGTTAGTCAGGGCCATTCTTTTGTAGGGATTATTGAAAGTCAGATTGCGTTGCGCTAAAAATATTGTGTGACAGTTTAAGCACAGTCATGTATAATTTTTCTAAGGGGACGTTGCATATGTCGAATTATACATGACTGTGCTTAAACTGTCAGTGTTGTGCCACTACTATACTGATCTTTGAGCAACAGTGTTTATGTAAATGGTTAGCGCTAATGCTGTTCAACGCT
The DNA here is from genome assembly GCF_021461385.2 of Schistocerca piceifrons. NCBI lineage: Eukaryota > Metazoa > Arthropoda > Insecta > Orthoptera > Acrididae > Schistocerca > Schistocerca piceifrons. Next base: position 711,555,688 of record NC_060140.1, on the reverse strand, counting down.
GCATTTTATGGGGCATTTCTTAGTTTCTTATAGTGTCCACAATTTCAGTGCATATTCGTATTACGGTATTGTTAGTCTAGGCTGATTTAAGTGCGATAGCCCTATTCATCGACGTATCAATGTTCATGCGTGTTTTTGCATTGCAGTGTTTATTAAACAGATACAGAACTAATACAGGAATTCCGAAACTGATTCATAGGGTACGTGTGCAGCATTAAAAAGTTGCGACCCTGTGTCGCAAAACTAAAGAGATTTCTCGTTACAACAAAGCTCAATATACAGAAAGAACTGAATAAACAAAATACGAGACAAGCTTCTTGGAACTGTAAAAGAAAGTGCTGCTCAGAGCAATGAACTAGCTAACAAAGGTTCTTTGGTAATGGGAAAACCGAGGAATGTGCATTATTAACTTCTGGAACATCCGCCCTAGTAACTATGTTTTGCTCTATCTGCATTCCACAAATTTGTGGGCGGAAAGCATTTCAAAAGCAACGAAAAGCCGATGGCATCTGTAGATGTTTGTATTTTGGACCATCCTGATTCATATTTCAGGGAAGGAATCCACTTGCTGGAAAAACATTGGACAAAATGAATTGACCTACGACGGACCTTTGTCAAAAAGACCTAAACACCACCTTTTATTAGTAGGCCGAGCACTTTTCATAAGATATGTTAAAGCGATATAACAGAGAATAGAAGTTAATAGCGTCACTCAACTATACCCCAATTACACTGCTTTGATGTCTGTTCAGTTTCCAACACGTTCATAGGAAATTTAAATACACTCCTGGAAATGGAAAAAAGAACACATCGACACCAGTGTGTCAGACCCACCATACTTGCTCCGGACACTGCGAGAGGGCTGTACAAGCAATGATCACACGCACGGCACAGCGGACACACCAGGAACCGCAGTGTTGGCCGTCGAATGGCGCTAGCTGCGCAGCATTTGTGCACCGCCGCCGTCAGTGTCAGCCAGTTTGCCGTGGCATACGGAGCTCCATCGCAGTCTTTAACACTGGTAGCATGCCGCGACAGCGTGGACGTGAACCGTATGTGCAGTTGACGGACTTTGAGCGAGGGCGTATAGTGGGCATGCGGGAGGCCGGGTGGACGTACCGCCGAATTGCTCAACACGTGGGGCGTGAGGTCTCCACAGTACATCGATGTTGTCGCCAGTGGTCGGCGGAAGGTGCACGTGCCCGTCGACCTGGGACCGGACCGCAGCGACGCACGGATGCACGCCAAGACCGTAGGATCCTACGCAGTGCCGTAGGGGACCGCACCACCACTTCCCAGCAAATTAGGGACACTGTTGCTCCTGGGGTATCGGCGAGGACCATTCGCAACCGTCTCCATGAAGCTGGGCTACGGTCCCGCACACCTTTAGGCCGTCTTCCGCTCACGCCCCAACATCGTGCAGCCCGCCTCCAGTGGTGTCGCGACAGGCGTGAATGGAGGGACGAATGGAGACGTGTCGTCTTCAGCGATGAGAGTCGCTTCTGCCTTGGTGCCAATGATGGTCGTATGCGTGTTTGGCGCCGTGCAGGTGAGCGCCACAATCAGGACTGCATACGACCGAGGCACACAGGGCCAACACCCGGCATCATGGTTTGGGGAGCGATCTCCTACACTGGCCGTACACCACTGGTGGTCGTCGAGGGGACACTGAATAGTGCACGGTACATCCAAACCGTCATCGAACCCATCGTTCTACCATTCCTAGACCGGCAAGGGAACTTGCTGTTCCAACAGGACAATGCACGTCCGCATGTATCCCGTGCCACCCAACGTGCTCTAGAAGGTGTAAGTCAACTACCCTGGCCAGCAAGATCTCCGGATCTGTCCCCCATTGAGCATGTTTGGGACTGGATGAAACGTCGTCTCACGCGGTCTGCACGTCCAGCACGAACGCTGGTCCAACTGAGGCGCCGAGTGGAAATGGCATGGCAAGCCGTTCCACAGGACTACATCCAGCATCTCTACGATCGTTTCCATGGGAGAATAGCAGCCGGCATTGCTGCGAAAGGTGGATATACACTGTACTAGTGCCGACATTGTGCATGCTCTGTTGCCTGTGTCTATGTGCCTGTGGTTCTGTCAGTGTGATCATGTGATGTATCTGACCCCAGGAATGTGTCAATAAAGTTTCCGCTTCCTGGGACAATGAATTCACGGTGTTCTTATTTCAATTTCCAGGAGTGTAATTTCCTCGGCTAGCCGGTTTGATTTACGCATAGAAAAAAAGTCTCGGTAACACTAAGATTTATCGTCTCTTAAATATTTCTTGTTGTGGAGATAATTCAGCCTCTTTTGCAGCTGGGCGCCATTGACAGGGGTGAGATATTCATAAGTGCGTCTGAAAGATTCTGAGTGCAAATTAATGGCTGCTCATTTTCATACTCGAGTGTGCCTCGATTCTTCGCCTCATTAGTATTCAGGTGTAACAATTATAAAAGCATAGTATATGAAACAACTTCCTCACTATATAACTACGTTTTCGTGAAGCTCAGGCATGCGTCACTGAGTATATGGTCATAAAGTTAAGCTGTTCTTTTATCGGCACTAAATATTACGGAGACTCAAAATAGGTTCGCTCGCCGACACGGAGTATTGCGTGATAAAACTGCCCTCCCCAGGGATTACAAGTGAGGCAAGTTAATTTACATCGTCTTGTGCTGTTTCTTTGCAGTCGTAAAACACGATGTTTCTTACCTGCAGTTCGCATGCACGACTCTGGATGTATCTGCTGTTAAATGTTAGGGTAATTATGGAGGGAATCCCTCTAGCAGTCTAGCCAACCGAGCTAGCTGCCACAGAGGTCAAGGCACGGCATTTAGACGAAGCAGAGTTCAGACCCCACTACAGCCACCCATATTTTTCATTTATGTGTTCTTTTCCTTAATCCATATAAGGAGTATGCCGAAATGGTTCCCAACCTTGACCACTATGAGCTGGTACTTCGCCTCTCGTAACCACGTTGTTCACGTGACACTCAACCTTAATCTTCCGACTTCCTTACGTATGAAGAGCGCTTTAGTGAGCACATTATCTTTGGTCACTGCACTTCCTCGGTGCCAACGAACGTCTCTTATAACATGACATTCGCTCACACAATTATATACAGCTTTACTCCAAAATTTCTGAAAGAAAGTGAGAGAATGTATTGCTGAAATCTAAAATAACTGCCTAAAATTATGTCTGACACATCAACTTCACATTGTGTCATTTAAATACAATCTTTGAACGAAAGTTGCTGAACAGCTTACACCACATAATGGCCGGCCGGTGTGGCCGAGCGGTTCTACGCGCTTCAGTCTGTAACCGCGCGACCGCTACTGTTGCAGGTTCGAATCCTGCCTCGGGCATGGATGTGTGTGATGTCCTTAGGTTAGTTTGGTTTAAGTAGTTCTAAGTTCTAGGAGACTGATGACCTCAGATGTTAAGTCCCATCGTGCTCAGACCCATTTGAACCATTTTTGAACCTCATAATGGAGCCAGCATTAATTCACCAACAAATTTATTTCACATCAGGAAAGAATTATAATCTGAGCGGGTATACAGAGCATTGGTTCAAAACGTATAGCATTAGGGGCGTAGATGTCTTCTGCCTGACAGATGCTTAAGATACTACTAATATCACTTATTGATATGGAGATATCTTTGAGTTTACCAAAGTACTGCGAAACAGAAGGTTGTACGTAGACTTTCATATACAACGCAGTAGATGACAATGTTTGAAAAACTGTGTTATCGCAAAGAAGCTCTTTTAAACATATAATGATGAGCGAATTCTAGAGGAGCATACCAAGAGTTTTCTTTATTCATATGTTCTGGCTTTGGTAACCCTAGCCAAGCCGTTTGAAGAAATGAAAGAACAGTTATTACAATGACAATCATGTATTTCATTCATCATCACCACCTATTTGTTGAAATTATCAGAAAACTGATAGCGTCGTTGTGCAGGAAAATACACCAAAAATAAGTAGAAACTAGATAAGAATATTAAAATTTAAAAACGAAAGGTTTAAAAATTTGAAGACAAAAAATGATACCTACTTATCGCATTATTTGCGAGCGTCAAAAATAAGATGTGCGCAGCATATTGCTATGGCCTTAGAAAACACACGAACAGTACATTGATCAGCCAGACCGTTACGACCACCGGTCTACTGTCGATATTGGAGAAACCAGCGTCACACAACGAGGAATGACCGCTAGTCAGAGACACTCACGGTGCATGTGTATCAGTGAGCGTGCCGTCCATGTGTGGAATAGGGGAGGCACGTGATGTGTCTGAATTTCACCGATGGCAGATTTCGATTGCCCGGAGGTTCGGCAAGAGTGTTTCGGGAACTACACGACTTTTCGGATGTTCGAGAATTGCTACGGTGAGTGTCTTCAACACGTGGCGAAACCACGTCCGGACGTCCTGGGGATGGTCGCCCAGATATCTGACGTCGAATGTCTGGCAGACTGGTAAAACAGGACAGGCGTTGAACTGTGGCAAAACTAACACAAGACTTTAATGTTGGGCAGAGTGCAAGGGTGTCTGAACACACAGTGCATCGAGCACTCCTAACAAAGGGCCTCCGCACGTGACGACGATGCGTGTGCCAATGTTAACTGCAACGACATCGGCAACAAGGACTGAAATGGCCACGTGACCATCGGCACTGGACGTTGACACAGTTGACACAATGGCAGAGCCTTGCATGGTCTGATGAATCCCGATACCTTCTTTATCGTGCCGATGGGAGAGCGCGAATCCGTCATCTTCCAGGGGAACAGCTCGTTGACACATGTACTGCTGGACGGAGACAAGCTGGTGGCGTCTCCATTATGCTCTGGGGAACACTCGCGTGGGCATCAGTGGGTCTAGTGAAGCTCGTGCAAGCTACCTTTATAGGAAAGGAGTATCTTATACTGGTTGCAGATCACGTACATCCCTCCATCACGATCATGTTTCCTGACGGGAATTGCATTTTTCAACAAGATAATGGGTCATGCCACAAAGCCAGTGATGAGGTGGTTCGAGGAACACAGTGGCCAGTTCCAGTTGATGTGCTAGCCCCCTAATTCGCCAGAACTGAAACCGCCAGTACAGATCTTTGTTGTTACTGAACATGGCGTCAGAGCTCATCGCCCCCCCCCCCCCCCCCCTCCGAAATTTACGGGATTTACGTGACTTATGTGTACAAACGTGGTACCACTCCCTCCAGCGATCTACAAAGGTCTTACTGCTTCGACGCAACAACAACACGCCGCTGTTATCCATGCCAAATATGGACATATCGGCTATTAGGAAAGTGGTCATAATGTTCTGGCTGATCATTCTACGTAATATGTATTCTCTGTTGCTCTCGTATTTTCTAGGACCACACCAATATGGCGCATACATCTTACTTCTGACGATTGCAAGTAATGCGATAAGTATTGCAATTTTTTATTAAATTTTAATATTCCTGTCTATCTTCTACTTATTTGCATTTTTCTGCATAGCTTTCTGAAGAAGACCATTAGGTTCCTGAAGCCGATAAAGGAATAAAAATTGTTTTGTGCAATTGGGTGCTGATTCTTTCAACAAATGAAAATGAAATTCGTCCGAACCCCGTTAAAACCTTGAAAGGTCTCTGTTGGATTCCTTTCATGTTTGATTTCTTAAATCTGTTGTCATTTACGGCATAAATTCCTCTTCTAAATTTACTGTGGCGTTTCTGACTATCTGGGAGGAGACTGAGTAGTGGAACGTGTTACTTTTACACATAAACAAGAACGATCTGTCACACTACTACACTTTAAAACACAGTTTATATGTAATTCATGTCACACAGTCTCATACAGAACCTTCATCCGCTTTCTTTTATATACTATATATGATAAGATACTGTCATCCCCCTTCCCTTCTGTGTGAGAGGATGAATGAGCAAATGTATTTCTAGTTGCATGCTTGAGGGTAGCAGACAAGGCTGTCTGCTAGAGAACAGTAGGACCAACATCGGAACAGGTAGCTACGCTTTCTAAAAGCAAAGAGGTTTCTCTCCTTAGTATGGTCCTGTCCGTCCGTTGTCATGTTGGTATAGGAAGCTGCCCCTCTGCCCACTTCCGTTTGTATTTGTGAGCCACGCTCAGGAAGCAAGCTCGAGAGGAGCGCAGGTCAGTCGGTCCGTGGCGAGCGTCTGAAGTGGTAAGATCTCCGGCTAAGCGCGTGTCTGCTACGTCCGTAGGACAATGGATTTCTTAAGTTCAGCCTAACTGAAAATTTAATCACCTTTATTTCAGGTTTAACTCTAAAATATCTAATGTTATCTTAAATTGCAGCGCAGTGTAATTCTCGTGTGAAGTTCAGATTATTTTCCGGTAGTTGCTTTGTCACTACTTTATGAGTAAAGTGGAACCACGTGTTAATCAGTAACTCTAACTAAGATCAATCTTAAATGCGAATGCTTGTGTGATTATAACGTCTCGTCTTGAAAATATTTTTCAACATAGCAACTTTTCTTTATGTTCAACCCACGTGGGGTGTACTTTGCGAGACCAGTACCACGTGCTTATATAACTGTTTGACCCCTCAGGTTAACAGTAAGACGTTAGTAACCAGTTCGAGGTTTTTCTTTTGTAAATTGCTTTTCGATCTAATTTATTTTAATTATCAAAATTATTGTGGAGTTACACTCTTTATGTAAACCAAGTTGACCACGGGAAGCATGTGGTGTAATCATCAAAGTACCTCTCAGCTATTCTTTTCGCGAAGATTTCACAAAGAGTTAATATGAATTTAGTATACCAGTGTGTGGTAATTACATGACGGACAGGATTGTGCTACGAACGTAATTTCTTTAGGTGAAAATTTGAATCTGTTGGTAGTGGTTAATTTTCTGTTGCATATGTTTCAATGTTCTTTGTGTGTTGTTTTATGAATGCAGTGTTGTATGCAGTCTCCCGATCTTGCCTCCATATTTGATGTGTTCCGTAAGATTGCAATCTCACATTTTCACAATCCTAAATAAGGCACCAGTTTATTTATGAATCAAATTTAATATGCTGAAATTTCAATGATCAATCTGAAAATAAATTTCCAAATATAAACTGATTTATTTCTTTTTATTTAAATTCTCATATATATATATCACCGGTTGTCGTATGACTATTAAAAGATTATAATTAATGTTAGTCTGGTTGGGAATTCGGTAAGCTAGACTGGATGCCTGGTGAAACAATTGCTCAGTAATGCAAGGTTAACTTCCCCAGACAGCTCACAGCTTTTAACCCGCTTTTATTGTCTAGCAGTACCGCTTACATAGCAAAAATTAAAGTAGCAAACTTACAACCTAACCGTGCACTTACAACTTAAATGTGCAGGTACTTCGTCAGCTGAATGTCTCGTGGCAAGGAGTACAGTTACATGCTACGCCATATCGACAGCATTCTGGTGCCATAGCTTACCACGACTTGATATACAGAATAACTAGCTTTGTCATAACACAATACTGAATATACAAGCAAGGAGTAACGTCCTTAGCAACATGACGATCTCAGCTATGACCTTTAAAAACAAGGCATTGTCATTTTGCTTCTCCAGTACCGCTACCGCCTGATACCGGTCTACGTCAAGAATTCGACAAAGCACAAAATGAAACATGCGGATTTATTACTTCATAACTGCAGCCTACAGTACTCGTCAAAGAACATCATCTGACAGGTATTGCCTCCCCTGACAACCTCGGAGAAGTTGATACCAGTGTGGAAAGAACAGAGCTGTCATCAAGCGCACACGTTCATTAAGTGATTATGTACCAACGGTCCAGAGACAGTTGTTTACGAAAAGCTTCATGAAGACCAGCAACATCTTACAAACGACTCCACCTAAAGCAAGAACGGAAATACAGGACGTACAAGCTGTGAACGATCTTCATTGGCCTCGATCATCTGAAAATCTTCCTCCTGTCCACAAAGAGAAGCGGACACCTTGACATGCTCTCAGATACCTAAGCTCTGGAGTGAGAAGGTTTAATTTTCTACAAAGAGGATTTTCAGTCGTGAGTACCACCTGCGACTGTGAAGAAGCGTAAACCATGGTCCACTTGCTCTGCTGCCGTCTATGTCCCGCGTCGTACATCGAGGAAGATGTACTTCAAGCAGCTCAAGTGCTCTTGAGGTTGCCCGAGTTTGGTCCGTCATGGTGTGATCTTCGAGCCTCTTATACCGGAACATACACAGCTCCAGGCCCCGCCGCCTTGGTCACAGATGGGAAAATCGGGACCGACCAAAAGCCGTCCATCCTCAACCAATGGTGTCAAACGGACGCTATCTGGGGCGGACGCTATCTGGAGGGGCGTGGGTAAGCACACTGTTAACCCGGCCGTTGTCGGATTTGCAGACCTTGGGGTCGCTAATTCTCATTCACGTAGTTCCTCACTTGGCAGCACCAAGGCTGGGTGTACACCAAGGAAAAATGTTTGGAACTGCCTGGAGTTGAAACCGAGTCCTCCGCAAGACCGCTTTATACCCTGACAATTCAGCTACGGCGGCGGAGAGAAACTACACAGTCTCTGTTGTTCCACTGTAGACGTTGGACAGCAACTGGTCAATTATTTAACAAGGAAATTCGCCAAACAGCCGAGAAAACTGAGAATTTATATTCTTTTCGCAACATTTTATGGCAAATTCAGTGTACCATCTTCAGGCCCCATATGCACGTTTCTGGATGTCGTGAATTGTCAAGTGCTTCCTTCGAAGACCTGACTGAAACTCCAAGTTAAGTCTTCGAAGGAAGCACTTCAGAATCTACGACAACCAGAAACAGATGCCCCCCTATGCCAATATCGATAATTTTTGAGAGGTATGTATGGAACCGGAAGGTGGCATATTGAATTGCCGTAACTGTTTGCAAAAATAAAATAAAATAGTTTTTCAATTTGCACTGCTGCTTGGAGAATTTCTTTGTTAAAAAAGAAATTATACAGGGTGTAAGTTTTATCTTGATCACTCCAAATAATTATTTATCCAGAAGCAAAACGAAAAATGTTGTTTAACTACCAGGGGGCATTAACCAGCACTATTATCTTTCTTGTAACTTTGTTCGTTTCGAACATACGAGTAGCAGTCAGTTTTTTTAAATAGCATACTATATTTTTTTATTCGGTAACCCACTCCGTCTCCTCAAAAACTCTTCAGTAACGCAGCACCATTCACATAGACACTGAGTCTGACTGTCGTGTAGTAACAAACAGTGTAGCTACCTGTGATACGTAGCTCGTTCACTTGCTGGAGCAGACAGTTAACAAATGGAGGCATAAGGAAATTACACACCGGTTATTCAGTGAACCATCTTCAGTTGAAGGTTTGTTTGAGTACAATCTACATCAAGGAGGAGAAGGTACAAGCGCTACATATCGTTTGAAGGTACTATGGGTACTGCAATACGTTATTGCAATCACTTTTCTGTTAACGTCGGGACAAGTGCTGTCGATGGGCCACCTAAAACAAAAGTGAAATCAAATCGTTGAATATGATAACCAACGTTTTATTTTTAGTGTCGCTATAGTAGACACAGAAGTCATAAATATTAATTGTTAATGAAATATTAGAATAATTAAAAACATGTGCCATCGGTCCGGTTATCTTCATTGGACCAGCAGGTTTCAGTAAATGGGCCATAGTGTAATAGCTGTCAGATACTACACACATCCAAATGAGTGCAATATATTTCATATTTTTTAAATTTTTAGTAATTTTTGTGCGCATCTGAAGGTGAATGACATGTAACTGAAAACAAGCAGGCTAAAGGCATAAATTTAGCCTTCGAAAGTAAACAAAAACAGATGTGATTGAACATCAAAACACCAACAGACTATTAGAAAATATATCATGGTTGATTTCTTATGCATAAGATCAGTGAAATTCTACGTGTTTCTTTCAAGGTAACTCGCACTGCATCTTTTAACAACAGCTAGTCACGGTCCACATCATATAACTTTATGTTGTTAATATGACAGTATGGTGTGAATTTCTCGTGCTTCCCAATGATGTGTGCCGAAATTTAACTGCTATTACCATATAACTACGACGCTTCAATCATTAATACTAGTCAATTACAAGAACATAGCTCAAATCCCACCCTTTTCCACTGTTCTCTGTTGCTTTGTGTCTTCGCGGAGGAACTCACAAGTAAGATGGTGGATCTTTGCCAACATGGGGCAACAGTTAATGACTGCTAGAATGCTCTCGCTGCCAATATCCACAGAGAAATAGAGCCAGTCCGTCGATGCCCACCGATAGTAACCTTCTCCTTTCTCCATAGATGATTCCCTCGAGTTTACACTCAGCTATGGGAATTACGAGGCAATCCACACGTTACCAAATAACCATCTCCTATGACGTCTGATGAACAACCGTTATACCACTGCAAAACGCCTTCGGCTTCACCTTCTCTGAAAACTTTTGAGAGCTCTCTATTTTACTAAACATGTTATATATGAGGGTCGTTCAATATGTAATGAGCCACATTTTTTTCTAGGAACATATTTATTACTGAGACTCAGAATTTGGTGACAATATACATCAACATGTCTTGTCCAAGTCCTATTTTTCTACGTTGCCTCCATCACGTTCTATGCCGTACGCCAACGTTGTGGAAGAGCATGTATTCCTTGCCGGTAAAAGCTCTTCTCCTGTAGGCGAAGCCATTTTTTCACTGCATGACTGACACTCTCGTCATCTTCAAAGTGGGTTCCCCATAGAGAATCTTCAAGTGGTCCAAAGAGATGGAAGTCCGAGAGTGCCTGGTCTGGACTGTAGGGTGGATGAGGCAATGATATCTAACCCAATGTAGAGATGTGTTCCCGGATGCTCATACTTGTGGGTGGGCACGGATTATCGTGTTTCAGCAAGATTTCTGCTGGATTCTTGCCCGATCGAACACGTCTGAAACGGTTGTTGAGTTTATTCAGAGTCTTTAAGTGTGCCTCTGAATTGATGGTTGACCCTCATGGTATCACATCCACGAGAATAACGCCATCCCAATCCAAGAAGACTGCCACAATGACTTTTCCAGCAGGGGGGAGTTTTCTTGAATTTCTTCTTTCGTGGTGAATGAGGATGATGCAACTCCATGAACTGCGGTTTTGTTTCCGGAGAAAAGTGGTGCACCCAGCTTTCGTCCCCCGTAACGATCCGTGACAGAAAGGCCTCTCCGTCGGTCTCAAAACGCTCCAACAATCAGGATGGAATGGCCTTTCTTTGACTCTTGTGGTCCACTGTGAGCATCCATGGAACCCATCGTGGCACCTCTTTGAATATCCGAGAGTCTCGATCACTCCACACTCACTTCCAATGCCGACCGACAACCGGAGAGCCAATTGTCGAGTTGTGATGCGCCGGTCGGCATGTCTGAAGCAGTGGCTGTGACAGGAAGTCCCGAGCGTGGCTGATTATGCATTTCCTGAAGCTGTAACTTTCTTTGCCCATCGCCGAAGTGCATCGCCATACACTGCACACAAACGTTTATGGATGTTCACCACGGTTTCTGTTTCTGCACACAAGAATTCAATAACAGCACACTGCTTGTAATGTGAGTCGTATGTAGATGGCATTTTGAAGCTGTACTACGGCTCTGTCATCTGCCAGAACGGTTCGAAACTTCACCGACGCACAGAACAAACATCAAATGTGAAGAACCAACAAGCACGTTTGACTGTGTATATTAATCTTTTTTTTTAGGCATTACTTATTGAACGACATTCGTATTTTGCACCGTCTGGTGCACGAATAAACCTTATACGCCGCGGACTACGTCGCACGAAGAATCTGTACGTCACATACTGAAATAGACCGTTTTCTCTTTTCTTTTCAGAAAAGTTTGTTGGTATATTCGGTCAGACACCAAGGAAATCCGAAAACTAATAGCAGAAGTTATGCAAACAAGTCGTTTTGTAATTATAATCTTTCACCAAACGTCGCGAATAAATTATTCGGTCTGTAATAAAAGAAAACCGGCCAGCATCTCAGTCGAATACACATAGGCGTTACCAAGCCTCTCAAAATGTGCCTGTGAGGCAACAGTTGCATACATAATGGTGAGGCTTGTTAACATAACGAAGTAATTACTCGGAAATATCGCCATATCAGCGCCGTCAAGGCCGCAGACGGCGGCTGAAGGACGCCATCGATCACTGAGAGGAGCCTGGAAGCAGTCGCTCTCCGACTCAGCGCCCGATTAATTAACGGTGCGCGGCAGCACGTGAGGGGCAGAGCCACGTCGCAGCGCCTAACGACGCCGCTGACAGAGGCAAACAGCCGCTGAAAAATACCCGCTCCTATTCCGGCCGTCACACCCCCTTCCGTAATGAGAGCGGGGCCCTTTCCACGAAAGCAGACGAGCATACTGTCAGTACCTGTAATAAAGCATTTACGACAAGCAAAACACGCTTGTTAATGCACGGGCTTCTTTTCCTAACGGCTTTGTACGCCGCTGGATGGAGCTTTCCTTTTGTACAACAACTGCAGCGTCACGCTTATTTATTAAGAATAATGCTGGACGCACTGTACAAAAAGTAGGGTGCACGGAGACCTTCGGGAGTCATCTGCTCTGTCGAAATATTCACCCCGCGTTCATGGCGAGGGGGGGGGGGGAGGGGGGTTTGGTTGTTAATTAGTTGATGATGAAAGACGATTGTCGTGGATTTGCGTCGACAAAACTTCTGTATCGTCTGCGATCGTAGATCATAATGACAGCACAGCTTCTTCTGATAATTATTCTTATCATTCTGCATCTAAGTAATCGTGTCGAACTTGCGGTGGTATCAACTTTGTATATATTCCTCTTACTGTGCCTGCACATGTAGAATCCGTGACGTGCGGTAACCAACGGACCGCGATCTATTTTATACTGCCCAGAAACAATTGATCGCCAACCATACCTCCTCCCCTGTGCCCTGTCACACACTTCATGCATCCACCACACCGCATACAGCATTTTAAACAACGTCGGCAGTGACTTACAGAATGGCAAGGTCGCCACTTGGTTCTAAACCAGGTGTAAACGAACCTAAATCACGAGGACACTGTTTTTTGGGGTCCGTATCTCAATCGGTAAAAATGGAACTCTTCTAAGATCATTCCTTCGTCCCTCCGTCCGTCAGTCATTGTTAAGACCCACTTTAGTCAGGAACGGATAGAGGTATTAAGTTGATATTTATCTCAAATATTAAGGTCTACGGTCCCTTGGCGGTGTAAAAGATTTAGGCTCCTAAGTTTGTATGCATACTGGCCTGGTGGTGGTCTAGCGGTAAAGTACGTTCCTTGAAACAGGACTCTAATCTCTGTCAGACCACGGATTTTTAAGTCTTCGTTTTAGTCTGGTGTTCACCTCTCACCGATGCGAGGAGTCACCAGGAACGACAGTGGTTCGGATTCCAAGTAAAACTGTAGATGCCGTTTCCCCGCTAGGCTGGTTAGGTCGCCTAAGTGCCGTCCAGGCCATTGAACCACACGGAATTATTATTGTTATCAATATACGCGATTAAGTTTCTAAGTTGGGTTTTTTATTTAAAAAAAAGCTCAGGCCAACAAGATGCAATTCATTTCTTCAGTTAACGTTGCCGAAATCTGTTTCTAAATTAATCTGCTGTTCACGGGATGTTCGGTCGGACGGGGAGAAACAGACATGTTAAAAGCTGGAACACAATAATATTTATTTTGTAGTTTCACAGTAATATTTACTTTATAGGTCATTGCGTACCGGCTTTCAGCATTCTAGGCCATTCTCGGATAACTTACGACTAAACAGAGAGTTCACAAAACATCAGCGAGAATTTATAGCTGCACAAAGATTGATGATTTGAACGTATGTGATCATTTAGACTATATACCTGTATGTCAAACACACGTGTAGTGAAATACATAACTAAGTTATGAACAAATAACATAATTACACTATAGACCGTGTTTAAAAGTATAGGAATGCAAAATCGAAAAGGTGCACAAGTCAGTACTGGCATAGACTACTTCTTCATAGGGACAAAATATCACGTCGTTGTGATGAGGGGGCAGTCCAGTAGCTATAGCCCTCCCTTACTGACCTGCATATATTATTCTCGAGATTGTTCTAAGGGTCTTTACTGTTAAAAAGATTGTGGGCTACATTAATCCTAGTGTAGGAAGCTGGTGCATATTTCCTGAACTTTAGTTTGCTGACAAGTACCTGTGAATTCCTGCCTGCGTATACTATGGGGGCCATTTGTTATCACCGTGTTTCAGTGTCTTCTGAGGAGGATACAGAAGTACTGCTATCCTCTCTGTCATCTTTCCGCTAAGTATGTTATCAGTTAGGATATGTCTGTAACCATTAATGTAATCAGTTTCTTTTAATTATTTTTAATTCCCTTTCTAAAATCTCATTGATGATTTGTGCTACAGCTAGCAAGCGATGCACCATGAAGTGGAAGCCTGTATGTCTGAGAGATACAGTATGCTGTGAAATGCGAAGTAACTGTGGCTGTATAACGTAGTTCACTGTGTATTTTAAATACATGTTTTTTTCTTGCAAATGTCGGTGGTAAGGTCTAAGAAATTGGTCGAGTCTCCTTACAAATTCAACCTAAATTCAGTTTTGCTGCGGTGTACATAATTCTAAGCAAACGTTTCTAGATAATGAGCCCTAAGTTTTAAAATACGGGTACGCGGACCATGTACTGTGCGTGTGGAAAGGTACCACCAGACAATTAAAACAATTTTTTTAGCTTTTAAATTTATGCTACAGCAAACTTAAGTTTACGATGGAGTTGGGAGGGAACTCAGTCACCCTCGTAGACCTTATCAAGGAGAAACGCTTAAGATACATAAAAAGTAACTTCCACAGACACTTTAACATCTGCCAATTCCTAACATTCCATAACACACAGTCATGTAGCCTCCCACTCCTTGGAGCACAGCCTACTACCTATACCGTAATTCAAATCAGATTTTGGAAATGAATTGGAAATAATTAAAGAAACTGCATACAGAAGACTATATAGTCCTACCGTAATTACTAACGTACTTAGTAGGAAGAAGAGACGGAAGCTGTCGGTCTTCCCTATCCACCTCAGAAGGCAGTAAATCACAGTGGCTACAATGGGCATCCGTATTACAAGGTAGGACTGGGTAGGTACTTGCCATCCAACTAAAATCCGAGACATATGCAAACTAGCTTTCTGTACTAGTAATACTGTTGCCCCAGTCTGTTTAACAGTAAGGACAACACTGCATCTTTAGAACTAAATGGAATTTACAGTATTTCCTGCAATCTGTGCAGAAAGTTGTATGTAGGTCAATGAGGTTGAGGTATAACTACTAGAGTGACTAGCCTGAAGCGAACTAAGGATTAAAAAGAAATATTTCATTTTTGCTGAACACGTTATGTATGCATGAAATGTTTTTGCAGCTGCGAATATGGACAACCATCAGCTGTATAATGGAGTGACGACAACCAACTATGTGTTCGACGAGGATTCGAACCCTGGTTTCCCGCTTATCGCAAGCGGTCGCCTTACCAATAGAGAATTCTAGCATGCCTGATAGCCAGACCCGAACTTCCATATGTAGTCAACCATGTGTCCACAGCCTGCAGTCATACTACATCCATTATGTTCATTCCCGAACAGGGTAGACATTTTAATTGAAAATCGGTTGCCCGGGGTCGGCGGATAAATACAATACTGTAGTGCCTGTGTTGTTCAGAATTACGATACCATGTTACTTCTGACATGCATGTATGCATGCATGCATGCATGTTACATGTGCGAAGGGACATTGCATCGTAATTCTGAACAACGCGGGCACTACAGAATCGTATACTCTCAATGTGTGAGTCTTATGATATTAAATGTGACGTTCTTCGTAGAGCAAATAAAGGCAGAAAACTAACATTACTTGCAATTATGGCTAACAGTGAACACAAATCCTCAATGATAAAATCGACTTTCATTATTCACACTTTCGGTAAGATAACGCGCTTGTTGCAAATAATATAGCTGTTCGTCACTCATATTCCATTGACTCCATCCTCTCCTATGCCCGCGTTCTTCTATGCCACCGTCCCTTTTTGTCTGTTCATTACTCTCACATATTTTGTCTGCCCCAGTACTTACTTGTGTACGGTTTTCGTCCTCACATTCTTATACTTTTAATCACTGAGAATTTGTTCATAGCTTTTAGTACATTTCAAAACGTACAGTAAAAGAATTCATACCACAGAAACAGAAAAAGAACACTAAACGCACATGATGGGGCTCAGTCTGTCAAAATGCGCTAGGCAGTCGCAAACAAACCTTCCAAGAATGCAACAGTAAAAAATTCTTTATAAAATATATATCGGTTTAACGAGTCCAGAAAAAAGACGACAAAACTCATTAGGCAAACCAAGACGAAATACACGAAGAAGCAATTGGATTCTACAGAGGAAAATTCGCGCAACCACAACACGAGAGCATTCTACAGCATTTTCGCAATGAAGCTCTGCGGATACACACCTCAAAATTTTTACTTCAGGAAACAAGATGGAAAACTCGCATTAGCTAATCAGGAGAATTGTTAGGAAATGTCGCGTAGATTTTCTAATCTCCTTAAATGACCTGGATTTGAAACAAGATTTCCAACACAGGGTTGCACCTCCACACACCCAGAATCACTCCAAGACAACGTGTCAAGAGATCCCCAAATGTATACTCAAATTAAAAAGCAGTAAGACGTCAGGTGAAGATGGCATCGTTGTAGAACTACTAATGAACCTCGGACTAAAGTATTTACAGGGACTTATACAAATAATCAAAATCATCTAGGAAACAGGAAAGCTTCCTGACGACCGGAAATGTGCACATATCCGCCCGCTGCACAAGAAACGGCAAATGTGAAAAACTGCAGAGGTATCACCCTGCTGTAAGTCGCCTACAAAACTTGTTCAGCGTGCTTACTTCAGAGAACACAAGAACAATTAGAACACAAAATTGATCAATACCAGCAAGGCCTCCACCCCGGTCGTTCATACACAGGGGAAATCTCCAGTGTGAAAACAATACTGCAGTACAAGGCTACCAGGAGTACTCTAACCATTTGCGCTTCTATAAATATCAAAAAAGTGTACGATTCTGTTGAACGACAATCCTTATTTAACGTCTTGGAAGGACAAGGACTCGACCCAAAAACACTACGGGTAAACAAACAAGACATTGTCTGACATAATATCGGAAGTTAAATTCATGGATGAAATCTCTGATCCCTTCATGATCAAAAGTGGAATACGCCAAATGATGGATTATTCTCAGTATTGTTCAACCTAGTCCTGGACAAAGTATGAGAGAATGGCAAAGAGAACTGAAAATCCAAAGACACTGGAAACTAAGACGACCGGGACGATCCCGGGACAAGGTAGAAATCTCAAACCTAGATATCGCAGTCTACGTGACCACATCTCGGATAACGAAGCAACAGCATATAAACAAACAGAAATACTGAAAGAATGGGCAGAAAAAGTTGGCTAGAGCATCTCTTTCCAGCAGTCTTGATTCTGCTGCTCAAAATTAAACACACAAAATACGGAAAGATAAATAGAGTCACACACTGCAAATGTCTAGGTAAAATCCTCGAACTTACAGGAGGAGAAAAGATTTCACAGAAGACTGGACTACAAAAAATGAAGAGAACTTACTCCTGACCACACGATATATATAATAAGCAATGCACGTCAGTTCAAACACAGATCAGACGCTACGGCACAGTAATCAAGACAGAAATACTACATCCGCAAGTGAGGAACTGGCACTTCATACCAAAAGCGACATAGTAAGCATACTGAAGGAAGAACGCCAAATAATGAGAAATATTCTAGGACCAAAGCTGACAGAAGAAGGTTATAGATTACATTCTAGGAAATGCACAGGAAAGATATCAGACGTAGCAGCAGATCTCAGAAAAAGAAGGTTAAAATTTTATGGAAATATCAGCAGATTTCTGCCATACATACACTACTGGCCATTAAAATTGCTACACAAAGAAGAAATGCAGATGATAAATGGGTATTCATTGGACAAATATATTATACTAGAACTGATATGTGATTACATTTTCACGCAGTTTGGGTGCATAGATCCTGAGAAATCAGTACACAGAAAAACCACCTCTGGCCGTAATAACGGTCTTGATACATGTGATTACATTTTCACGCAGTTTGGGTGCATAGATCCTGAGAAATCAGTACCCAGAACTACCACCTCTGGCCGTAATAACGATTTTGATACGTCTGGGCATTGAGTCAAACAGAGCTTGAATGGCGTGTATTGGTACGGCTGCCCATGCAGCTTCAACACGATACCACAGTTCATCAAGAGTAGTCACTGGCGTATTGTGACGAGCCAGTTGCTCGGCCACCATTGACCAGATGTTTTCAATTGGTGATAGATCTGGAGAATGTGCTGGCCAGGGCAGCAGTTTTTCTGTATCTAGAAAGGCCCGTACAGGACCTGCAACATGCGGTCTTGCATTATCCTGCTGAAATGTAGGGTTTCGCAGGGATAGAATGAAGGGTACAGCCACGGGTCGTAACACATCTGAAATGTAACGTCCTCTGTTCAAAGTGCCGTCAATGCGAACAAAAGGTGACCGAGACGTGTAACCAATGGCACCCCATACCATCACGCGGGTGATACGCCAGTATGGCGATGACGAATACACGCTTCCAATGTGCGTTCACCACGATGTCGCCAAACACGGATGCGACCATCATGATGCTGTAAACAGAACCTGGATTCATCCGAAAAAATGACGTTTTGCCATTCGTGCAACCAGGTTCGTCGTTGAGTACACCATCGCAGGCGCTCCTGTCTGTGATGCAGTGTCAAGGGTGACCGCAGCCATGGTCTCCGACATGACAGTCGATGCTGCTGCAAACGTCGTCGAACTGTTCGTGCAGATGGTTGTTGTCTTGCAAATGTCCCCCATGTGTTGACTCTGGGATTGAGACGTGGCTGCACGATCCGTTACAGCCATGCGGGTAAGATGCCTATCATCTTGACTGCTAGTGATACGAGGCCGTTGGGATCCAGCACGGCGTTCCGTATTACCCTCTTGAACCCACCGATTCCATATTCTGCTAACAGTCATTGGATCTCGACCAACGCGAGCAGCAATGTCGCGATACGATAAACCGCAATCGCGGTAGGCTACAATCCGACCTTTCTCAAACTCGGAAACGTGATGGTATGCATTTCTCCTCCTTACACGAGGCATCACAACAACGTTTCATCGGGCAACGCCGGTCAACTGCTGTTTGTGTATGAGAAATCGGTTGGAAACTTTCCTCATGTCAGTACGTTGTAGGTGTCGCCACCGGCGCCAATCTTATGTGAATGCTCTGAAAAGCTAATCATTAGCATATCACAGCATCTTCTTCCTGTCGGTTAAATTTCGCGTCTGTGGCACGTCATGTTCGTGGAGTAGCAATAGCCAGTAGTGTACAAGAGGGCAAGACAATATTACAATGGATGATACAAGTCAAAGTTGACCTATAAAAGGCACGAATCGATCCAATAGAATTTCATGACAGAAAGATGTACAAAGAAAAGTTTTTCTAGTTGAATGTTAGTCAGGAAAGGAGAACAAACTGAACTACGGATGAACAGACTCCATGGAGAAAAAATGAGAGGCTCGTCGAAGATCAAATGAGGCACGATGCTTTGCGTGATCCTACAGGGTATCGTCGAAAATTATATGTGTGCTATGCTTACGGGACAGCGGATGGAAATGCTCACGATGTCTAACGTTTGTCCTTTCGGCTTTTTCCGAACCGCAGAGTGCCAGGTAAACGAACATTTACTGCCATCCACAGATTCCTTCGTGAGACAGGTTCGCTTGAGGTATGTTTTCCTCTGGAACGTTCTCGTAATGGCACATGTGCACTTAAGGCCTACTTCGAAACCCGGCGTATTCATTTTGTGCTACAGGTGTGAAGGCCTGACTGATGCGGTCGTCAACGCACAGTGCGTACACGAGGGCTTAAACAGGAAGAAAAGCCTGCCCTGTGTTGTTGGGAAATGGGTGTAAGTCATTCCATAATTTGTGCGTGTGGCATGAATACGATTTACACCCGTACCGCCGTCAGAAGGTTCACACCCTTAACTCAGGCTATTTTCCACGTTGGATTGAGTTCTGCCAGTGGTTTTTGCTAAGGCGTGCCATTCAGTCGAACTTTCCGAACCGTGTACTTTTTAAGGATGATGAATCCTTTACACGAGAGGATACGTTCAACAGCCACAATCAACACTTGTGGGCAAAGAAAAACACGCATGCCACCCCTGTTCGTGGTCACCAAGATCACTTCGCTGTCAACATTTGGGCCGGCTTGGTAGGCGATAATCTGGACAGTCCATCCACGTTCCCCCGGCGACTGAACGCAAACAGAAGCGTAATCCTTTTACGAGAAACTCTGCCAAAGTTGTTTGGAACGCATTCCTCTCAAAGTGCGACAGCGAATGTGGTGCCAACACGATGGTGCATCTGCGCACTTCGCGCGTGCAGTGTGAATGCAACTGGGTGAAACCCTGCATGACCACTGGACAAGGCGCGACGGGCCGGTGGGACGGCCTGCACGTGGCCCCCGACTTGACGCCCATTGATTTTTTCTTCTGGGACCACATGAAATCTGTTGTTTATGAAACGCTGACAGCGCACATTATGGCAGCCTCAGGTACAATCTCCACTTTGTCAGGAGTGTTTGAAAGAGTATGACAGTCAATCCAGCGTCGTCGCACGGCGTGCATAAGCAGGAGGGCGTAATTCAGAGCACTTTTTGTAATTGTTTTCAAATAAAAGTTATACAACTTCACACCGACTTTTCATTTACCTGGATGTCACAAATACAATGAAAACATTGCGCTGCAGACGTGGTAATACGATAACTCAGAGGCCATGTTGTGTGCCTGCTTTCTTGGCGGCGAGCCACGCTGTTCAGTGACGCCTAGCGCCGCACGTTAATGGATGCGGACATGGGTTGTTGTGTGAAATATTCTTGTTTATGACCCACTTTACCAGCTCTCTCATTTTCTTCATTTCTGCATTATTTCTTATACGCCCTATACAGACAGGATGAGTCACGTGAGACGTAACACCGCTTTTATTTCGTGAACCATTACACATATCGAAACGCGCTTTTCGGCAAATATTAGAGAGTCGAGGGCACCTATTTTCGTGTTTAGTTAATGTTTTTTTTACCGCTGGTATCAGCGGAGATATTAAAGGAAGTACATTTTTTTTGTAATGCAACCGTATACCTTCTGTAACCTCATTCGATAGTTCTTGAGAAGACAATTACATTGATATAGCGTTTGATAACGTTGACGTTGAAACCTGTAGCAAAAAAAATTCGAGAAACGTCCTAAAGTTTGACAGAATGTTGAGCGGAATTGGCATTAGCTGTGCAGATACCGCCAAGTAGAGCTCTCGTGCTATGCTGTGTCAAAATGTCAACACATTTGTCTGTTTACTTACTTGCACTGCATGCCGCTCATTTCTGCTTCAGCATTCGTTGCAGGCAGACTTGTACACAAATAAGGAGAAGTTGGATATACTACTTTTATACGGTGAATGTAAAAGAAATGCCGTAAAAACAATACAGTGGTATAGGGCTATCTGTCCGTATCGCGAAATTCCGTCGCGCGAAGCAGTTATACGAGTTATTAAGACGCTAGGGAGGACAGGCTGTTCGAACGTCAGAAAGAGGACAAGAAAGAAGACTCCGACTGACACAGAACACAAACTGTTGTTCTGGCTACGACGCTGATGAATCCGCGAAGTGGTACGAGACATATCGCCAAGGAATGTGGAATCAGCCACAGGAGTACCATTCGCATAATGCATCAACAAAATTTTACTTCCTATCATCTGTCACTGTATCAGGCACTCGATGACCGTGATGTCACACGTCGTACAGAATTTTGTTGGCTTTACCAGGCAACCGAAAATCCACACTGGCTTCGTCAGGTACAACATCAACGGCCGTGGAGCATAAACGTATGCTGCAGCATCATAGGAAATTACATCGTGGGACCTGACTTCCTCTCAGGAGTTCTAAATTGACATTCGTACGCATACTTTATGACGAACATTCGCCGCTTTTTCTAGATATTCGGTTGTCCAACTCACTCGTCCCGTTTTGCAACGGAAATATTGAATGAGAACTTTTGTGGACGTTGGATAGGACGAAATTCTGTCGTCAAATGGTATGCAAGGTCTCCCGATTTGCCTCCTCTTGATTTCTTTCTTTGGGGAGCATTCAGAGATGCAGTGTTTGACGACGCCTCAACTACGCCGGATGATATCGACATTGCATGCTCTACCATATCATCCACTGTAATTACATCTGTTCACGATTTTCTCGAACGGCGATTGCAAATGAGCCTTTCAGCCTATGAACAACAGTTTGAACAAATGCTTAAGTAAAGGGTATAGTTATTTGTCTGGAAGACAAAATATGGTATGAGATTTGGATGATTACCAAGTCATTGTTAGCAAATTGTTTATTTCATTTACGTGTGTACGATTTTGACTTGCAATGTCAAATAAATCGACAGCTTGTACTGCACGTAGCTGGTAAGACTATAATTAAGCACTTACGTTCAGCACGAAACGACTTTCTGTTAAAAAGAAAGTTTATTTCGCAGTGTGCAGATATTCACCAAAGTAAACTGTTTATTTCAACGAATGTATCCCATATGATATAATTTAGAGCAGCGTAGAAAGAGACTGTTGTCCGACAGCATGTATTTTACCTCTAGGAAACACACTGCCATGTACAGCAAAAGATAGGTCAAATCTTCCCTCTAGCACTTAGGTACTTAATAAAGTACTTGCTCTCTTTATCTTTGAAAAATGAACAGCCGATATCTCCGCTTCAGTTCATGTAAATCAGGGAGGATAAACAAACGTGGAATAGTTTTCCTAAGCACTTTTTGATACGCTAAATTGAAGCGTATGTCGCATTTCCACATACAACATTCGTATGTGAACCTGCATCTGGATCGTAAGTTTGTTCAAGAGGGAATAAGGGTTTATTATCGTAGCGGAGGCCTATCTTACGTTATACAACTACACGGTCTGGTCCGGAGGGCCTATTTGGCAGCTGTTGCACCACAAATGACGTTTCCGGGCACCGTCCTCACATTCTAGGACATTTCTGAATTTTTTTACGACGGCTTTCAACGCCAACATTAACAAAACGCTATATCACTATAATTGTCTTTTCAAGAGCTGTCGAATGCAGTTATAAGGAGTAAACGTTTCCACCTAAAAAACGTACTTGTTTCAATATCTACGTTGATATCAGCGGTAAAAACATTAACAGATCTAAAACATACGTGCCTCTCGACGTTCTAACATTTGCCGAAATCTGCGTTTCCATAAGTGAAACCGTTCACGGAATAAAAGGCATGACACCGCTTTTATTATACACACGGTGGCAGGAGTATAAGTGCAGAGATTGTAATCATTGTTATTTTAAGATGTTCCGAGTTCACTGTGTTAGTTGCTTTTCTCTGCGTCTAACAGCCTCCCTGCCAATGCAAATACGTCACATAATTTCCTGTCTGATGTTCCTGCACACTACGCCTGTTAGCATAGATCAAGCATTTGGGTCCATGCGTCCACACTTCAACACTCGACGCGCAGCCCAGTCTGTAGTAAGCATTGTCGACTTGCTCGTTCCACCTACACTTGGAGCTACTAACGAACCTAAAAACATACTATTCCTAATAGCTATAATTATTAGCCTGCAAATCAAGTAAATACTGATGTAAAGTTCTTGGTACACTGTCCTCTGTCACCACTAAAAAACAATATTCCCTTATACGCCTGACTCCATGCATAAACGTGTACACACAGAATGTTACAGAAAGATACCAAAAACCTTCGAAGGGTTGTAGCAAGTGTCTTGAAGAGCAAATTTATCATAAGAACCTGTGTCCAGAAACGTCATCCAACGGCGCTACAGTGCGTCGAAGTCGTGTGTAATGGCGCCTGCCACTTGGCTACCCCTTGGGCAGCAAACTCGACTTCGTACGATGACGGAACGCAGGCGGAATGTCTCGCAATCTTGTTATTCAGTGATCGCGAAAGATTGACACGATCGCCTGTGGAGAAGGTGGATATAGTTGCTGCGTAAGCGGGCCTTGTCTCCTATGAATGCGATGCTTTGTTGCTTTGGTGGATGATGATTTTGGAGGTTTCCATCAGAAGATTATTTTTCTCCAGTATACTGAAACACATCTGTGCTTCCCGAGGGTTCCAGGAGAAAAGTAAATTGCGGTTGGAAACCCATGTCCGAAACCGTGATCGAGCAAGGCAACAGAGCATCGCATTCGTAGCAGACAAAGCCTTTCTAAACAGCTGTCAGCTCCATCTTTCCACTGGCACTGGTGGCAATCAGTAGCGATCACTGAACAACAACACTGCGAGACGGTCCGCCTACGGTCCGTCATCGTGCGAAGTCAAGTTTGCTGCCGAAGGGGTAGCCAAGTGGCAGGCGCCGGTACACACGACATCGACGCTCTGTAGCATCGTTGGGTGACGTTTCCATACGCGAGCTCCTATCATCAAATTGTTCCTCAAGACTCTGTAAAATTCCTTGAAGTGTGACGCAACGGTTTTGGAATTCCCCATATATTGTTTCTATGATGCAGCCCTCTACGAGTTATTCTTCTGTTAATAAAGGAAATGAATATACTGAAAGACTCGACGATAATTGTGGATTTTTGTGGGTACATTGCTTAATATTAAGGGGACCTGGACGTGAAAATGACTGAAAAGTATAAAAAAACAATTTATCTCCATCTGAAAGACAAATTTCTCCCGTTTCCAAAAATGTGTGCATTATCAACTTTCAGATTGTTTATTTGTTGTTAAACGCTCTTTGAACAAAAGTCTGTATACCAGCACGTCTCCTTTCAGTTAACTGCCGCACTGCCACAGTCATGCAAACAATAAAGTCAATATACAGAGACTTTGTAGATACATAATTATTTAGCAGATGTCTACATGGCCTCACACAGAACCATAATAAGAGGTTCAACAGTTGTGTGTGCAACAAGCACCAAAAAATAGCGTTTGTTGGAAGGACGGTACCCAAAATAGGTGTCATGGATGCTGTCATCTGTTTCAATGATGGTGCAATTAGCAGGACAAAAATAACGGACAAATTGGTCACCTAACCAGGAAATAATATGATAGTTCCTCCGACTGCCATAGATCGTCAGCGAGTAGTTGAAGCTGAAAGGCTGCGGCAGCCACCACTGAAGAGTTCAAAGTAAGGAAAGGACTCTTGAAAAATTTTAGAGGATAAAGAAACAGCTGGCCAGCAAGAATATGCTGCTCGATTGTTCTGAAAGAGGCATTCGGTGAGTCAAAAGCACTTTTCTCATTTTCTCGAAACTACATTTTCCGAACTTAAGGTACATGTATCTTCACTATGGTTTGAGCTTTGTTCACCAAATTTCTCCCAAGTGAAGAATGGTATAGTCTCATTTTATTATGCTTAATACATTGCAGAAAATTTCTATGTTTGTCATTCTGCGTATAATTTTAGCGGTAATTTCTAAACAAAATAATGATCTGGTATAATAAAGATTATTCTGTTTCCTCAGATGCACTACAAACTACAAAAGAGAGGCATGATGTGTTCCTATGAATTTTGGCAGCAGCCTCCCACAGTATGAATGCTGTTAGACTGATGATGCACCAGAAAATACAGGGCTATTACAAATGATTGAAGCGATTTCATAAATTCACTGTAGCTCCATTCATTGAGATATGGTCACGACACACTACAGATACGTAGAAAAACTCATGAAGTTTTGTTCGGCTGAAGCCGCACTTCAGGTTTCTGCCGCCAGAGCGCTCGACAGCGCAGTGAGACAAAATGGCGACAGTAGCCGAGAAAGCGAATGTCGTGCTTGAAATGTACTCACATCAGTCAGTCATAACAGTGCAACGACACTTCAGGACGAAGTTCAACAAAGATCCACCAACTGCTAACTCCATTCGGTGATGGTATACGCAGTTTAAAGCTTCTGGATACCTTTGTAAGGGGAAATCAACGGGTCGGTCTGCAGTGAGCGAAGAAACGGTTGAACGCGTGCGGGCAAGTTTCACGCGTAGCCCGCGGAAGTCGACGAATAAAGCAAACAGGGAGCTAAACGTACCACAGCCGACGGTTTGGAAAATCTTACGGAAAAGGCTAAAGCAGAAGCCTTACCGTTTACAATTGCTACAAGTCAAACGCTTTGAATTTTCGGCGCGGTTGCAACAGCTCATGGAAGAGGATGCGTTCAGTGCGAAACTTGTTTTCAGTGATGAAGCAACATTTTTTCTTAATGGTGAAGTGAACAGTCACAATGTGCGAATCTGGGTGGTAGAGAATCCTCACGCATTCGTGCAGCAAATTCGCAATTCACCAAAAGTTTACGTGTTTTGTGCAATCTCACGGTTTAAAGTTTACAGCCCCTTTTTCTTCTGCGAAGAAAACGTTACAGGACACGTGTATCTGGACATGCTGGAAAATTGGCTCATGCCACAACTGGAGACCGACAGCGCCGACTTCATCTTTCTACAGGATGGTGCTCCACCGCACTTCCATCATGATGTTCGGCATTTCTTAAACAGGAGATTGGAAAACCGATGGATCGGTCGTGGTGGAGATCATGATCAGCAATTCATGTCATGGCCTCCACGCTCTCCCAACTTAACCCCATGCGATTTCTTTCTGTGGGGTTATGTGAAAGATTCAGTGTTTAAACCTCCTCTACCAAGAAACGTGCCAGAACTGCGAGCTCGCATCAATGATGCTTTCGAACTCATTGATGGGGACATGCTGCGCCGAGTGTGGGAGGAACTTGATTATCGGCTTGATGTCTGCGAATCACTAAAGGGGCACATATCGAACATTCGTGAATGCCTAAAAAAACTTTTTGAGTTTTTGTATGTGTGTGCAAAGCATTGTGAAAGTATCTCAAATAATAAACTTATTGTAGAGCTGTGAAATCGCTTCAATCATTTGTAATAACCCTGTAGTACCAGAAATGAAACGAGTGCTATAAAACCATCTACCATCTATTAGACAAAATGTTTTAATTCTTAAACTATAACTGACAATTTAATAAATTTCCTTGTACAGCTTTAGTTAATGACATTCAGTGTTGGTCGCATCTTCCACCGCAATGCAGGTCAAGGGTAACGCGCACAGAAAGCGAAGCATAAAAACACAGGTCGTTCACGTCCACGTCCCCTTAAGTCATCTATACAGTTTCATTTACTAAAATTTCTCTCCTGCACCAACTTCATCCCAGAGTAGCAATCACAACAGAAGCCCTCAATTATTTACTGGATATATCCTAATCTCTGCTTTCCTCTACAGCTTTACCCTCTACAACTCCCTTTAGTAATCACTTTTCCAACAACTTTGTATGGAATTGTAACGGTTCTGAATCCTCGCTCACTAAAAGGGAACAACAGCAGTGCACCACTAAGGGAACTGCAGCAAAGAGCTCCATCGTGAGGTATCATTCTGGTTACCTGCTAGCTTGCACGAGGGTGGTCGATAAATAATGAGTTCGACGTACAAGCCGGATTGTCTATGGTTCATAACCTGAATTTGCGTAAAATTTTACTTACATTTAAATTGTACTACAAATAACATATCTTTCAGGGAACACCACGACGTCATTAAAATATTAGCCACACTAAGTAAATTTATGCGTGTGGATATCTGAAAGTGAATCCAACGTACATTTCAACGAGCTTTTGGCAAGTTGTAACACGATGAGTAAGCCCTGTAACAATTGTTATTTTACTCGCTGAATTGCTGACGGTATGGAGACTGAAGATGTGTACAGATTACATTATACTGTCTTTAATCGAGAAAACACTTCACACTGTTCACGGTGACCTGAAAGTCTTTGTGGGAAACTGATAGAACTGCACATTCACAACTGATACACGGCGTGTTATATACGCTGAACAGCAACACGCCAATTAGATCACGTGTTGTGCACCTGCAACCGACCCATTGCGTCAAGTGACATCGATACAGGGAACTGAGTAGTAGTAAAATATTTCACTTAATACTGAATTAAGTAATACAACTTCACTGAAACATATTACGTCGCTAAGAATCACAAAGCCGGCCGGAGTGACCGAGCGGTTAAAGGCGCTACAGTCTGGAACCGCACGATCGCTACGGTCGCAGGTTCGAATCCTGCCTCGGGCATGGATGTGTGTGATGTCCTTAGGTTAGTTAGGTTTACGTAGTTCTAAGTTCTAGGGGTCTTATGATCACAGCAGTTGAGTCCCATAGTGCTCAGAGCCATTTGAACCATTTTTTTAACAGTCACTAAATGAAAATCTTAACTTCATACATAACTTTTAAACGTATTAACAACTTATTATTTTGACAATTTTAAAACCTAGAAGAGGAGTAGTTATTGTGGTTCTGAAATGTCGCACATGTAGTTTTTATCGTGGAGTGAAACAGTTATAAGTAGTCGTAGAATTTCCCTACGACGGAACAACTGGTAGTCCGAAAGGGACACTGCTTAAGATTCTTATATATTTATAAATGTCTGAATTTGTCCTTCAGCCAAAGATAAACACATTAGATACCTTTTAGCTTGTAAATTTCCACATAGATAGCGCTGTATCATGTAGAATCTCTTCAGACAGAAAGTTAGTTCGTGCCGAGGACACTCGTGCGAGTTGTCGCCGTCTGCTGCAAAACTATTTTCTAAGTTTATGTTGGTAGCAGCAATGCTGGTTAAAATGAAATGTAAACGATAGTGATTAAATAAACATGTAATATCTAAAATGCAATTTTAAACTGCATAAACTGGAACACCCAGTGAACTTGCTGGTCTGCAAACGTAGACTACGTAAACGAGGGCGTACAAAGTATTTACAACATAAAATAAACACATGGACATTCCCGCGCTCGTGGCATTTACCAATTTCATATCATCATTTGCTTATAAAACCTGCACTTACCGGCCGAATTTCCCCGAGTGGGGCCTCCTGGCCAACGATGCCATACGTTCATTTACATTTATAATTGCTTATATATGTTTGAGAACTGATCAATAAAGGCACAATGAACAGGTAATAAACTGGCAGGAAGTCATTAAGAAAGACAATGACTGACTCACTGAAAATCCAATCTTCTATTCTCTTTTTGTCTAAACTATTTATCGTCCATGTTTCACTTCCATACATGGCTACACTCCATACAAATACTTTCAGAAACGACTTCCTGACACTTAAATCTATACTCGATGTTAACAAATTTCTCTTCTTCAGAAACGCTTTCCTTGCCATTGCCAGCCTACATTTTATATCCTCTCTACTTCGACCATCATCAGTTATTTTGCTCCCCAAATAGCAAAACTCCTTTACTACTTTAAGTGTCTCATTTCCTAATCTAATTCCATCAGCATCACCCGACTTAATTCGACTACATTCCATTACCCTCGTTTTGCTTTTGTTGATGTTCATCTTATATCCTCCTTTCAAGATACTGTCCATACCGTTCAGCTCCTCTTCCAGGTCCTTTGCTGTCTCTGACAAAATTACAATGTCATCGGCGAACCTCAAAGTTTTAATTTGTTTTCCATGAATTGTAATTCCTACTCTAAATTCTTGTTTTGTTTCCTTCACAGCTTGCTCAATATAGAGATTGAATAACATCGGGGATAGGCTACAACCCTGTCTCACTCCCTTCCCAACCACTGCTTCCCTATCAAGCCCGTCGACTCTTATAACTGCCATGTGGTTTCTGTACAAATTGTAGATAGCCTTTCGCTCCCTGTACTTTACCACTGCCACCTTAATTTGAAACAGAATATTTCCGTCAACATTGTCAAAAGCTATCTATAAGTCTACAAATGCTAGAAACGTAGGTTTGCCTTTCCTTAATCTATTTTCTAAGATAATTCGTAGGGTCAGTATTGCCTCACGTGATCCAACATTTCAACGGAATCCAAACTGATAGTTCGGTGATTTTCACATCTGTCAACTGCTGCTTTCTTTGGGATTGGAATTATTATATTCTTTTTGAAGTCTGAGGGCATATCGCCTGTCTCATACATCTTGCTCACCAGATGGTAGAGTTTTGTCAGGACTGGTTCTCCCAAGGCTATCAGTAGTTCTAATGGAATGCTTTCTACTCCCGGGGCCTTGTTTCGACTTACGTCTTTAGCGCTGTGTCAAACTCTTCAAGCAGTATCGTATCTCCCATTTCATCTACATCCTCTTCCATTTCCATAATATTGTCCTCAAGACAATATTATACTCCTTCCACCTTTCTGATTTCTCTTCTTTGCTTAGAACTGTGTTTCTATCTGAGCTCTTGGTATTCATGCAAGTGGTTCTGTTTTCTCCAAAGGTCTCTGTAAGTTTCCTGTAGGCAGTATGTATCTTACCCCTAGTGATATACGCCTCTACATCCTTACATTTGTCCTCTAGGCATCCCTGCTTAGCCATTTTGCACTTCCTGTCGATCTCATTTTTGAGACGTTTGTACTCCTTTTTGCCTGCTTCATTTACTGCATTTTTGTATTTTCTCCTTTCATCAATTAAATTCAGTATCTCTCTCTTACCCAAGGATTTCTATTAGCCCTCGTCTTTTTACCTGCTTGATCCTCTGCTGCCTTAACTATTTCATCTCTAAAAACTACCCTTTCTTCTTCTACTGTATTTCTTTCCCCCATTCTTGTCAGTCGTTCCCTAATGCTCTCCCTGAAACTCTCTAGAACCTCTGGTTCTGTCAGTTTATCCAGGTCCCATCCTCTCAAATTCTCACCTCTTTGCAGTTTCTTTACTTTTAATCTACAGTTCATAACCAATAGATTGTGGTCAGAGTCCACATCTGCTCCTGGAAGTGTCTCACAATTTAAAACCTGGTTCCTAAATCTCTGTCTGACCATTATGTAATCCATTTGAAGCCTGTCAGTATCTCCAGGCTTCTTCCATGTATACAACTTTCTTTTATGATTCTTGAACCAAGTGTTAGCTGTGATATTTAGGACTATTATAATCGGCGGAGTCATCTATCTGGTCAGTGAAGTTCTTGAAGTTCTGTCGAGCTTTTGGGATAGCTCTTGCAATGACTGTTGGGTTGTAACATGCCTAGGAATTTTGTTGGACTAGGAAGCTTCGTCATGAAAGTGCATTTCAGGGAATGTGATTTTGAAATGGAAGACCCGTATGGATAGCCGCGTTAGCAAGCTTCCCAGGATTCGAGGAGACACGCCGGACACGATGCAAACCACCAGGCGTATCAACGACGAGGGCTGAGTGTGCCGGCAACCCTGTATGCGGTTTTCATGAGGTTTCCCACATCCAACTATGTAAATGCAGGCCTAGTATCCACGCCCCATCACAGTTACATGATTTTGCAAACATTTAGAAAATGGTTGCACACTTTACATGATACAACACTAGACGTAAACGGTTGGAGAACACAAATTCCAGCCGGCCGTTGTGGCCGACTGGTTCTAGGCGCTTCAATCCGGACCGCGCTGCTGCTACGGTCGCAGGTTCGAATGCTGCCTCGGGAATGGATGTGTGTGATATCCTTAGGTTAGTAAGATTTAAATAGTTCTAAGTCTAGGGGACTGATGACCGCAGATGTTAAGTCCTATAGTGATCAGAGCCATTTGAACACAAATTCCACCCCTACCACAAACATTACCAAAACCATTTATCGATGTGACGCCCCCGTCAAGATGCAGTATGAAGATCAAGAAGGAAGAAGATGATTTTGAAGTGAAACAGTTGCGTTGCCCCCGATATTCCACAATGTGTATTGAAACATGACTTGCAACGTACGTGCAGACGGACTGTAACGAAACTACAACACCCCCGAAACGACATTACTCAAACTTGACATTTCAGATACGGCAAGGAAGTTTGTTAATGAAAATAACTAGACTTGCCTGTGTCCCTTTTTCGTTGGCACCCTAGCAAACAGTATATATAATGGCACGTGGTCTCACACTTGGCGTTCTATTTCTGCACATCGTGACTTTTATAAGTTTGCTCGTCGGCTTCCGCGTGAGCCCAACTTGTCAGACCATTGCGTAACTACTCCGTGCTGTGACAATGCTCATTGTACTCCTATTGACGTCACATGAGTGGCGTGGATCCTCGTCGAGTAAACATAAACAACACAGAGCGCACGGTTTGAGAACTTCTCCAGATTGTGCCGTGGCCGTACCAGCACGCGATTTCACGAAGGCAGCTACGTAACTGCTGATACGGAAAAAGAGAATTAGGAATTCCTGCCGGTACTCTGATCGAAGATAAGCGAGCAGTGTCACTGAGGTATGGGGTACTGTGTGTAATTACTGCAAATGGTGGAGTTGCTATGGTAACTGGCGCCCAGGGTAAACTTCGACCTTGCCCTCCACATCATTGATGATAGCTTTGCTTTTCTGTGTAATTATTATCGACGCTTCTGCTGCAATTTCATTTATGAAGAATAATACGATTTTACAATGAAGTTAAAATTTATAATTTTCAGTTATCCTGTTCTTATGATACAAATTCAACACAAGGAAAGTACACAGTAGAAAGTAGAATTGCTTGCAATAATAACACAGTTCCTCATTCAATGTTTCAATGCCAATCAGTGCAATGCCGCAATAAATAAATGCATTGGCTCGCTTGGCATCAACAATAGTCGAAAAAAGGCACAAGCGTCTTTGTAACGGGGAGAGGTAGTAGGTCTTATGTAACTGCTACGCAATACACTCCAATCCGAATCTCTTCACCATTTTCTTCCCTACATCTTCGTCACTTTCCTCTCCCATTTTAACACTCTCCAGTTATTCCCTTCTCCTTCATTTTCTTCTTACTCCTCCTGCTTTGCCCACCCTATTTACCTATAACTTTACTTTTTCCTCAAAACTGCACCCACGTCGAAATGTCCAGGTTAGGTTGCCACTCTCTAGTTACGCCACTGATTGCTGACATTATGAAGTCGTGCTATCGGGAGGTGAGCTAACTTGTGCCTATGACATCTATAATATACCCGTATAAAAGAGAATCATGAGAGAATCCCGTGCACAGCCTGTGCACATTCCAAATGGACACTGTATCTGCACCGCGGATTCTTGGAGAGAAGAACGAATTTATCTAGCATGCAAACAGAATACATAAAATAGCAAGAAATAATAGAGAAATAGTTCCAAGTATTTTACATCAGAAAAAGAGATTTCTACAAAAAGAAAGAACCGTTAACATCCAAAAATTTAAATCTCGATATCAGGGAAATATACGTGATACCGTTACATTTGAGAACAGTTCTATATGATTCCAAGATGTGTACATTTGAGAAGATGGAAGTGAAGAGATTAGAAGTAGGGGGTGATCAAAAAGTCAGTACAAATTTGAAAACTGAATAAATCACGTAATAATGTAGATAGAGAGGTACAAATTGACACACATTCTTGGAATGAAATGGGGTTTTATTAGAACCAAAAAAATACAAACGTTCAAAAACGTCCGACAGATGGCGCTTCATCTGATCAGAATAGCAATAATTAGCATAACAAAGTAAGACAAAGCAAAGATGATGTTCTTTACAGGAAATGCTCAATATGTCAACCACCATTCCTCAACAATAGCTGTAGTCGAGCAATAATGTTGTGAACAGCACTGTAAAGCATGTCCGGAGTTATGGTGAGGCATTGGCGTCGGATGTTGTCTTTCAGCATCCCTAGAGATGTCGGTCGATCACGATACACTTGCGACTTCAGGTAACCCCAAAGCCAATAATCACACGGAATGAGGTCTGGGGACCTGGGAGGCCAAGCATGACGGAAGTGGCGGTTGAGCACACGATCATCACCAAACGACGCGCGCAAGAGATCTTTCACGTGTCTAGCAATAATTTGTTTTGTTTTTGGTTATAATAAAACCCCATGTCATTCCAAGCATGTGTGTCAATTTTTACCTCTCTATTTACATTATTCCGTGGTTTATTAAGTTTTCAATTTTATACGGACTTTTTGATCACCCGGTATTTGGAATTAAGTGTTGCAGAACATTGTCTTGACCACCGCAAATAACTTTTTATCCAGAAGCAAAATAAAAAGTATATGAATCAATTGTTGTTTAGCTATCAGGATGAACGCCTTTCTTGTTACTCTAGTCTTTACGAGATATGGATAAATGTTTGAAATGGCTCTGAGTACTATGAGACTTAACATCTGAGGTCATCAGTCCCCTGGAACTTAGAACTACTTAAACCTAACTAACCTAAGGACATCACACACATCCATGCCCGAGGCAGGATTCGAACCTGCGACCGTAGTGGACACGCGGTTCCAGACTGAAACACCTAGAACCGATCGGCCACATCGGCCGGCAGATATGGACAACAGTACTTCTTTCTTAATGGCAACCTATATTTTTTAGTGCTAATCTTTTCCTATCGTGGCGGCCGGTGTGGCCGTGCGGTTAAAGGCGTTTCAGTCTGGAACCGCGTGTCCGCTCCGGTCGCAGGTTCGAATCCTGCCTCGGGCATGGATGTGTGTGATGTCCTTAGGTTAGTTAGGTTTAAGTACCACAGATGTTAAGTCCCATAGTGCTCAGAGCCATTTGAACCATTTTTTTCCTATCGTCATGAAAGGCATCAGTGTACCATTCACGTAAACATGACGTCCTTAGAATAGGGTGTCCTTTCGTCCCGGGTCCGCAGCTCGTGGTCTCGCAATCGCGTTCTCGCTTCCTGTGCACGGCGTCCCGGGTTCGATTCCCGGCGGGGGTCAGGGATTTTCACCTGCCTCGAGATGACTGGGTGTTTGTGTTGTCCTCATCATTTCATCATCATTCATGAAAGTGACGAGATTGGACCGAGCAAAGGTTGGGAATTTGTATGGGCGCTAATAACCGCGCAGTTGAGCGCCCCACAAACCGAACATCATCATCATTCGTCCCGGGAGAGTTCCGTTTTTCTCCAAAATGTCCCGCTGTCCCGAAAGTTTTTCTGGGGACCTTCAAATGTCCCGATTTTTTGTGATTTTACTCTCCCAGATGACTGATTTATATTTTATTGCGCATTGCGCAAGTATACACACTATGAAGCGCCACTTGTACAACTTGCTCTTTTTTTCTTGTTAATGTTTTGCACTGTTGATAGAACCGATTCTTGTTCGCTGTTTCGTCATCAAACGTAGGTGATATTTTAACATCAGTATAAAAAATGAGTTTACTCTTATCACTGGCAGCTGAGAAACTGTAGAATGTATGTTAAGCAAATCTAACTTTGTTATTGGACATGGTGGATGGCCCAATATTATGAATCACATTAAGCAGAAGAAAATCGCATGAGTATTCAAACGAAAATGAACTTCTCCTTAAAAAACATAAAACTGAAAAATGCGGAGCCAGTGAAGCAGATTAATTGTGAAAAATCATTTGGGATCATCGCAGTGCATAACGCAAAGGTGAACTTCAATGTCTACTAAATTTTGTCACAATTTGCGTATCTTTTTTCTATCATTTGTCTCAGCGTTTTTTCTAGACTTTTTAAAAGTCTCGCTTTCTTAATTAAAAGTGAAATGGACACCCTACATTAGAATCGTAACACAAAATTGGCTATGATTCTCCTGTGCTATCACACATACTAGATAGCAGGGCTAATGAATTCGTCCACTTGCTGTAGCTGACAGTAAACAAATGGAAACACAAGAAAACTCCAAGCCGGTTACTCAGTCAATTGTCTTCAGTTGAAGTTTTGGGTGAGTGCAATACAGGGTGTTACAAAAATGTACAGCCAAACTTTCAGGAAACATTCCTCACAAACAAATAAAGAAAAGATGTTACGTGGACATGTGTCCGAAAACGCTTAATTTCCATGTTAGAGCTCATTTCAGTTTCGTCAGTATGTACTGTACTTCCTCGATTCACCGCCACTGAGGCCCAATTGAAGAAAGGTAATGTTGACTTCGGTGCTTGTGTTGACATGCGACTCATTGCTCTACAGTACTAGCATCAAGCACATCAGTACGTAGTATCAACAGGTTAGTGTTCATCACGAACGTGGTTTTGCAGTCAGTGCAGTGTTTACAACTGCGGAGTTGGCAGATGCCCATTTGATGTATGGATTAGCACGGGGCAATAGCCGTGGCGCGGTACGTTTGTATCGAGACAGATTTCCAGAACGAAGGTGTCCCGACAGGAAGACGTTCGAAGCAATTGATCGGCGTCTTAGGGAGCACGGAACATTCCAGCCTATGACTCGCGACTGGGGAAGACCTAGAACGACGAGGACAACTGCAATGGACGAGGCAATTCTTCGTGCAGTTGACGATAACCCTAATGTCTGCGTCAGAGAAGTTGCTGCTGTACAAGGTAACGTTGACCACGTCACTGTATGGAGAGTGCTACGGGAGAACCAGTTGTTTCCGTACCATGCACAGCGTGTGCAGGCACTATCAGCAGCTCATTGGCCTCCACAGGTACACTTCTGCGAATGGTTCATCCAACAATTTGTCAATCCTCATTTTAGTGCAAATGTTCTCTTTACGGATGAGGTTTCATTCCAACGTGATCAAACTGTAAATTTTCGCCATCAACATGTGTGGGTTGACGGGAATCCGCACGAAATTGTGCAATCACGTCATCAACACAAACTTTCTGTGAACGTTTGGGCAGGCATTGTTGTTGATGTCTTGATTGGGCCCCATGTACTTCGACCTACGCTCAATGGAGCACGTTATCATGATTTCATACGGGATACTCTACCTGTGCTGCTAGAACATGTGCCTTTACAAGTACGACACAACATGTGGTTCACGTACGATTGAGCTCCTGCACATTTCAGTCGAAGTGTTCGTACGCTTCTCAACAACAGATTCGGTGACCGATGGATTGGTAGAGGCGGACCAATTCCATGGCCTCCACGCTCTCCTGACCTCAACCCTCTTGACTTTCGTTTATGGGGGCATTTGAAAGCTCTTGTCTACGCAACCCTGGTACCAAATATAGAGACTCTTCGTGCTCGTATTGTGGACGGCTGTGATACAATACGCCATTCTCCAGGGCTGCATCAGCGCATCAGGGATCCCATGCGACGGAGGATGGATGCATGTATCCTCGCTAACGGAGGACATTTTGAACATTTCCTGTAACAAAGTGTTTGAAGTGACGCTGGTACGTTCTGTTGCTGTGTGTTTCCATTCCATGATTAATGTGATTTGAAGACAAGTAATAAAATGAGCTCTAACATGGGAAGTAATCGTTTCCGGACACATGTCCACATAACATATTTTCTTTCTTTGTGTGTGGTGTGAGGAATGTTTCCTGAAAGTTTGGCCGTACCTTTTTGTAACACCCTGTATACACCAAAGAAGAAAGGGAAAAAAAAGTAGTGATGAACTTTTTAATCAATAACTACCTTCACTGTACACAACAAACCGTTTAAAAATACTACAGTTCATGTACCCGTAGTGTAAATAAGGAAACATTGTAGCAGTTACTGTCGTGCTAACTTACATTCTCCGTAGAAGAGTAACGTTTCTGTCTTATCTTCGACGGTGTGCAGTGTACTCTCACAAACTTTGAACTGGAGAAAGTTGGCTGAATGACCGATGTGCACTTTCGTTGTGTTTTCATATGTTTGCTGTCAACTGCAGCAAGCGGAAGACTTACGTTACTCCGGCTATCTACACGGTGTGCTAGTGCAAAAGATTAAAAATCAGTTTTGAGTCGTGGTTTCAATAACGTCACGTTTATGTCAATGGTATTACTTTGATTCATTTTTAAACAGTTCTTCAGGAGAGCAAGTGGATTACCGAACAAAAAATGTAAGTTTTCGTTGAAAAAAAATAGGTACCGCTGTTCAAATCTTTTTAGCGAACAAAGCTATAAAAAATTCACGCAGGTTAATGTCTCCCTGGTAGCTAAACAATATTTCCTTGATGCATTTATTATCATTATTCTCGATAAATGTTATTTTTGGTGGTAAGGACAAATGGGACGCCACGTGTGGGTTGACTGAAAAAGGAATGAAGACATCTTTCAAAGAATGAATGAAACAAATTACCTAATAAATAATATAATAATTTTAACAGAAGTAATGCTTAGGCACTATCACGAAACCAGCCTTTTGAGAAAACTGTAGATGAATGGGTGGTGAAAAGGAAGAATTGCTGGTGCTAGATACGAGCATCGAAGGCGGACAATCAGCGATGTGGGATGCTGTAGCTGTGCTGAAATGAAGAGGACTGACAGCCACTGACGGGAGTGATGAATCGCTTCAAACTAACCTTAGGACTCGTGTCTCGAACAACCGCAAAGTGTTCACTCATTCATGTTTTATTTAGTTGCACTTGTGTTCCATTCTAAACATCGCTTCCATAACTGAGTAGTCAGTACATATGCATACGTAAGGAAGGACCACGAGCGGCCGGAGTGGCCGTGTGGTTCTAGACGCTGCAGTCTGGAGCCGAGCGACTGCTACGGTCGCAGGTTCGAATCCTGCCTCGGGCATGGATGTGTGTGATGTCCTTAGGTTAGTTGGGTTTAATTAGTTCTAAGATCTAGGCGACTGATGACCTCTGAAGTTAAGTCGCATAGTGCTCAGAGCCATTTGAACCATTTGAAGGACCACGTTCGGTGCTCGATAGTGCGAAAAAGTTTTTCGTGATAGAAAAGCAGAACATAATCCACTACGCCTTATAAAGAAACTGAGGTAATACGTAACTGGAAACAGTTGCTCCAAATCAGTTTCCAGGAGAGATGTGCAATAATTACATGTGCCTTGAGTATTGCCAGACAATGACTTGTAAGACAGATGATGTAACTAGCTGTCGGATAGCGTATCGTAGTTTTCAGGATGTGCTAGCGAAGTTAGTACTTCTTCAGTCGCTACCGAAGGAAACATATAAAAAGAAGGGAGAAAGTTGTTTCGAAACGTCAAGCTCGAAACTGTTGCCGAAAGACCGCAGACAGCGTCAGCTCTGATACAAGAACACCACCGTAAATTTTTCTTGTACATTCTGTAGGTTGTGTAGTGCAACTGCGGTTAAAATAGTGGATGATTTGTACGGAATCTGCGAACAGTTTCGGCCGGCCGAAGTGGCCGTGCGGTTAAAGGCGCTGCAGTCTGGACCCGCAAGACCGCTATGGTCGCAGGTTCGAATCCTGCCTCGAGCATGGATGTTTGTGATGTCCTTAGGTACGTCTCTCCTCCTCCTCCTCCTCCTCCTCCTCCTCTGTAAGCCTCTTTACCTAACAATAACTTCTGCAACCTCCATTTGACCCTATTTATTTTTACTGTATTCATCCCTTGGTCTCTATGCAGAAAAACAGTCCCCCCCCCCCCCCCCTCGCAATTCACACTCATACATAAGAGCTCAGGCACACACGCACACACTTCCTTCCATTACCAAACTGACAGTTCCTTGATACTCTTGGATCTTTCTAATTAACGAGCCCGTCTTTTAATCAAGCTGTGCCATGACTTTCATTTCTCCTCATTTGCATTGAGTACCTATTTACTAGTTACTCGATTCAACCATCTAATTTTCAGCTTTTCTCTGTAGCACCACGTTTCAAAAGCTTCTATTCTCTTCCTCTTTCAGTTGCTTATTTTCCACGTTTCACTTCCGCACAAGGCTATGTTCCAGGCAAATATCTCCATAAAACACATCCGAACACTTAAAATTATATTCCATATTAACGAATTCCTCTGTTTTAGAAATTATTCTCCTGCCGAAGCCAGTTTGCAGTTTACGTACACTTTACTTCAACCGTAATCAGTTATTTTACTGCCCAAATACCAAAACTCATATACATGTTTTACTGTCACATTTCTTAATTCCTTCTGCCTCACCTGATCCGACAACATTTCATTACCTTTGTTTTACGTTTGTTGATGTTTATTTTTAAATCTCTTTTCAAGACACTACCTAGTCCTTTCACCTGTTTTTCCAAGCCCTTGCTGCCTTTGACAGAAGCACAAATACATCGGCAAATTTCAAAGTTTTTATTTCTCCCTCCTCCTGAAATTTCTCCTTGCTTCTTTAGTACTTGCTCCACGTACACATCGAATAACACCGGAGATAGATTAAAACCGTGTCTCACGCCATTCTCAGCCACTATTTCCTTTAATGTCCTTCATTCAAAGCTTTCATTTGCCCATTAGACAGCTTTGTGCTGATGTAGGATTATCAATAACTGCAGCTTTATACTTTGTTCCAGGTGCAGCTAGTCGTTGGGATTATCCTGACGTCAAGTAAACCCGGATGTTCTGAGCGTGGTAATTTATAAAGAACCATGACACACCAGCGTGGAAAACACAGCACTTACACTGACATGATCTAATCGAAAACTTGCAAACATAAAAGTTTAGTTCTAATCATCTCATGATGAACTTGCACTAACTCGAAAACTGCTTAGTGAAGAAATAGAAATATTTAAAAAAATATAAAGCATAAGAATGCAGTTGTCATTCAAAAAGAAAGCTGTACCGTCATTCTACTTCTCGGTATGTACGGTATGTTCCGAAAATATTCATCCGATACCACGAGTTCATACCTTCTACGTGAAGTGATATAAATATTTGAGGTAAATTTTTGCTGACATATCGAAACGAAAAGTTTAGCTTGATGCCAGTTGTAAGTTGTCGGCTCATGTGGTCGCTAGTAGTCATCTCCCTCCTCCAGCTTGCCTTCTTACACACTCACTAGCCCATTACCCAAAGTGTGTCGAGCCGAGGTGGTGACACCACAGCAACGAAACATCTAATGAGTTATCCGTGCCGCGCGATTTTCGGTGAGACTCCTGCCTCAATAATGAATCAGCTACAAAAGACATACTGAAGTCGCATTGCATCATTGGTCTCCAAACTCTGCTCATCTTATTATATGTGATGGGGGAGGGGCGTGGAAGGTTGTGAACATTTCTGTCTATGCATTTCGCCAAACACCAATGACAGTGATTCTAGTTACTCCAAACATTTGTTTATAACCTTCTGTTAGTCGTACGTTCAGAGGAGGACACGCTGAACATTTGTGGAAGATAAAAAAAATTGATTCTAAATGGAATAATAAAAAGTACCTTAAAAATAAATGTGCGTGCTTGCAGAAGGTAGGCTTTTGTTGTGGTCTTCAGTCCGAAGATTGGTTTGAAGCAGCTCTCCATGCCGCTCTACCTCATCTAAGTCTCCTCATCTCTGCATAACTACGACAACCTACATCCATTTGAACTCGCCTACTGTACCAAGCTTTGTCTCCATTTACAGTTTTTAACTACCGCACTTTCATTACAAAATTAACAACCTGAGGATGCGTCGTATACGTCGATCTTCTCTTTTAGTCAAGTTCGGGAATAAATTTCTTTGTTTGCCATTTCAGTTTATTACCTTTTCTTTTGTTATTCTACCTACTTGACTAATTTTCAATATTATTCTTAATCCCACATTTCAAAGGCTTCTACTATCTTCTTGCTCCTTATCGTCCACGTTTTACTTCTGTACATCTTATAAAAATACTTTTAGAAAAACTCTCTATCATTCCAACACATATTACACTATTGGCTATTAAAATTGCTACACCACGAAGATGACGTGCTACAGACGCGAAATTTGACCGACAGGAAGAAGATGCTGTGATATGCAAATGACCAGCTTTTCCGAGCATTCAGACAAAGTTGGCACCGGTGGCGACACCTACAACGTGCTGACATGAGGAAAGTTTCCAACCGATTTCTCATACACAAACAGCAGTTGACCGGCGTTGTCTGGTGAAACGTTGTTGTGATGCCTCGTCTAAGGAGGAGAAATGCGTACCATCACGATTCCGATTTTGATAAAGGTCGGATTGTAGCCTACCGCGATTGCGGTTTATCGTATCGCGACATTGCTGCTCGCGTTGGTCGAGATCAAATGGCTGTTAGCAGAATATGGAATGGGTGGGTTCAGGAGGGTAATACGGAACGCCGTGCTGGATCACAGCGGCCTCGTATCACTAGCAATCGAGATGACAGGCATCTTATCCGCATGACTGTAACGGATCGTGTAGCCACTCCACAGTCCCTGAGTCAACACATGGGGACGTTTGCAAGACAACAACCATCTGCACAAACAGTTCGACGACGTTTGCAGCAGCATGGACTATCAACTCTGAGACCATGGCTGCGGTTATCCTTGACGCTGCATCACAGACAGGAGCGTCTGCGATGGTGTACTCAACGACGAACCTGGGTGCACGAATGTCAAAACGTGATTTTTTCGGATGAGTCCAGGTTCTGTTTACAGCATCATGATGGTCCAATCCGTGTTTGGCGACATCGCGGTGAACGCACATTGGAAGCGTGTATGCGTCATCGCCATACTGGCGTATCACCCGACGTGATGGTATGGGGTGCCATTGGTTGCACGTCTCGGTCACCTCTTGTTCGGATTGACGGCACTTTGAACAGTGGACGTTAAATTTCAAATGTGTTACGACCCGTGACTCTACCCTTCATTCGATCCCTGCGAAACCATACATTTCAGCAGGATAATGCACGACCGCATGTTGCAGGTCCTGTACGGGCCTTTCTGGATACAGAAAATGTTCGACTGCTGCCCTGACCAGCACATTCCCCAGATCTTGAAAACGTCTGGTCAATGGTGGCCGAGCAACTGGGTCGTCACAATACGCCAGTCACCACTCTTGATGAACTGTGGTATCGTGTTGAAGCTGCATGGGCAGCTGTACCTGTACACGCCATCCAAGTTCTGTTTGACTCAATGCCCAGGCGTATCAAGGCCGTTATTACGTCAAGAGGTGGTTTTTCTGGGTACTGATTTCTCAGGATCTATGCACCCAAATGGCGTGAAAATGTAATCAGATGTCAGTTCTAGTACAATATGTTTGTCCAATGAATACCCGTTTATCATCTGCATTTCTTCTTGGTGTAGCAATTTTAGTGGCCAGTAGCGTAGGTGTTAACAATTGCGGATTTTTCTGAAACACATTTGTCGCTTTTGCCAGTCTACGATTTCTGTCATCTGTAGGTCAGTCATCAATACTTGTTTTATTGCCACTCCAAAAGAAATGAACACTATTTTTTTTAAATCCATCTTTTATTCTACAAGTCTGAAAGTTTTACAGTGTGTAGATACATCCTTCAGGAACAATATTTTCATTTCTCCACATAATTTCCATCCCTCTCAACTGCCTCACGCCACCTTGGAAGCAGCGCCTGTATACTCGCATCGTAAAATTCTGGACCAACCTGTTGGAGCCACTGTTTGGCAGCGTGCACAAAGGAGTCATCATCTTACAACCTTGTTCCACGAAGTGAGTCAGTTTCCCAAAGAGATGATAGTCACATGGAGCCAGGTCAGGACTGGAAGGCGGGTGTTTCAGTGTTGTCCATCCGAATTTTGTGATCGCTTCCAAGCTTTTTTGACTGACATGTCGGCGTGCATTGTCGTGCAACAGCAAAACATGCTCCTTTTGCCGATGTGGTCGAACACGATTCAGTCGAGCTTGAAGTTTCTTCAGTGTCGTCACATACGCATCAGAATTTATGGTGGTTCCGTATGGCATGATGTCCACAAGCAAGAGTCCTTCGGAATCGGAAAACACCGTAGCCATAACTTTTCCAGCGGAAGGTGTGGTTTGAAATTTTTTGTTTCCTCGGGCGAATTTGCATGGTGCCACTCCATTGATTGCCTCTTCATCTCTGGTGAAAAATGATGGAGCCATGTTTCATCACCTGTCACAATTCTTCCAAGAAACTCACCTCCACCATTCTCGTACTGTTCCAAAAGTTCGCTGCATACCGTTATTCTTGTTTCTTTGTGATCCACTGCCAACATCCTGGGATCCCATCTGGCACCATCCTTTTTTAACGCCAACACTTTCAGTACTGTGCAAACACTTCCTTCCCCTACCCCAACGTAACGTGACAATTCGTTCACTGTGATGCGTCTGTCAGCAGTCACCAATTCGTTAACTCTCTGCACATTGTCTGGAGTGTGTGCAGTACGAGGCCTGCCGCTGCGAGGACAATCCTCAATATTGCTGTGCCTGCTTTCATCACGTAACCTGCTTGCCCACCGACTAACTGTACTGCGATTGACAGCAGCATCTCCATACACCTATTCCAATCTCTTGTGGATGTTTCCCTCTGTCTCGTTTTCACATCATAAGAATTCTATGACTGCACCTTGTTTCTGATGAACGTCAGGTGTAGCAGCGATCTTGAAGACATACTGGGAAGGCGCCACTCACAGGAACAGGTTGATTTAAGTTTGAAAACAAGCGGGAAGGATGTATCTACAC
This sequence comes from Schistocerca piceifrons, assembly GCF_021461385.2. Taxonomy (NCBI): domain Eukaryota; kingdom Metazoa; phylum Arthropoda; class Insecta; order Orthoptera; family Acrididae; genus Schistocerca; species Schistocerca piceifrons. Next base: position 711,511,337 of record NC_060140.1, on the reverse strand, counting down.
TCTGTAAAACTTTAACACATGCAGAATGAAAACTGTATTTTTACAAAAATTGTGTGCGTTTCTTTTGTAGTGATCCACGTACAAGAGTAGGACGTTCTGACGCTCTCTGTTCTTACCCGTCGCTGATGACCTCGACGTGGGCGGGAAGCTACATTCTAATCTTCCTCCGTTGCTTCCTTCCTGTTCTTCCGCTGTGTCACATGACTGCGGGTGGCACATCATTCGGTGTAGAAACGCTGCGCTGATACACCAACAAATGAGACAATTTCATTCATGTTGTTGGCCTGTCAACATTCTGTCAAGACTCCACCTCAAGTCATCTCACTGTTTTGATTCCACAAAAGCGACTGGCTCATACATTCCACTTCACGGTCATGATATAAATCAGTGAATGCGGTCACATGACGACCAGGTACCAGCTCTGCACTATCTACAGCGCCTCAAAGCGACATTTTCTTTTAAGGAGATGTATAAAATTTTGTCCGGTGAACGCAATAATACTTGTTTCTAATCATAGGTTTGAATCTGATAGTGGCGTCCTGCCCTGATATAAAGACGGCGTATTAATCCGTAGGCATTGTGTAGCTCACAACATTAGGCACTGGAGCGGCGGAGGGCAGAGGAGCGCATTAAGAAGACACGTGTGTTGTGCGGCGGCGCGTGCTGGCCCCCTGGGCAACGATAAAGCAGGCGTCTGAGGGCGCAGCAGAGCAGGGGGCCGGCCGGCACCAGCCAGCCGGGCAGGCAGGCAGCGACAGGGCGCCCGGGCCGCGGCCGTGGCACGCCCACGCGCCGCACGCCCACGCAGCCGGCCACTGGCCGCCTCGCTCCCCACTCGTTACGGCAGCGCGCGCAGGTGCGGGGCCAGCGCTAAGCGCTCTGCTCGGTCCACGGCCACACGAAATCCGTTTGTCATAATCACTGAGTGGCGCTGCGTTAGCGGTGACGATTTGTGTAGTACCTGAAACTAGAGTATCAGGATGTTGACAACTACTGAGGTGGATGACAACTTATCTGGGTGGTTAGGTCAAAACTGCAAGTAATGGCGATAAACAACAGTAATAGTCAGAGAAGAACGTACAACACACAGTAAAGAATAATACAGCGTATTTCGAAAAGATCCACCAATTTCACAAGACTGAAGCGACAGGGAGCGTGGGAGAGGCTGAGTTGACGGCGCTGGTGGGTGTTGTGGACAAATTCCTATTAATCATTTATTGATATAAACCAAATATGAACTTAACACAGCATTGTAAGAGCGAGTTCAACCTGCCTGATCACAACAGTTTGATCTAAAAATATATGTGATCATATTTGGCTCGCATTCGGGAGGACGACGGTTCAATCCTGCGTCCGGCCATCATGATTTAGGTTTTCCGTGATTTCCCTAAATCGCTCCAAGCAAATGCCGGGATGGTTCCCTTGAAAGGGCACGGCCGACTTTGTTCCCCGTCTTTCCATAATCCGATGAGACCGATGACCTCGCTCCTTCCCCAAACAACCCAACCCAACCCAACCCATATTTGGCTGTAGGACAACAATTCTGTGCTCTTAAAACTGGTAGTTAAATATATGGCAATATTCTCTCATGTATGTTACATATAAAAAACGAATAACAAACCCAGTCATACATATTGAGGCACAACGATTCACTAAAGGTAATAACAGAATTGAGTGCTAAAGACAAATATTAAAATGAAAAAATGTTATGACGAATACTTAAATTTACGAAAGGCGTGGAAAATTAATCCAACACAATCTGTTATTTCTCCACATAATCTTGTAGGTGGAGCAACCACAACTATGAATATGCATGTTGGGTATTAATAACCGCTTCAGCTTCATTTGATCACTTATTACTTTATCACTACCGATTTTGTGGCGCTAAAAGCCACATCTACAGGTGAACATATGATTAAAACATTAGACGGACAACATTCGACAGACAACGAATGTTGGGAAAAAAGATCCCGAGCCTTTCCGTTCTAGTGTTTTAATCGTATGTTCACCTGAGGATGAAGCTTTTAGTTCCACAAACCGGTAGTGATACAGTAATAAAGGACAAAATACAGCTGAAGCGCTTATTAATACCCAAGTTTTTTTCTCTGCCAGTTTCGGTTGAAAAAAATGCGGAGGTAGTTGTAGGACATCGTGGAATTTTTCCGCTTCAGCCCCTATAGCTTAATGAAGTTCCTATGGGAGACGGCGCTGTACGTAGCCTTCAGCATTGCGCTGTAACGGAGGTGCGCTGCAAGGGGAGGGAGTTCCTTTCTGCGGAAAACCATAGCACATCAGATGTTCATAGGCGCTTGCCGAATGTCTATGGAAACTTGGCAGCGAACAAAAGTACGGTGAGTTGTTGGGTGAGGCGTCTATTATCATCGCAACAAGGTCGCGCAGACCTTTTCGATTACACCCGCGCCAGTCGGCCGCAGACACCCTCAGGAAATTGAAGAAACTACTCCAGTGCGCCCGTCGCGACAAAAACGCAAACGAATTTCTCCTCCTCCAATACAACGCAAGGCCTCATGAAGGTGTACATCTGAGAGGAGCTCACAGATCTACACTGGCTTGTCTTCCTCATCCTGCCTACAGCCCGCGTCTCACATCCTTCGACTTCCATCTGTTTGGCCCAATAAAGGGTGCACTCCAAGTGAAACAGTACTTGGATGATGGGAAGGTTATTGATCCATCAAGAAGTCGACTCTGGTGTCATGCAGGTATATGAGCGATCCCAGTAAGGTGGCTTAAGGCCATTGAACTGAACGGAGATTATGTTGAAAAACTAGGCTTTGAAGCCATAAGAGTGGGGAATAGTATGGTGTACTCGAAACCTGCATAAAACCAACCTGCTTTCAGAAAAAAAGTGACGCGTTACTTACTGAGCGCCCCTCGTACAATAACAGGAACTCTGTAACCAGTGGTACCTTTTCTTGTGAGTAGTGAGATACATTTCCAAGAATTCATAAAATTGTTTAAATAAGTATTCACGCACACAAAAAACGTACATGGCATGTACAGCAGTTAACTTGAGACACATCGAAATGTTCACATACGTTCGCGCAGCTGGGACACTAAACTTTGTAGAGTCACACTGGCACCCTGAAGCCAAGAACATAAACCGAACCATCTGATAGACAATCTCAGCGCTGCCAGCGCAATAAATACTTAAAACTACTGGAATAGTGGGAAGCCTCACGATTCAAGATCTCAACGAAGCACCACTTGAAACACATTGTTAAAGATAGTCGCACTGAACATTAATTTTAACCGTCGAAGCTTGAGGTGGCATAATAGTCCCTCTCACTTACACAAGATACCAAGAAACTGAGACATAGCCGCGTGTTGTAGCCTCGCGGTCTGAGACGTTCTCAGGTCCGAGCGGTTATCCCCGTCGGGGGTTCGAGTCCTCCCTCGGGCATGGATGTGTGCGTGGCGCCCTTAGCGTAAGTTAGTTTAAGTTAGATTAAGTACTGTGCACGCTTAGGGACCGATGACCTCAGCAGTTTGGTCCCATAAGACCTTACCACAAAATAAAACTGAGATATATCGTGTGACAAGGACACAATTGAGTGAACTGGATGTGAGAGACAGCAAAAAACATAGTACTGTACGAACCGTTATGTTCGAAATAACATCGCCCTCACACATGACCGAGCTGTTGTAGCCTCAGCTGAGCACCATGTTAACGCACACGGGCGCAGTTCTCCACACACACAGCAGCGAGAGAATGGCAGGCCGACAGCTTGTACTCGTTGCTGGTGACCCCACAGCGTCCGTCCTGGTGCCGTGTTCAGTACACGGCACAGAGGTAGTCACAACCCGAGAGCCTGCTCCCGGTGCCTGTTACTCCACAACATCCATGCAGCCGCCGTCCTCCGTGTGCAACACCGACAAGTGGCAGACAAACAGCCGACACTTAATGAGCACAGCTCAGGACTGGCCATGTAGCTCAGCGGTCGCAGCCACTGCTCTAATACATAGAGAGGCTGTTATTCTGGACGCTCCAGCGCTCCAGCGAACCATGTATTCCTTTCCTCGTCCACAGTCAGACTCGTGACCGACAGCGCGCACCATCCAAAGCTGCTTCACTTCTGCCTCTGCCAGAGATAACAAGCCTCTCTGATATCGGTTGTCACAGATGTACTGGCACGGATCATATTTCTTCTACATGAATGAAGAGAGGAACTTCAGGTGAATTTTAACTTATCTACAAGACTGCAAAGATTTCATTTTTTGAAGAACTATTCTATTTTGCAAGTATATATCTTTTGCCTGTATCATCCTCTTTTACCTTGCATATTTCATCTCTCTAAACCATCCATTTGTCTTCTATTGTATTTCTTTCACCCACTTTACAGTCCAACGTTGCCTGATACTCGCTCTGGAACTCACAACAGCCTATGATTACTTCTATTTACCGACGTTCCCTCTCCTTAATTTTCTACCTTTTTGCAATTTCTTCAGTCTCTACCTTCAGTTAGTAACAATGATTAAATTCCACATCTGCCACTAATTGTCTTACAGTTTAAAACCTGGTATCTAAATCTCTTTCTTACTATTACATAACCAACCTGGAACCTTCCAGTGTCTCTAGGTCACTTCCAAGCATACAGTAGTCTCTCCTCATGATTTTTAAAATAATGTTGGCGATGCTCAAATTATACTCTGTGCATAATTCTACCACACAGATTTCTCTGTCATTCATATCTCCCTAGCCCATATTCTTATACTATTTTTTTCTTTTATTCTTTTTCCTACTACTGGACTTCAGCCACCCATCACAGTTAAATTCTACTTCCCTTGAACTATCTGAATAATTTCCTGTATCGCATCATACATTTTCTCAACTCTCGTCTTCTGTGGAACTAATTGGCACACAAACTTGTGCTACCGTGGTGATATTGGCTCCGTGTCTCTCTTGGCTACTATAATTCTTTATTATGCTGTACATAACAGTTGTTATTTATTATTACCGGTCAGGAACCGGGGGACAAGTGTCACGTCTTGTCAATAATAATCACTTTCAAATACGTCGGAAACGACTAACATGCATTGGCCTTGGAGTCGGGTATACGACATTTTCATCTTCCAAGACGACAAAATCCGTCCTCACTCGGCTCCAAGCATAGATTCTTGGTTTGTCGAATACTCGGGCACCCTACGGACACTCGGATCGTCCGCTAAATTATCCACCCATAGCCCTATAGAAATGTCTGGAACTATTTGCAGCAGCGGTTGAAATATAAAACTTCCTGACAGATTAAAACTGTGTGCCGGAAGTACATTCGAACTCGGAACTTTTGCCTTTCCCGGACTGGTGTTCTGCCGACAGGGCTATCCAACCGCGACTAACTACCTCACAGCTTTACTTCCGCTGCAGAGCGAAAATTTCATTCTGGAAACATCCACCAGGCTGTGGTTCAGCCATGGCATGAGTAATTTAGATGCAGATATCCTTGGTGTAACGAAGCAGCTTCAAGCACTTAGTAAAGGCAAGTCTTCCGATCTAGGTAGCATACCTACTAGGTTCCTTCCAGAGTATGCTGCTAAAATAGCCCCACTCTTAAAAATGATATACAACCACTCACTTGATGAATGACGGAGAAAAATTGTCGTACCAATACTCCAGAACGGAAATAAGAGTAACACGCTGAATTACAGACCAATGTCACTGACTTGGATTTGCAGTAGGAGTTCGAAAGATATACTGTGTTAGAACATTATGCACTACCTCAAAGATAAAGGTGTACTGACATATAGTCACCACGTAATCAGAACATATCGTTCTTGTGAAAAACAACTAGCTCTTTATTCGCACGAACAAATGAGTGCTATCGACAGAGGACCTTCAATGGACTCCATATTTCTAGATTTCCAGAAGGCTTTTAACAATGTTCCTCACAAAAGACTTGTAATCAAATTGCGTGCCTATGGAGTGTAGCTCGAGTTGTGCGACTGGATTCATGATTTCATCCTAGAAAGTTCATAGTACGTAGTAATCGATGGAAAACCATCGAGTAAAACGAAAGTGATATCTGCCGTTCCAAAAAGCAGTGATATACGCCTTTTACAGTTCCTAATCTATAAAAAAAGGATTTAGGAGACAATCTGAACAGGCTTTTAGATCGTTTTCAGATAATCCTTTCATTTACAGGTCATCAGAAGATCAAAGCCAATTGCTAAATGACTTAGGCACTACGTCTGTCTGGTGCAAATAGTAGCAATTGTCTCTAAATAAGGAAAAGTGTGAGGTAATCCACAAGAGTACGACAAGGAATCCAGTTAAATTTCGGTTACACGATAAATCACACATATTTTAAGTCCGTCAGTTCGGCTAAACACCTAGGAACTACAATTCGGAACAACTTAGATTGGAACGATCACATTGGTGTTGTGAGGAAGGCAAACCAAATGCTGTTTTATTGGCAGAACACTTAGAAGATGTAGCAGGTCTAATAAAGAGACTGGCAACACTACGCTTTTTCATTCTCTGCCCGAATATTGGATTCTTACCAGATAGGATTAACGTAGGAGATCGAAAAAGTTCAAAACAGAGCATCTCGTTTTGTATTATGGCGAAATAAGGAAGACAGTGTCACGGATGTGATAAGCGAGTTGGGGTGGCAATCATCTGACAATGTCTTTTTCGTTGCTATGAGGTCTTTTCACGCAATTTCCATCAGAAACGTTTCCTTCTCAATGTGAAATTATTTTACTGTCGCCAAAGTACTTAGGGAGAAATGACGATTTTAATGAAAGGAGAGAAATCATAAGCTCATACATAAACATATTAGTGTTCATTTTGAGTGGAATGGTAGAGAAATAGTTTGATGATGGTTTGAAGAAGTCTCCACCAGGCACTTAAATGTGAGCTACAGGGTAGTCACGCAGGTGTGGTTGCAGATGACTGTCATTTTAGCTCCTTTTATATTACTATGTTTTGTAAATGGTTAAATTGGTGATAACGAGTTATCAGCCTAGCAGGAAATATTCTCTTCTTAACACGAAATTGACTCTTATTAATCTCTGTTTAATTTCGTAAGAGGTGTGAATTCAGTAGGTGAATAACGATTATAGATATTTAGACTGCTCTGGCCCCTCAAAGGAGTAACTTGCCCATAGCTACTGAGGGTGGCATTTTCTCCTTACGTGTTTTCCCAATTGTGGCTTCTGATAGTTTATATTCTGTACCGTAGTACTACTGACTTGCTCTAGTGCGACGAGTGTCTCCTCCATTGCCTGCTGATCTCTTGCAACCCTATCTATGTTATCAGCATAAGAGCGTATCCGAACTGTTTTGAAAACATAGTCCCCCCGCTCATCTGATTTTCCTCTCTCAGGCAATATTAAAACGGAAACACACTAGCTCATATCTTTGCCTTACACCATCTTGTGCATCTAGTGGTATCAGACACTATTCCTTCCGTTATTATTCTACTCTGTTGTTCAATCATTGTCATTCACACAACCTTCAACACTTTTCCAAGGGTTCCTAACTCCAAGAACAGTATAGTTTCTCTCTGTGTACGGTGTCAGATGCAGCTCTGTAGTCACCAAGAGGTGATGCGTGGCAATTCCCAATGCAGTAGTCTTTTTTGAAATTTTGCAGCTCTAATCATCAATGACCTGCCTGAATTGGGTATGGCATACCCGAAGGAACGTCCTGTCCGGAAACCACTGCCTCAAAGGTGGTGTGGTGTTTTATGACAGAGTGCAGTGTGATGCCGATACAATCTTCGTTTTGGTAATTATTCCTTTACTGTACGTCATAAACAATACTGTGAGCTGTGTTCATTTCCTTACGCGTTTAGCGTTTCCATAAGCGCGATAAAGGGAGCACACACTAACCACTAGAATCAGGCCTATACCGCAACTCCACCTACTCCATACTTCACTGTTAGCACTGCACATGATGGCAGTTAATATTCTCGAGGCATTCGGCATACCCAAACCGTTTCATCGGATTGTCACTGGGTATAGCGTGAATCACAAATCCAAATAACGTATTTTCAGCCATCCACTGTCCTGAGACCTCGCTCTTTGCCCAACGTCAAGTGTCACTTTGCATTAACTACAGCTGTGTGGCTTATAAGGAGCTACTCGGCCATTGTATCCCATACTTTTTAACTCCCTATGCACACTCATTGTGCAAGCTAGAATGCTGGAAGCACTTTGCAATTCACGAGTGATCTCTTCCGCTTATTTCATGAAATACTGTACAGTCCACTTTGCAACGATGGGCGGTTCCCGTCCATCAGTACATGAGATCTGCTTCTTGGTTTAGTTGCTCTTGTTTCTTCGCGTTCCCACTTCACAGTAACATCACCGACTGTCGGCTTGGACAGCTTTAGAAGGGTTGAAGCGTCCCTGACGTTTGTGCTCTCACGTGACATCCAGTGAGTAGTTCACATTCCAAGTAGTTGATCTCTACAGACCGATCCATTCTATTGTTACCGCTTCTCTGCTGACAACGCAGTGTTCATTGCCTCCTTGTATACTGGCACACCCGTGACATCTAGAGGTGAGGTTAGCATTAGATAGGGCAGTCCGAATGCTTTTAATCAGACAGTACACTTTATCAAAACCATACAGAAGTCGTTCCACTCAATTTCCAAACTCTGTGGCACTGGTACAGCAACCGTGATAATGCTGCAGAGAGAATTCAGTAGTGGTTACAATAAAGATGGATTTATTAATTCTTTATTTGGGATTCGTTTCGCCTGTACTGGAAGGCATCTTCAAACAATGTAGTAAAATTACAAAACCTTTTACATGTGTAATGGCCATATACAAAAATTCTAAAACAAGAAAACCACAAACAATCCTTTAACCTTATAACATAAAACATGCAGGTCCTAAAATGCGTTTGGAGTGGGAGGGACGGTAACTAAAAAGTGTACTAGCTTCCATAGTATGAAATACAAAACTGTGGGTAAATAATCATCTCATCAAAGGAGGAGTGAAACGCATAAAATTACGCCCAGGAAAGAATGGGCCAAATGCACGTAAACGCTAAAATAGTGAACAATACCGATAGTCACAAAAAAAATGGTTCAAATGGCTCTGAGCACTATGGGACTTAACTTCTGAGGTCATCAGTCCCCTAGAACTTAGAACTACTTAAACCTAACTAACCTAAGGACATCACACACATCCATGCCCGAGGCAGGATTCGAACCTGCGACCGTAGCGGTCGCTTGGTTCCAGGCTGAAGCGCCTAGAACCGCTCGGCCACACCGGCCGGCCCGATAGTCACAATTTGCACCTAAAACAAGAACGACGTCCGGTCTTATACAAGATAATTAGTAATGCTTATAAAAGAGAAACAGACAAAAGCCTACCATGTGAAGGTTTACAGTAATGTGGTGAAACACCACAAACCAATAATGAAAATAAAAGATAACTGTCGTAGAATAAGACGTTGTCGAACGTTTTTGTAGGTCCAGAAATCAATGACATTGTCTTGATTTTTCCTAAGTCTTCCATCCGGTATTATGCGAAGCATCGGAATTACTTTCTGCTGTCTCCAACTTTCCCAAATCCAAACTTGTCGTCATATAACAGATTCTCAGTTTCCTTTTGCATTATCGTACGTTACTGTCACTGTAATTGATTTAGAATCCTACTTTCTGACTCTTACTTCTAATTTACTGTATTCATTGTCGACGTTGAACAGCGCTAGAAGGAAACAACACGTCACTCACAAAACGAAGATGGTTCTCCAGTGACCAGTTTGCGTATCCGTTTTTGTCTTCCTAGTTCGAGGAGCTGAAATGTTCCGCTACACTAACTGAGAAGAGTTTTAATAGTATGAAACCTCCCTGCGTGACTCCTCGTCCAGTTTTTTTTAGTGAAATATAATGGAAGCTGTGTTCTAAGCAAAGAAGGGAAGGCAGAAAGGTGGAAGGAGTATATAGAGGGTTTATACAAGGGCGATTTACTTGAGGACAATATTATGGAAATGGAAGAAGATGTAGATGAAGATGAAATGGGAGATAAGATACTGCGCGAAGAGTTTGACAGAGCACTGAAAGACCTGAGTCGAAACAAGGCCCCGGGAGTAGACAACATTCCATTAGAACTACTGATGGCCTTGGGAGAGTCAGTCATGACAAAACTATACTATCTGGTGAGCAAGATGTATGAGACAGGCGAAATACCCACAGACTTCGAGAAGAATATAATAATTCCAATCCCAAAGAAAGCAGGTATTGACAGATGTGAAAATTACCGAACTATCAGTTTAATAAGTCACAGCTGCAAAATACTAACGCGAATTCTTTACAGACGAATGGAAAAACTGGTAGAAGCGGACCTCGGGGAAGATCAGTTTGGATTCCGTAGAAATGTTGGAACACGTGAGTCAATACTAACCTTACGACTTATCTTAGAAGAAAAATTAAGAAAAGGCAAACCTACGTTTCTAGCATTTGTAGACTTAGAGAAAGCTTTTGACAACGTTAACTGGAATACTCTCTTTCAAATTCTGAAGGTGGCAGGGGTAAAATACAGGGAGCAAAAGGCTATTTACAATTTGTACAGAAACCAGATGGCAGTTATAAGAGTCGATGGGCATGAAAGGGAAGCAGTGGTTGGGAAAGGAGTGAGACAGGGTTGTAGCCTCTCCCCGATGTTATTCAATCTGTATATTGAGCAAGCAGTAAAAGAAACAAAAGAAAAATTCGGAGTAGGTATTAAAATTCATGTAGAAGAAAAAAAAACTTTGAGGTTCGCCGATGACATTGTAATTCTGTCAGAGACAGCAAAGGACTTGGAAGAACAGTTGAACGGAATGGACAGTGTCTTGAAAGGAGGATATAAGATGAACATCAACAAAAGCAAAACGAGGATAATGGAATGTAGTCAAATTAAATCGGGTGATGCTGAGGGGATTAGATTCGGAAATGAGACACTTAAAGTAGTAAAGGAGTTTTGCTATTTAGGGAGTAAAATAACTGATGATGGTCGAAGTAGAGAGGATATAAAATGTAGACTGGCAATGGCAAGGAAATCGTTTCTGAAGAAGAGAAATTTGTTAACATCGAGTATAGATTTAAGTGTCAGGAAGTCGTTTCTGAAAGTATTTGTATGGAGCGTAGCCATGTATGGAAGTGAAACATGGACGATAACCAGTTTGGACAAGAAGAGAATAGAAGCTTTCGAAATGTGGTGCTACAGAAGAATGCTGAAGATAAGGTGGGTAGATCACGTAACTAATGAGGAGGTATTGAATAGGATTGGGGAGAAGAGAAGTTTGTGGCACAACTTGACTAGAAGAAGGGATCGGTTGGTAGGACATGTTCTGAGGCATCAGGGGATCACAAATTTAGCATTGGAGGGCAGCGTGGAGGGTAAAAATCGTAGAGGGAGACCAAGAGATCAACACACTAAGCAGATTCAGAAGGATGTAGGTTGCAGTAGGTACTGGGAGATGAAGAAGCTTGCACAGGATAGAGTAGCATGGAGAGCTGCATCAAACCAGTCTCAGGACTGAAGACCACAACAACAAACAATGGAAGCTGTAGCATTAACGCACATGGTGTTCGGTGTATCCACACAGATTGAATCAGTATCTTGTTTCTCAACCTCAGTTAGTACACGCCGTTTCTTACTTTTTTTTCAAAAGCTTTCTCAACTTCTATGAATCACAAACAAAGCTCAGATTTACTCTCATTACTGCGTTCTTTAATTTCGTTAATTACTTGCAAACTTCGTATTGTGCTACATACTCTTCTAAAGCCTCTTGTTACTTGACTACTAAATTCTAAAACTGGTGATAATTTTTGTGTATTATTTGGCTATTACGGAGAGGAGGCTAAACATTTTACGTCTTTTCTGTCTCCTTTCCAGTGAAATAATAAAGGCAGGCAACAGTTTGAAAGGTGTGTATGTAAACTTCCGTAACATATTTTTTTTATGTCTAGAGTCGCACTCGTAAGTCGTAAGGCTTGAGTTACTTATGAGCCCGCAGTCTCGGCAGAGAAGCTACTCTGCAAAAAGATGAGTTAGAGGTGATCTTTGCTCTGCGAAGATGCGCGCCAGATTCATCTGTTGATTGCGAGGAGAGGTAACAGACGTTCACTTTTGGTGTTAGATGCGAGCAGTCAAGTTATGGTTTAGTACCAGTAAGCAGCAAACAATGGAGATCTTTGGGAGTTATATTATGGATTAATGGAAGGCTTATTGTGGAGCGAAAAAGAATTCATTTTTACATTGAAACTGTTATGCTCTTTGTGAAGAATGGATTACAGGTAATGATAAACTTTGTTTTATTAGTGGCAGCTGTTTGAAAATACAGCAGTCTTGGTTCGTCCAACATCCATTATTTTGTTATGATTTATCGACAACTGGGAGAGAAATGGATTTAAGAACTACATTTTGGATTTTTGTTTAAGGAGAGGTTATACATGTGAAGTTTAATTTTTCTAATTCTGGAATTATAATTACGTTATTTCAGAGAAAGCTTGACTATTATTGAAGTTTCATTGTATGTTAGCCTCTTGGAGTGGCGGCGCGGTTAGTGGCTGCATGGCACGAATTGCGCGGCCGACAACTGAATGTTTTTAAATCAAATGATATAAGATTGCTATAGAGTTCATTTAACCAAGAGTCGTTGTCCACGTCGCAAGAATCAATTAGTTTTCAATTTATTTAAAGCCATTATCAAAAATTATGAACCAAGAAAGAATGGTAGCAATGTTTTTTAGGGAAGGCATCGCACCTTTCCGTATCTCAGTAGTTAGATTTTGGAACTCTGCTATCGAGACGTGTTGTAGTTACGAGAGCAGTTTGCACGGCGTTATCCAGAGCGAACCCGGTAAGCCAAATGGTGTCGAAAAAAAGTTTTTCTTTAATTGAATTTCACATGGACCAATTTTAATTTCAAAATAATCTGTTTTCCATCAAAGTTTATAATCAGATTTTGTGATAAAAATAAGTTTCAGGCAGGGCATGATTTTCTTTGAATTCGCGCACTTAGATTTGTCTGAGCATATGAATTTTGTCAGCAACGTTTGCCGTTACGCAAGCTATCAACTTTGACGTCGCGTATGCGCACGATTCAAAACAAGAAGTCCAAAGTTTAGCATCTAACAGACAGTTTAACATTAAAAACACAATCAAGATTACAGATCTACTGTCACTAAAATCCATTTAAACAGATAACTTTCAAGTTAAAGGTAGTTATAGCTATAATCCTTTCCATATTCTAAATCTGAAGATGAACAGCTTCTACTGAGACCTACCACTGCAGAAATTATTGCTGAGTCAGTCTTCAGGAATTAATTTTCTCCGCAGAAGTTCTATAAACAATTTAAGAAGTTTCCTTGAAACTTCCTACCTCCAGTCTGAACCACTTCTCTTGAAACACCGTAACTTCGAATCTTTTTCTTCTTTCTTTATACCTGGAGGATCGTACAAACACACCGTCGTTGGACTGTCATACAGACTTCCTCATGGAGGACGTGGAAATAAACACGTGTGCGTAGAGAAGCAACTGAAAGACTTAGAAAGAAATAAGTCACCAGCTAGAGATGGAATCCCTTTCGGTTGGGTTTGACAGACAATGTTCTGCGGCGTTGGCCACTTACATAGCTTGCATTTATCGCGAGTCTCTCGCCCGGGGCAAAATCCCAAGCGACAGGAATAAAGCACAGGTGACTCCTGTACATAAGAAAGGTAGACGAGCGGACCCGCATAATTACAGCCCAATATCGTTAACGGTGGTTTCATGCAGAATTCTTGAGCATTTTTCAGCACGAATATAACAAATTTCTTTGAGACAGAAAAGCTTCTGTCCACAAATCTGCATGGATTTAGAAAGTATCGTTTGTGCGAAACTCAGATTGCCCATTTCTCATAGCATGTCCTACAAAAGTGGATAGAAGGCAACAAGCAGATTATATACTGCTAGATTTTCGGAAAGCATTTGACACAGTGTCCCACAGCAGACTGTTGAAGGTCTGACCTTACAGAATAGATTCCAAGATATGTAAGTAGCTCGAAGACTTTTTAAGTGACAGAACAAAGTTGATTGTCCTGGACAGTGAGTTTTCGTCGGAGACAATGGTCTCGACAGGAGTGTCCCAGAGAAGTGTGATAGGACCGCTCTTATTGTCTATACACGTAAATTATATGGCGGGCAGGTTCAACAGAAATTTACGGTGGTTTCCTGGCTACTCTGTGGTGAACAGGAAGGTTATTGAGTGACTGTAGGGGGATACAAGGTGACATAGATGGAATAGCTTGTTAGTGTGGTAAATAACAGCTTGTTCAGAATGTAGAAAAATGTAAGTTTATGTGGATGAGCAGGAAAAAGTATCCTGTAACATTCAAATACAACATCAGTAGTGTGTTGCTTAAAACAGTCACATCGATTAAATACCTAGGCGTAAAACAGCACAGCGCCATGAAATGTAATGAGCACATCAAGTTAACAATTTGAAAGGCAAATGCTCGACTTCGTTTTGTAGGGAGAATTTTGGGAAAGTGTAGCTTATCTGTAAAAGAGACGACAAATATAACTATAGTGCGACACATTCTTGAGTACTGTGCTATATTTGTGACCGGTCGGTTCGTTCAGCCCGCAAGTATTGCGGAAATGCTTCGTGAAATCAAATGGGAATCTCTGGAGAGCAGACAATCATTTATCGGCAACGCGGAAATTTAGAGAACCAGCATTTGAGGCCAACTGCCGGTCGATTCTACTGCCGCCAGCGTACATTTCACCTAAAGACCATGAAGGTAGGAAGAGAGAAATTAGGGCCCTTGAGGAGGCTTATAGACAATAGATGTTTCCTCGCTGTATTTGCGAGTGGAACAGGAAAGGAACGGAAGTGGCTAGTAGTGCTACAGGGTAACCTCCACCATGCACCGTAACGTGGCTTGCGGTGTATGAATGTAGATTTAGATGTTGGATGGCTTCGTACGTATATCTTCTCACATTTCTTCCAAAACTACGCTTTAATGTTTCATTGTTTTCAGCTACATCTTAATATTTTTGCTATGTTTCGTGAAATGTGTGCAACTGTCCACTCTAATCTCTGCGTCGAAAATGGAAATTTTGCTCGGCTGTTCCTCTGGTGCGATTTAAAGATGAGTAACTATGTGCCTACATGATACATCACCCTCATTCTTTTCCCTTTCCGTAATCGTTAATAACAACACAAGCACCACTACACATAACATTATGACCACTGCCCACCGCGAGACTGAGCCCCGCCTGGTGGCTTTGCAGACACGTGACGCGCTAAGGAAAATATAAAAGCGGGGCAGAGACGAATTGGGAATCATTTTCACGACGATATGGATCACAAGTTGAGAAATCCACCTACGTGAACGACTTTGATGAAGAGAAAACTTTTATGGCCTGTACCTGCAATCGAGAATCTCGGAAACGGCAAATCTGGTCGCTTGTTCTCGAGCTACTGTCGTCAGTACCCATGGAAAGTGGTTGAAGGACAGTGAAACGACAAGTAGGCGACAGCGTGTTGGAAGGCAACGCCTCGGAACGTGGACGTCGAAGGCTTTCCAGCTCTGTAGAGTTGCATATGTGGCAGACTACAGTGCTGGTACGACCACAAGCGTACAGGAGCGCACCATTCGTCAAAAATTGTTCACAACGGGGCTCCACAGCTGGCGACCCGTACGCGTTCCAATGTTGATTCATCGACATCGCCAATTACGACTTTATTCTGCACGCAATCAGTGAAACTGCAGCGTGGTCCAATGGAAACGGGCCGCCTGATGGGATGAATCATGGTTCTAGTTACACCAGCCAGACCTATGGTCGTGCCTGCATGGGCCAGTATCCAGGGGAACAGCTGCTCGAAACATGCACTAGTCTATTCATGCACCTTGGGATCCATGGGACCTGTTGTAGTAATGGAGGGCACAATGGCAGCTGTACACTACGTGAACATTATTAGGGCCACAAGCATCCCTTCGAGGTTGAAGTCTTCCCCGACGGTGATGGCATCTCCCAACAAGATAATTGTCACAAAGCCAGGACCGTGTTAGTGGTGTGAAGAGCGCCACCAAATTCTCCTGATCTGAACGAGATGGAACATATGTATGACATTACTGGGCACCAGCTCTGCGCCTACAAAACGCCATGGTGTAATTTTTGGGAATGGAGTAACCTGGGCGTAGACACTTGACGCCACATACCGCTGAAAACCTACCAAGGACTTCTTGAACCAACGTCACGCAGATTCGCTGCTTTACTAAGTTTCAAAGGTGGTCTAACACCCTATTAAGTGGGTGGTCATAGTTCTTCGGCTCATCAGTGTATGTACATGCTCCGAACATTTGGCCACGAATTAGTAAAATGGTTCAAATGGCTCTGAGCACTATGGGACTCAACTGCTGAGGTCATTAGTCCCCTAGAACTTAGAACTAGTTAAACCTAACTAACCTAAGGACATCACAAACATCCATGCCCGAGGCAGGATTCGAACCTGCGACCGTAGCGGTCTTGCGGTTCCAGACTGCAGCGCCTTTAACGGCACGGCCACTTCGGCCGGCCACGAATTAGTAACCGAGTTGATGATCTTAATACACTTGTACTACGTGCTTGGCTGTATCGGCAGGCGGCACCATTTTGGTTTGGTTCCCCTTTCAGTACCGTGGTGCGTTGATTTCAGTGGGTACTACAGCTCCAGCCGTGTATCTGCAAACAAACAGAAATGAATTACGTAACTTCATTTTTTCGTGGTGATAATTAGAGCTTTATGACGACGCTGCGTGGAAGAGACCACATAATCTTTCGCAGCGGAGCCCTAAAAAAGTTCTCCATTCGTTTACCAAAAACAAACAAGTTATAGATCGAACTTTAGTTATGTACTTTAGCTCTCCTTTTCCAGAGGGTCACTTGAGCTGACGAAAATTTCTACAGACGGAATTCCTATAAGACGGGAGATATCACTCTTAGCAATAACTGGGTTGGCTTTCTGTTTTCGCGGCAGTAGAACTTTGGAATATCTTAAGGACGCTAAACTTTATTCGCACTAAGCAATTGGACTTAGAGAATTTAATGACAAGCAGGTTCGAAGTAATTACTACAATTTGTAGTTATCTCAGTGAGATGGCCGCAAAGGTCGCTAAGCAGATATCATATAAGCCCGTTGTTTCCATTCGTACAATAGAACTCTCCCGCAGTTGTCCTGTAAAAAGGTGCAATAAAATGCGAAGGGTACTACTAGTGGTGCGTAAGAAACTTGTATACCGGTAGGAGGAGGAAAGGGAAAGACTAGTCAAGTATCTGACAAAAGACGGATAATGCTTTACAAAGATAACTCAGTTACTAATTGACTGTATGTTTCATTTACATGAGTCTTTTCTTCATCACAAATAACACATTTCATAGTATACTATTACAAAAGACGGATAATGCTTTACAAAGATAACTCAGTTACTAATTGACTGTATGTTTCATTTACATGAGTCTTTTCTTCATCACAAATAACACATTTCATAGTAGACTATTATCTTTGTTCTTGGAAATAATTTTAAAAACACAGACAAAAATATTACTATGTCGTTTGGTATGCTCTCGACATCAGGAAAAGAAGCAGAGAAAGTTTTATTGAATAGTTGAAGGATGCAGATACAGGGGAATGGAGGCTCAGATACAACCAAGAGCTTGAGGAACTGTACCAGCAGCCCAACATAGGAGGAACTGTCAAAACCAAACGACTGCAGTGGGCCGGCCATGTGGCCCGGATGGAGGATCACAAATAGCCTCCGAAACTCCTGGATTTCACACCTACAGGAAAGAGACCGCCAGGGAGACTCAAGAAGCGTTGGAGGGATTGACTCCATGAAGATTTAAACCAAGTGTCAATAGATGTGAACGGATGGCGGATAGCAGCAATGGACAGAATACAGTGGAGGAGGGAACTTGTAGATGCGTGCGGTCCACTGGGCCTGATCACGTAGTAGTAGTAGTAGTAGTAGTAGTAAAGGAGAGGCGATTAGGATTTAAGCAAGGTCATGCTCTCACAATCTTGTTTAGGCTGTCCATCTCCATCATACCGAGGAAAATCAGACTACATTTAGGGGTGGACATAGTCCCCAGCTATAGATGCATACTTGTATTGGTCCATTGTGCCTTCCAGGACGACGAAATCACCCAGGGAATGCCACGAAAACATTCTCCATATCATAACACTCTCTCCTCCTGCCTGGACCCTTCTGACGATTGTCGCAGGGCGGCAGACGTCAACGGCCATCTGTCCGACAGAGCATAAAACGTGTTATGTCTGAAAAAGTGAACTGACACCACTCAGTGGACGTCTATTTTCGATACTGCCGTGCAAATTCCAGTCTTCGATGCCAATGAACGGCAGTCAGAATTGGTGCATGTGCCAGCCGCCTGCTGCGGAGCTACATACGCAGCAATGTTCGCTGAACATCCGTTGAGGAGGCGATGCTGATAGCCCCTTGGTTCACCTGGGCCGTCAGTTGCCCAATAGTTGTAGTCTCTTCATCCGTACACGCCTCCGCAGCCGTCTTTCAGCCCTATTGTCTGTGGCTCGTGGTGCACCGTAATAGCCTTGTCGCCGGTTTTGGGTAGTGCGATTTTTCCATTTACCGTATACTTTACGCACGGCGGCACGCGAGCCGTTCACAAACAGCCGCCTCGAAAATGTTTCCACACTTCACCCAAAAGACAATTATCATGTACTTATGGACGTCAAATAAATCGCTCCGCTTTATACATATCACTCACTGCTTTTGTGCCACCTGTCGTCTGTGAGTGGTTATTGTACTTTGACGTCGAACATAGGCGGTGGTCACATTAATGTGACTGGACGGTGTATACTGCAGGACGCTTAGTTAAACGTGAATCGAAATCACATTGAAGCTTAGCAGTTTCAAATAACAAGATTAAATATCGGTAAAAACCGTAGTGGTGCGATGAAAAGCTGCCAGAAAATAATGAGTATGACAATCACCGAAACGTCGTAATTTTTAACACTGCCGCCCCGCTGTAAAGCCGAGAACTATTCATTAAAAGCGTATTCCGAGAACACCTACGTTCGCAATTTAAGGCCAATGTGACGGCCTGACCGGACATCTCCAGACGTCTTAATGCCCACGTGACTATAAAATCGTGATATTCGAACGATCAACGTGAACATCTCACTGTCGTTCATATCTCTGGTGGCGAGAAGTATATACAATTCATAAAGTACTTGTGTCTCGTGTAGGGCTAATCCTTTGGTTTTCTTGCCAATTGTGCCAGATCTACTGCACCAAAGACTGGAGCTCGGACAGCGGGCTGGAAGTTACTAAGTGTCATAAAAAGAACGTTTCCTTGTCGTGAACCAGTGTTATGAGATGGTGTTTACAGAGGACTTGTCTTGTCCCTTCTTTTGTACAGTGAGGCTTATTAAATCTCCTAAGTAATTCCCTGAGTGCGTCAGAAGAGACCTTGAGGTGTTTTTGAATGACGAGGTCTTCACGATAGCGCTTTCTACATAGCACCTCCGTCTTCATGACATGACAGCTCCTTTTCCATTTAGTAGCTTAAATTACTCGTTTTTGCTACCGCAAATGGCTTCTAGCGATAAATGAATCCGGCGCTGAACAAACAATGAGCTTCGCAGACTTGTTGCTGCTTTGGGTTTCAAAAAATGGTTCAAATGGCTCTGAGCACTATGGGACTCAACTGCTGAGGTCATTAGTCCCCTAGAACTTAGAACTAGTTAAACCTAACTAACCTAAGGACATCACAAACATCCATGCCCGAGGCAGGATTCGAACCTGCGACCGTAGTGGTCTTGCGGTTCCAGACTGTAGCGTCTTTAACCGTGCTTTGGGTTTGTCAAAACCATTTCAGTCTTATTAAATGAAGTTTTAAAGCCATTTGTACCGTATTTATGATTTTCAAACGTGATCTGAAAACATTTTCACGTGTTCCTAGTTACATCATTTTCCTAATAGAAAAGGAACGATTCCACATCGTGATATTCATATTGCGCCCTTACTAGAAGAGGGTTGCAGGTTCAATTTTCTCAAGTGAACGCTACTGGTGATGAACCTTCGCCATATCTTTAAAACCAGTCCTCCTCTCCTCACCCTCTTTTCCCTGTTCCAGTCGTGAGTGATGCAAAGGAACAACGATTGGCGGTAACTCTCGGTATGAGCTCTAATTACAATGATTTTATCTTGGTGATAATTTTGCGAGACATGTACGTGAGCAAGTAACATATTGTCCTACTCTTTGAGAAATGTGCTGTTTCGGAACTTCAACGGTTAACCTCTCCATGGCGCTTAACGCCTCTCTTGTAGCGTTTACTGCTGGAGTTTACCGAGCACCTCTGTAACGCTTTCGCGCTCACTAAGTGAGCCGTGACGCAACATGGCTCTCTTCGTTGTACGTTCTCTGTCTCTTCTAGCCGGCCGAAGTGGCCGTGCGGTTAAAGGCGCTGCAGTCTGGAACCGCAAGACCGCTACGGTCGCAGGTTCGAATCCTGCCTCGGGCATGGATGTTTGTGATGTCCTTAGGTTAGTTAGGTTTAACTAGTTCTAAGTTCTAGGGGACCCAGTCTGCCTTCGGCAGTGACACAGTGCGGACCGTGTTGCCTGCCGGCCGCGCTGAGGTGCGCGCGCCTGTTTGTTTACGCCGGAGCAGCTTCGCGTGTACGGTGTTGCGAGTCTAGAACGAGATGGCACACTCGTACAGAAAAACGACATTGAAGTTCAGTTTTGCGAACGACTATACACGACCAAAGGCACACGAGATTGAACGTTTCTTCAGAGAAGAGGTAAAAATCGATCCACAGGAAATCGTGGGAATCAATTTATTGCTCGTTTCAAGCGTCGTCTATGTCAAGCTTGTTGATGAGGCTGCTTGCGAAAGACTTCACCGAACGGATATCGTTTCTGTCATGCCGACGGGAATGTTGGTGCGGTTACAGTCGATCACGCGGGAATGGGGATCCGCACTATCCGAGTCTTCGAACTTCCGTTTGAGGTGCCGTCTGAACTTGTTACCGACGCCTTTCGACCATACGGTACAGTTCTATCCCATGTGGCCGAAAAATGGACGAGTTTTACCACGTACCCCGTTTTAAATGGGGTGAGACAAATACGGGTAGAACTGCGCAAGCACGTCCCCTCTTATTTGTACATAGGAGGTTGTCGATCGATTATAATCTATGATGGGCAACCTCGCACTTGCTCGGGGTGCGGGAAAGAAGGTCACGTCCGCTCGGAATGCCTCCAGCGACGTTTAGTGCAAACTCCACGGGATGACGTTCAGGCGCCACAACCGACGACTGTCTTACCGTTGACCTTTGTGGAAGCCCTGAGAGGCGACGTGAGGGAGACTTCCGATGGACACCAGCAGCTGCCCCCTATAGAGAACATGGACACCAACGGACTGGAACACCGACCACCGGTTCCACCACAGCAGACAAAGGACACCACAGAAGAGATGCAGCTGACGGCCGCTCCAGGCTCATCCGTGGTGGCTGCCAGTGCTTCCACCGAGAGCGTGATAGGCCAGGCCCAAGACGGAGGATACGCAACCCCAACAGCCGATGCGGAAGCAAGGCAACGGAAACAGCGTTCGCCGAAGAGACGAAAGAAGCGTCGACTGACTTCTGCTGACGATAGCCATAGTCCCGAGGGGACAGTGGACGACAACGACACTATCGACCTGAGACCAGTGGATTCAACAGATACCGAGATGACGATGCAGGAACTACACAGCGACGATAACTTGAACTCTCCTTCTGGTGACCGGAAGGCGGAAGTGGAGATGACAACTGTCCAACATCAGAGCGATGACAACGTTACCTCCCATCCTTCGACCGGTTCCGGACATATGCTGGGGGTCTGGGCGCAAGAAATGGACCAACAGGAACAGGATGAAAATACGAACGCGACGATTGCGGACAGTCCTGGCCAGAGGGCGAGAGGGGTCGGGAAATGTTGACCAACTTCGTGTGTTGAGGAGCGCCGGGGGTGCAGATGGACGCTTAATGACACCGCCCTACAACTGATGAACACAAGCCAGGCGTACCGCATTGCCACGATAAACATTAATGGCATACGGACACCGCTTAAAATTCAAATGCTGAAAGATATGTTACGCGCTGCGGACGTGGATATTGTACTCCTACAAGAAGTGCGTTTCACATCGCCGCCAGAGTTCTACGGTTACGAGGCACATTATTCAGTGCACGATGAAATTGGAATCGGTGTGGCGATTCTCACCAGGGAAGGAATAGAAGTGGAGGACGTCAGGTCTCTCCCTTCGGCACGCGGCATAGCGATCACTGTCGACGGCGTTCGTTTCATCAATTTATACGCACCATCTGGCTCCACAAAACGAAGAGAAAGGGCGACTTTTTACACCGAAGAGATAGCACCATTGTTCGCTGGACGCTTTGATAACTATATAGTGGGCGGCGACTTTAATTGTGTCGTCGACAAAAAGGACCAAGTACCTCATTATGTGCCATGCATGGAACTGCGTGCGTTGATTACCGAAATGGCGCTTCTGGATACCTGGGAACTGCAGCATGGTGACAGACCGGGTTATACGTTTGTCACGGGACACTCGGCGAGTAGACTTGATAGCGTGTACGTGACACGAGCTCTACGGACGACGATACTGGATGCCGAAATCTGGCCAGCGGCTTTTACGGATCATATGGCGTACGTCTGTACGATTTCACTAACGCGTCAGAAGATATGGCGGAGTAAAGGTCACTGGAAAATGAATTGTGCACTTTTACGTGACACTGAGTGTCACCGGTCGATAGAGGCGGCCTGGGAGACCTGCGTTCGCCGCCAACGAGCATACACCTCGGTTCTCCAGTAGTGGATTAAATGCGCAAAACCAACGTTACGGAGAACGTTGATACGATACGGGCAGGACAAATCGCAGTGGAACCGCACAACAGCCCTGAGGGAGCTGATGACCCAACAACCATCGCCGGAAAGGCACACGGCCATGCGCAGGATAAAAGCCAAGTTATTACAGCTGACGAGACTAAGAATGGAAGGTATAATGGTCCGGGCGAGATTGGCGGACACAGTTGCCGCCGAAACCCCCTCCATGCACCACGTGGTACGTGAACGCCAACGACGGCGCAGGACATTGATCAGGGAACTAATCTCTGAAACTGGCCATCAAGTTGTGCACCAGCGTGATATTGCGCATGTGTTTACCGACTATTTCCGCCAGTTATATGGACCTGTACATGTGAACCACGAGACACTACATGATGTCATCTCGGAAATGCCAGATAGAGGACCACCACTGGATGCAGAGACTTTCATCACAGCGATAACAGAGGACGAGCTGACAGACGCAATTGCCAGGGGGGCTCCGAACAAGTCCCCAGGACAGGACGGCTTCCCAATTGAATTTTACCGCGCCTTTACATACCTCATGGGACGGACCTGGATTCAGATGTACAACGAACTCCTGTTACCGCAGACTGAGATACCTGCCGAATTCACGGAGGGTATCATCATCCCAATACCCAAACCACGCGGTGGCAGAAATCCAGGAGATTATAGACCACTCACTCTCTTGAACTGCGACTATAAGATTTTCGCGCGCATCCTTGGGGCTCGCCTGCGGTCTTCACTTTCTGATAGACTCCTCATAGATCAAACTTGCCTCGGCGGTAAGAGCAACGTACATACGGCGCTCAGTGACTACCGAGATATCATCGCATTAGCAGCGGCATGCCGAGTGCGTGGGGCACTCGTCGCTATTGACTTCGATCATGCATTCGACAGAGTGGATCATACCTTTTTGCATGCGGTGATGGGCAGATTGGGAATCCCACAGGCCTTCATCCTAGTGATCCTGCGACTGTTACACAGCGTACGTTCAAAGGTCTCGGTGAATGGGCGGGGCACTGACTACATTGTTATTTCCAGGTCAGTTCGTCAAGGCTGCCCCCTTTCGATATTTTTGTATGCAATGGCTTTGGAACCCTGTCTATATGGTCTCCGAAGACGGTTGGAGGGAGTGCCGTTGCCACAACTGACCTTTCATTGCCGCGCTTATGCTGACGATGTGATGCTGGTGGCACGGACAGGCGAAGAAGTACGTACGGCGTTGGCATGGATACAGCGATACGGGATGGCGGCAGGAAGCGTGCTTAATCTAAAAAAATCACGCTGCATGAATGTCGGTCGAGGATTACATCCGGGGGAGGAAGGCCCGCTCATCTTAGTTAAGACCATAAAATGCCTAGGTATTACGTTCCACACGGATGTGCAGCGGACAGCAGCGGATAACTACCGACGCATATTGAAGCTGATGCGGACAATGGTGCTGTTACAGAAATTAAGAGCGTTGGATATGATTCAGAGGGTGACCTATGTTAACGTATACCTAGCACCGAGACTCACTCACGTAGCGCATGTCCTGCCTTTAACGCGCACAATGGTATCACGGATACAAGCAACTTACGGAACCTACGTGAGTGTGGGACACCTGTTTAAGATCCGATACACAACGCTTACGCTACCACCTGGAGAGGGTGGACTTGGTCTAGTGAACGTATATGAAAAGGCACGGGCGTTATTCGTCAGTACGATTTTCCGACAGTGGCGCGGTCACTTTCGCAATATCTCGGGTGCGTTGGCCGATGTACTAGCGCCCACTTCAATGCTGCCCCCAGTCGATGTGGGCCATATTTTACCGAAGCTGTCACATTTCAAGTCTTTTTTTTTTGGAGCTTAGCTATGTCAGAGATTCCTTCCCAACAACACGACTACCGACGACGCGAGACGTATACCAACTCTTACTGCGCCGGTGGCCCAGGAATACCCTGGAAAAGAAGTACCCAGACAAGAACTGGCGACAGATATGGCGCGTTATACGGAACGTTTACCTCCCAACGTCGGTACGCTCAACATGGTATGCGGTGATAAATAGGAAGTTCGCAACGAATCAACTGCGGCACGCGATTCATTTGGCAGACACTCCACTATGTTTAGGCTGCGCAACAGTGGACACTGATGAACATCGTTTAGCATGTAGTGGGACGGCTCCAGTGTGGCACTTGGCACAACAGACATTGGCGTTCCTGTTACGCTCCGCCCCTCACACAATTTCATCAGACACACTTTTTTTCCCCCAAGAATCTTATTTCCCGGACCAAAAAACCAATGCAGTGACATGGGTGCGGGGAATGGTGGTGGGCTACGTGTATAACGAATCGGAAAAGGACAAAATTGATTTTTGACATTTTCTCCTGGATGGACACACGAAGCTGCAACAGCATAAGAAATATAGGCAAGACTTCGCTAATTACTTGCGACTTAACATTTACCGACCCGCCGGCCAGATGGGGTGTGACGGGTGAGAGATGAGATAGACGAAGAAGCCGAGATAGCCATCGATCACACTTACGGACCCTTAGTTAATTTCTAGAAGACGAGCCAGTCTTATACGAACGTCTGGAGAACGAGTCGATAGATGGCTCTCTTGCTCTATCGAACGTCGGGTCGCCAGCAGGTGTCGCCCCCGACACGAATTTCATTTCATTGCTACAGTAGCATGTTTCTTTTGTATTTGTACTATCCGCAATGTCTTCATGTCTTTCATTTGGGCATTTTCAGTTTTATTCATTTCCTTAATTAATTAATTTTCTAATTAGCCACTATTTGTCAACATATGGACTTTGTAGACACTATTTATGCGATAGTACAACAACATGTATGTCAGCAAAGGTGGTAAGCCTGACATTGGAAACAAACAAAACAAAACAAACACAAAAAAAACAAAAAAACAAACAAAAAACAAAAAAACAAAAAAATTGAAAAAAAAAATAAAAAAAAGATGGTAGAGCACTTGCCCGCGAGAAAAAAAAAGTGGCCGTGCGGTTAAAGGCGCTGCAGTCTGGAACCGCAAGACCGCTACGGTCGCAGGTTAGAATCCTGCCTCGGGCATGGATGTTTGTGATGTCCTTAGGTTAGTTAGGTTTAACTAGTTCTAAGTTCTAGGGGACTAATGACCTCAGCAGCTGAATCCCATAGTGCTCAGAGCCATTTTTGTCTCTTCTATTAATCCAATCTGGAAGGATCCCAGGTTGGTGAAGAATACTCAGATATATTTTTCGGAGTAGATGCGCCTTGGATGGCCAGAGTGGCCGAGCGGTTGTAGGCGCTTCAGTCTGGAGCCGCGCTACCGCTAAGGTCGCAGGTTCGAATCCTGCCTCGGGCGTGGATATGTGTGATGTCCTTAGGTTAGTTAGGTTTAAGTAGTTCTAAGTTCTAGGGGACTGATGACCTTAGAAGTTAAGTACCATAGTGCTCAGATCCATTTGACCCATTTGAAGATGCGCCTTGAGCAAAACACAATTTTGTTTTTTCTTCTATTTCCCAGACATGTTTCGCTGAAGTTTTGGCTTTTATTTTTTTTCTATTAAACAAGAAAAATGCTCTTCACTTCTTGTAGACACATAAATTTGAGTTGTTAAGAAAATATTTTCTAATCTGAGAAACAAAGTTTTTTATGTATACCTTGCTGCTGCATGCTGTGATTTTCCTGCATTTTTATGTTTTTCTTCTGCTTCTTTTATTTCAAAGCTTGCCATCCACAACTATATAGAATTTAAAGCAAAAAAGTTATTTACTTCGAAAATTTACGATCTGGGAATATTACGGTTAGGCCTAACGGTAACTGATCCTATGTGGAAGATTTTGTGTATGTGTATTTGTGTCTGGGTATGTCTGCAACATGTTTCACTTACTTTCGTTTCGCCTTTACTTTCACTGCGAAAACTGTACAATGTAGCTTTCACTGTCACTTTACAAACTACGAAAACAAGATGGTGGACAGCTGAGCAGTTGAATATGTTCTGGGAAGGAGTTTTGAATCTTTGTGAGGTGTATCTACCATTCAATTTGTGTGTATGTGTGTGTGTGTGTGTGTGTGTGTGTGTGTGTTTGTGTGTGTATGTGAGTAAGTGAATGGGTGTGGGTTTTATTCATTTAATTACTATTTTTATCAATATTATTATTATTTGTGTGTGTGTGTCTCCGTGTGTGTTTGTGTATTAAGTCACTGAAGATACGTCGGTTTTGTTTATTTAATTTAATTGTGTGTGTGTGGGGGGGGGGGGAGGGAGGGGAAGTTTAGTTTGGGTGGGTGTGTTTACGTGTTGCTGATCGATAGTTCTTTGAGGCCAGGAAGTAGGGTTCCGTTACAGAGGCTTGTGTATTCATTTATTATGTCTCTTCCTTTTATTGCTTCCAGTTATTAGTTTTTGTGGGCCTCTTGCTGCATTTGAGAATTCTTAAGTTAGTATTGATGTCTTTTGGGCTGTGTATCATGTCGATAAGGTGTTCAACAAATGTAGAATGAAAGCTGTTACTTTTTTAATATTGTTCTGTGTATCTGGTATTAAAGTTTCTGCCTGTCTGCCCTATGTAAACTTATTTGTATTCCTGTCATATCTGTTGGTATAATCAGGTGTCAGCCTGTCTGATGTTTTGTAATCCGCTTCTTTCGTAGATGAATTACATTTCCTATATATTCTTCCAATGAGTCTCAAAGCGTCGTCTGATTTTTCCACAACTATGATTATGGGACCATTCCACTTGATGTCGGCCAACGCTTACTTCTGGGTATTTTAGAGTTAATTTTCTTGTCTGGCGTGTTCTACAAGAAGCCACCGGGCGTCCACATCTGTACAGAATGATCTGAATAGAATATCTGCACGAGTTTGACTATTATTCCATTCACTACCAGTTTAAGACGTTTGATAATGGCCTTTGAGGTAGAAAGTTGTCGTGCACAAAATAAAAGTGCATCTTGGGTTGAAATTCTGTTCACGGATTTTACAGTTCTTGCTGTATCCAGTGATTTACCACCGACGAATCTCTTAGCCTATTTATGCACAACGAGTCACGTTTACAGGCTCAACTGCCAGTCCCCGCACCAGCCAACTAGTTCTCTACAGGTCTTCCCGCATTTCGCTGAAGCCTTCTTGCGTTCCAGTCTTCCTGTAGAGAGCAGCATAGTCCACGAGTAGCCTCACGGAACCTGGCATCTTTTTAAATACTAACGTTGCATATACTTTTTTATGTATGTATGTATTGAACTGGGGACCTAGAAACGACGGAGAGGCTTCGTCCCCGGCGTAGTCCTCAGTGGTACACAACGCCACAACAGGCTACAGCAGTCCACTCGCCCCACCACCGCCCCACACCGAACTCAGGGTTATTGTGCGTTTCGTTCCCAGTGGACCCCCACCCCCAGGAACGTCTCATTCTAGACGAGTGTAACCGCAATGTTTGCATGGTAGAGTAATTATGGTGTACGCGTACGTGGAGACAGTGTTTGCGCATCAATCGCCAACATTGTGTAACTGAGGCGGAATACCGTGGAAAACCACCTTAAAAACCATCCATAGGCTGGCCGGTACACCGGACCTCGACACTAATCCGCCGGGCGGATTCATGCCGGGGACCGGCACGCCTTCCCGCTCGGGAAGCAGTGCGTTGGACCGCACGCCTAGCCGGGCGGGCTAATACTAACGTTACTAAAACACTCACTTCTGTTACGCGGAATTACCTTTACATCCAGGCCGGATTTTCATTCTACAGGGGAATGTATGCTGGTTTGTAAATTGTTGGCAGATTGGAATTGTGTGAGCAAGTGCTCTACCGACTGAGCTATGCAAGCGCAACTGGCATCCAGCCTTCACAGTTGTACTTCCGCCAATAGCTCTCTTCCACCTTCTAAAGTTCACAGTAGTTCTCCTGCATACCTTGTGTGTCGATTTTTATCTGCAAGGAGTTCCTCAATCCAATAACATCCGTGGACCGGTCTTCGGTAGGTTCGTCTTTTGTTTAACTAAATTAGAATGCGGATCCGTATTGACCCGGCTAAAAAAAAAAAAAAAAAAAATGTGTGTGTGAAATCTCATGGGACTTAACGGCTAAGGTCATCAGTCCCTAAGCTTACACACTACTGAACCTAAATTATCCTAAGGACAAATACACACACCCATGCCCGAGGGAGGACTCGAACCTCCGCCGGAACCAGCCGCACAGTCCATGACTGCAACGCCTGAGACCGCTCAGCTAAGCCCCCGCGGCCCCGACTCAAAACTGGCCACCTGTCTTATATAGGTTACTGCTCTTTCTGTCTGTCGATGTCAGTGTCCATTCTCTCACACAACAACAGAAAGAAAATGGCTCTGAGCACTATGGGACTCAACTGCTGAGGTCATTAGTCCCCTAGAACTTAGAACTAGTTAAACCTAACTAACCTAAGGACATCACAAACATCCATGCCCGAGGCAGGATTCGAACCTGCGACCGTAGCGGTCTTGCGGTTCCAGACTCCAGCGCCTTTAACCGCACGGCCACTTCGGCCGGCTACAACAGAAAACGTTTATCGATTTTCAAAGGGGTAGTAAGAGTTATAAATTATTCGTAGCGGACAACGAAGAACAGCATTACTTCAAAATAACTGTTGGTGCATGCGAAGAACAGTTGGGCAAACATGATTATGTTCACACAGATAAGAAACATGTGTCATTAATATGACCACCGCCTACGTGCAACTTCAAAGTGCAATAGTCACTCACTGACGGCAGGTGGCACCACTAGCAACGGGAATATGCAAAGCGTGTCGGGACGGAGGCGGAAAGTAGTGCAATCGTTGTTGAAATGCGGAAACGGAGCGATTTATCTGACGTCAAAGAGGGCTTGATCATTGGTTTTCGGACCAAGGGTGGAGGTATTCCCGAAACAGCTGAGTCTGTGAACTGGTTAAATCATACCGTGGATGGCAAAATGACGCTATCTAAAACCGACGTCTAGGCAACTGTGGTGCACCGCGGACCTTGGATGGCTGGATGACCGACGGCTGCAGAGATTTGTACAAGCGAATAGACGTACAACTTTTGAGCAACTGACCGCCAAGATGAACCAAGGGGATACCAACAGCGTCTCCTCAACGAGTGTTCAGCAGGCGCCTGGCTCGTACACCCACGCTGACTGCTGCTGCCGGCCAGAGTGGCCGTCCGGTTCTAGGCGCTACAGTCTGGAACCGAGCGACCGCTACGGTCGTAGGTTCGAATCCTGCCTCGGGCATGGATGTGTGTGATGTCCTTAGGTTAGTTAGGTTTAATTAGTTCTAAGTTCTAGGCCACTGATGACCTCAGCAGTTAAGTCGCATAGTGCTCAGAGCCATTTGACTGCTGCTCATCGGCGACGAAGGGTGGAATTTGCACACCAGTATCGCAACTGGACGTCCACTGAGAGACGACAGTTGGTCTTTCCAGATGAATCACATTTTATGCTCCATCGGACAGATGTCGTTGGCGTGTACAGCGCGAAATATCTGAAACCCCTGCAACCAGGAGGAAGCGTTATGGTTTGGGAATGTTTTCGTGGCATCCCCTGGGTGATCTTGTCGTTCTGGAAAGATCGTCGCAGTACGCATCTATCCTTGGTAGCCATGTGCATCCCTACTTTTTTTTTTTCTCGGCACAATGACATCAACCAGTTGAACAATGCAACGTGTCACACAGCACAGCTCGCACTGCACGTATGTGGTTCGAATAGCAACAGGACATGTTTAGCGCACTGCCCTGGCCATCAAACCCCCCCCCCCCCCCCCAGCTAAATCCAATCGATAATATTTGTTACCATCTCGATCTGGCTGTAGAGGAAATGGATCCACAAACTAGAAACATAACGCTGTTGTCCACGGCACTGGAGTCGGCATAGCTCCCCATCCCTCTCACAGCCGTCACCAACCTCACTGACTCTCTTCCTCCAGGTCCACGTTGCAAAAGGTTAAAGCTTTTGACAGATGGTCACATTAATATGACTTTGCAGTAAACTAATACCATCATGAACTGTATAAATTTATTATTTATTTGATTTCGAACAGTTTTGGGGATCCATTCACCATCATCACGCTAAACTACGTCAGATGTTGGTCATATAACCAACGAAAATCAGCACCATAAAAGGAACGAAAAAATCGGTGCCTGCAAACGGTCTGGTCAATGAAATGCACTAAATGCGCGACACGTGAGCTGATTCCGGCTGCCGACTTATTAAATCATTTTATGGTGCTGACTGCCGTTGGCTGTAAGATCCCCATTTGCCATAGAGGTGCCTAATAACTGAAACCAGTCGTGATAAAATAAATAATAAACGCGTACAATTCACGGCGTTATGTTTTTACGGCGATCGAACGAGTCTTGGAGTCTTGTGTATTGCAGACGTTCCTAAAAATTAGACGGTTGTTGTTGTTGTGGTCGTCAGTCCAAAGACTGGTTTGATGCAGCTCTCCATGCTACTCTATCCTGTGCAAGCTTCTTCATCCCCCAGTACCTCTTGCAACTTACATCCTTCTGAATCTGTTTAGTGTATTCATCTCTTGATCGCCCTCTACGATTTTTACCCTCCACGCTGCCCTCCAATACTAAATTGGTGATCCCTTGATGCCTCAGAATATGCCCTAAAAACGGATCCCTTCTTCTAGTCAAGTTGTGCCACAAATTTCTCTTCTCCCCAATTTTAGTCAATACCTCCTCATTAGTTATGTGATCTACCCATCCAATCTTCAGCATTCTTCTGTAGCACCACATTTAGAAAGCTTCTATTCTCCTTTTGTCTAAACTATTTATCGTCCACGTTTCACTTCCATACTTGACTACACTCCATACAAATACTTTCAGAAAAGACTTCCTCACACTTAAGTCTATACTCGATGTCAGAAATTTCTCTTCCATCGGGGATAGGCTATAAATCTGTCTCACTCCGTTCCCAACCACTACTTTCCTTTCATGACCCTCCACTCTTATAACTGCCATCTGGATTCTGTACAAATTGTAAATAGCCTTTCGCTTCCTGTGTTTTACCCCTGCCACCTTCAGAATATGAAAGAGAGTATACCAGTCAACATTGTCAGAAGCTTTCGCTAAGTCTACAAATGCTAGAAACGTAGGTTTGCCTTTCCTTAATCTACTTTCTAAGATGAGTCGTAGGGTCAGTATTGCCTCACGTGTTCCAACATTTCTATGGAATCCAAACTGATCTTCCCCGAGGGCGGCTTCTACCAGCTTTTTCATTCGTCTGTAAAGAATTCGTGTTAGTATTTTGCAGCCGTGGCTTATTAAACTGATAGTTCGGTAATTTTCACTTCTGTCAACACCAGATGGTAACAGCCGAAAATGTGAGCTGCAGTTCTGGTTGGTTGGTTGGTTGGTTGTTTCGGGGAAGGAGACCAGACGGCGAGGTCATCGGTCTCATCGGATTAGGGAAGGACGGGGAAGGAAGTCGGCCGTGCCCTTTGAAAGGAACCATCCCGGCATTTGCCTGGAGCGATTTAGGGAAATCACGGAAAATCTAAATCAGGATGTCCGGACGCGGGATTGAACCTTCGTCCTCCCGAATGCGAGTCCAGTGTCTAACCACTGCGCCACCTCGCTCGGTTGCAGTTCTGGGATCACTTTGTGGCGGAGGTCGATTGTTCTTACTACATTAACTATAACTTGAGAGAAGAAGATTTATCCTTGACCTTCATCTTCAGCATCAAACCAGATCGATACGATAACGGCGCTGTTACTGGAATAACACCAGAGATCGCAGTTCAGTAATCATTCAGAAATTATTCTCTTCGTGTTATCTAAGAGTAAACAATAAAGGCAAAGGTCCCGCGTCCGAGTCTCGGCTCGGCACACTATTTTAATCTGCCGGGAAGTTTCAACTTTGATTATTTTAACACAGCGGAATACTTCACTTCTCTGACAGATTTTACAATTTTTCTTCCATGTTTCCTTTCCTCTTTAGTTTTTCCGTTTTCTTTCTATCTTTCCTTCTAGTTGCATGAATCCATGTCCTCTGAGGTCCTGGACGTTACCCGAGGTGCCCAGTCCAGTAACACCCTGCCGTTACCGCTGCATAGTTTCCGTAACTATCCGGAAATTATTCTCTGCTTGTTATCTAAGAGTAACTAACAAATCGCGACATGTCACAGTTCTCAACAATAGAGAGCCCTCTTGAGCGACGCATGCCGTTGCTTAGCATCAGTCTGAGATGAGCCGACTGACGAACAAATGTCTGTCTTCGTCCCCAGTGAACAACGTCTTAGGAAAACCATCAAATACATCAGCAGCACGGACCAACGGCAGCTGTAAGGAGGTAAGCCAGTGAACTCAGTTCTGTCAATCTATGGTAGCAAACACAGGCGTCAAATCGATCGAGCCTTTCATTAGGAACACAACACGGATTCTGACAGGCATATACACTGACTGTAATGAATATCGAGATATTTAACAGCGCAGTTATATAGGGTGATTCAAAAACGACTTTACAACTTCACTTACATACAATATTTTGTAGACGATTTAGATATATGGTTAAAGTGTCAGCCTGTAGCAAATATTTCATTCACTTGTAGGTGTAGTAACGGATTCCGCCACTAGGAACAACAAAGTTGAAAATCTAAGTGGGTGATCTCACAGGATATTCTGGGTAAAATGTGACAAGAAACTGACTTCAAGTGGAACTTTTGCTGTGTGACCCACGGCAGTCGCATTCAGTCATGGTAAAAGTTAAAGTGAAAGTGAGTGTACGGGATAAAACATCCAATATTTTGCTACAAGACGACACTTCTATTCCTTTACTTGCCGCCTTAATAAAATTCCGTGTATAATTAAAGTTGTCAAGTACTTTGAGAATCGTCCATAATGAGAGTAATTTTATTGCACAAACAAGTCATCCACGCTGTTAAACAATATTTCTCTGGTGCAATTTGTGTTGGAGAAGCTTATACTTAAAAAATCTTGTAGTTATCGTAAAACTAGAATGTTATAAATTATGCTTTCGCCTACGAAGTTACCATGGAAACTATATTTCTAAATACACAATAACGGAAATTTCA
Source organism: Schistocerca piceifrons (assembly GCF_021461385.2). Lineage (NCBI taxonomy): Eukaryota > Metazoa > Arthropoda > Insecta > Orthoptera > Acrididae > Schistocerca > Schistocerca piceifrons. Next base: position 711,477,436 of record NC_060140.1, on the reverse strand, counting down.
ACAAATGTATTACCATAATGTCTTTAAAGACAGCTTTTTCAAGCATGTATCATAGCAAATCGCCATTTTATAAAAATTTGTAACGTGTAATAGACTGGATTCAGGCATTAATCTGTATATTTGTTTATCAGAAAACCAATTTTCCAGGCGGCCGCTGTGGTCGAGTAGTTCTAGGCGCTTCAGTCCAGAACCGCGATGCTGCTACGGTCGCAGGTTCGAATCCTGCTTCGGGCATGGATGTGTGTGCTGTCCTTAGGTTGGTTAAGTTTAAGTAGTTCTAAGACTAGGGGACTGATGACCTCAGATGTTAAGTCCCACGATGCTCAGAGCCATTTGAACCATCTAAACCAATTTTCCATTGCATTATACGAAAACTGTTTGGCTATTAACTGAATACAATACGGTTTCAATTTATTGTCTCTTCTTACATGTAATGTCTCTTCTTACATGTAATGGGTCGGCTTTATAGTCTTCGAGCCAGTGGTGCGCGTATCCTGTCTCAGTGCTGCGCGCTCACAGTTACATGGCTTCCGGTGTCCTTAGCAGTGAATAGGCAGAGCTGGGCCCCAAGCTGCTAATAATTTGATCCCTCTCGCTACCAGATTTGACGATCAAACCACTATGGGCACAGTAAGCCCTATTCTGGTCGTCAATGCATAATGCTGTGTTTCATTTCGGTGATGAATAATTTACCCTTGTATCAGTAAGTATCATTACACAAGAATGGGAAAGATAATTGAGGGCGTGTCACATGACGATAAGTTGGGCTTTAGGACAGGGAAAGGCACCAGACAGGCAATTCTGACGCTTCTGTTGACAATGGAAGCAAGACCAAAGAAAAATCAAAACACGTTCATAGGGTTTGTGGACCGGGAAAAAGCGATCGACAATATCAAATGGTGCAAGATGTTCGAAATTCTCAGGAAATTATGGATAAACTACGGGGAGAGAGGGGTAATAAACGACATGTACAAGAGTCAAGAGGGAATGGTAAGGGTGAAAGACCGAGAACGAAGTGCTCGAATTAAAAAGGGTGTAAGACAGGGATGTAATCTTTCGCCCCTGCTGTTCAGTCTATATATCGACGAAACAGTGACGGAAATAAAAGTTCAATAGTGGAATTAAAATTCTAGGTGAAAGGATATCAATGATACGATTGGCTGATTACATTGCTATTCTCAGTGAAAGTGAAGAAAACTTACATGATCTGCTGAATGGGATGAACACTCTAATGAGTACGGAATATGGACTGAGAGTGAATCAAAGAAAGACGAAAGTAATGAGAAGTGGCAGAAATGAGAACAGTGAGAAACTTAGCATCAAGAGTGAAGGTCACGAAGTAGATGAAGTTAAGGAATTCGGCTACCTAGAAAACAAAATAACCAATGATGGACGGAGCAAGGAGGATACAACAAGCAGATTAGCACTGGCAAAAAGGACATTCCTGGCCAAAAGAAGTCAATTAGTATCGAACATAGGTCTCAATGTGAGAGAGAAATTTCTGAGATTGTACGTTTGGAGCACAGCGCTGTATGGCAGTGAAACATGGACTGTCGGACAACCGGAACAGAAGAGAATCGTATCATTTGAGATGTGGTGTTACAGAAGAATGTTGAAAATCGGGTGGACTGATAAGTTAAGGAATGAGGAGGTTCTGCGCGGAATTGGAGAAGGAAGGACTATGTAGAAAACACTGACAAGAAGGAGGTTCAAAATGGTTCAAATGGCTCTGAGCACTATGGGACTCAACTGCTGAGGTCATTAGTCCCCTAGAACTTAGAACTAGTTAAACCTAACTAACCTAAGGACATCACAAACATCCATCCCAGAGGCAGGATTCGAACCTGCGACCGTAGCGGTCTTGCGGTTCCAGACTGCAGCGCCGTTAACCGCACGGCCACACAAGAAGGAGGAACAGAATGATAAGACATCTGTTAAGACATCAGGGAATAACGTCCATGATAGAACATGTAGTCATTATGTCATTTGCTGTAACCTGGTTGTGGATAATTTGTTCTTAACCTCTTAACGCCGTTGTGGCCCCTCTGCTTTGACATATAAAGCAGTCCCATTAATGACGAGTTCATCGTGGGACACACACATGAACACTATGGCGCTGTCAGAAATCTTTGTATCGCCCGCAATTGGTCACCCGCATCGAGCCAGCTACATATGAGCGATTTACCAAGAAATTTCAGTTACATAATTAGCTTATTTATTACTGTTTTCTTTTTAAACATATGCAGTGGTAAGGCAGGATGACAGTTCAAATCCCCCTCTGGCTATCAGAAATTAGGTTTTCCACTATTGCAAGATAGGCCTAAAAAAACAATATTTTTCCGTACTTAAAATATCTATTGAGTTTATAGAGCGTGTTTCAGCAGCATTTCATGTCGTTCTCGACTTTTTACCTAGAGCTATGCCAGATATCTTCAGAGATCTTTTTGCGTTTCAAGATCTGTCTGTATGTACGTACTCTGCAAGTTACTGCACAACGCATAGTAAAGGGTATTTGGTACATATATTCAGCATTCCCTTTCATAGCACTTGCGTGTGTGAATCGAGGTGACAATGTCTCTTTGACTCCGTATGCTCCCTGATTTCGTTTACCTCATTGTCACATTCTCTCCGTGAGAGATCGGATGTAGGTAACAGTACCGGCTGGACAGTGTATCTTAAGTTCCAATTTTCTGAATGTAAACAACAAGGGTTCACCACAGAATTTCAGTGCTTCCAACGATTCAGTTTAAGGTTTTTGGGTATCATTTTTCCATGGCTTGTACCGTTCAGCTACGCTCCTGAATTCCTTCAGCGTCCTTCACCACGTAGAGTTCATTAAGACAGAGAACACAGGAACCGAATTTATTACCTTAACAGGTTCACTACACTTTCTTGAAATAGACAGAATACTAAATCATCAGTTCGCCATTCTTACCATTGGTTCGATATCATACGGGTTTGTAGTATCACAACAAGCTACTTAATGTTCTATTGTTCGCAGTTTCATGTGAACCTCATGGACAAAAGCCATTCTGGCGCTATACCAGATGAGTGTATTGGCGTCGGCCAAGAATTCCTCGGTGTATTAATATTCTTCTTCAATGGAAAGATATTTCGATTCCTACAGTAATTACCAGTACGTCTCAGTTAATGTTTGGCCTAATCAAAGATATCAACAATATATTGCAGTCTTCCATTCGTAATTGTACAGACTAGTATATAATCCGATGCTCTAACTTTGGTGAAGAGCCCGATACATAGGACAGAATTACGCAATTTTTTGCGCTTACTATAAACTGTGGTCATTCTTTAATTTCAATGTATTACCTGTCTGAAACTGCAATTATACTGAATACTATCCCATTAAACTTCAATTTATCATTATTCTATGTAAAACTTCTTTCAAGAACATGCTGTGGCAACTTCAGTTTGTCTTAAAAGTGCCTATGAATGTTCTATAAAACTTTTATCGATATAAATATATATTAATATTGTGTCAAAGAACCAGGGATAAGGGTAACAGAATAAAACACTGTGCAATTAAAATATAAATTGACTTGCATCTCTATTAATTATTTACCACAAGCGTTTCACTGATTTGTGGTCTAAAATTCTTTGCTTTCTAAATTCTACTTGTATAAAACCTGTCATCACTTTTTGTAGTACTGCATCCTCTATTAAAACTGTCAGGGATTTATAACCTTTAATTATAACACCGATTATGTAATCATCTGAAGCAATGCTGTGAAATATACTAATTCTTAGATGTTATTTATACGGTGGTGGCAATCGTATTTAAAGCAGCTAGTCTGTGTTGATTGTTGCCAGAAATGTGTAATGCCTCTCTTCGTCTGATTAAACTAATGTAATAAATAAAGAGTGATGATGAAACGGTGTTCGCGTTATGCTTACTGCCGCTAGCAGGCAGAGTTACACTTTCCTCCCAGATGAGTACATTTTCAAAACTATTTTTAGGTGTGCACTTATCATTCGAGTTATTATCTCACGGTGCTCGGCAGCCGCAATTATTCCAGTAGAATCATCTGTAGTTTTACAGAGTTCTTTATTCACAATGATTACGATGTTTATATTTTCAAGATTGTCGAATGCTAAGTATTTACACATTGCATGCCGTGTCGCTGAGAGCAATGTATGTGGTAAATTACACGATAGAAAGCAAAAGAATGGTGAAAGGCCGAGCGTAATACCACTTATTTCGAAGCTAGAGGCTTAGATGCTAAAAATGCAGTCTCACTGTAATATCTGTTGGGTGCTACCTCAAACTGTTTCTCCTAGACGCTGTGAACAGCTTCGCTTGTCATCGGTTAAACTCAGTGGGCTGTTTAGCATACCATTAATTGATATTCCGTAGTGAGTGTGTGCCCCAGGTTCCTACAGAGATTCATGCTAATTGATATTTATATCTCTGCTGACAACATGCCAGTACTCCGCTTTCCTTGCGTATGCTTCCAGCGGACGTCAAAGAGGCACGTCTCGAAAACTCCAGGCATGCCTGGGGAAAGTGTTCCGCAGGGCTCTACAAATGGGCCATTATTCATTCTTATGGCAGCAAACGCGAAGAGCGTAATAAGTCAGCGTCCAGGGCAAATCCACGAAGTTCAGCGCTCTCTCGTCCGCGCTTCCTGGTGGAGATAAAGCGTACTTTCTCTCTCTGCTCTCGCTTGGAAAACCCCTGGAACAGGCCATCAGAAAGAAACCGGAGATAATCTATAACGAAGAAACTAGATCACAATTTATACTCTTTCTGATGCAACATTAAGAAACTAGCACGATTCTTATGAACTTCAGTGGATACAGAATGAGATTTTTACTCTGCAGCGGAGAGTACGCTGATATGAAACTTCCTGGCAGATTAAAACTATGTGCCCGACCGAGACCCGAACTCGGGACCTTTGCCTTTCGGGGGCAAGTGCTCTACCAACTGAGCTACCAAAGCACGACTCAGACCCGGTACTCACAGCTTTACTTCTGCCAGTATCTCGTCTCCTACCTTCCAAACTTTACAGAAGCTCTCCTGCGAACCTTGCAGAACTAGCACTCCTGAAAGAAGGGATATTGCGGAGACATGGCTTAGCCACAGCCTGGGGGATGTTTCCAGAATGAGATTTTCACTCTGGAGCGAAGTGTGCGCTGATATGAAACTTCCTGGCATATTACAACTGTGTGCCCGACCAAGACTCGAACTCAGGACCTTTGCCTTTCGCGGGCAAGTGCTCTACCAACTGAGCTACCGAAGCACGACTCACGCCCGGTACTCACAGCTTTACTTCTGCCAGTTTCTCGTCTCCTACCTTCCAAACTTTACAGAAGCTCTCCTGCGAACCTTGCAGAACTAGCACTCCTGAAAGAAAGGATATTGCGGAGCCATGGCTTAGCCACAGCCTGGGGGATGTTTCCAGAACGAGATTTTCACTCTGCAGCGGAGTGTGCGCTGATATGAAACTTCCTGACAGATTAAAACTGTGTGCCCGAACGAGACTCGAACTCGGAACTTTTGCCTTTCGCGGGCAAGTGCTCTACCAACTGAGCTACTGAAGCACGACTCTCGCCCGGTACTCACAGCTTTACTTCTGCCAGTATCTCGTCTCCTACCTTCCAAACTTTACAGAAGCTCTAATGCGAACCTTGCAGAACTAGCACTCCTGAAAGAAAGGATATTGCGGAGACATGGCTTAGCCACAGCCTGGGGGATGTTCCAGAATGAGATTTGCACTCTGCACCGGAGAGTGCGCTGATATGAAACTTCCTGGCAGATTAAAACAGTGTGCTGACAGAGCCTCGATCTCGGGACCTTTGCGTTTCGCGGGCAAGTGCTGTACCAACTGAGCTACCGAAGCACAACTCACGCCCGGTACTCATAGCTTTACTTCTGCCAGTATCTCGACTCCTACCTTCCAAACTTTACAGAAACACTCTGGCGAACGTTGCAGGACTAGCACTCCTCACAGAAAGGTCCCGAGTTCGAGTCTCGGTCAGGCACACAGGTTTAATCTGCCAGGAAGTTTTATTTCAGAGCACACTCCGCTGCAGAGTGAAAATCTCATTCTGGAAGCACCCTCCAGGCTGTGGCTAAGCCGTGTCTCCGAAATATCCTTTCTTTCAGGAGTGTTAGTTCTGCCAGGTTTGCAGGAGTGCTTCTGTTAAGTTTGGAAGGTAGGAGACGAGATACTGGCAGAAGTAAGGCTGTGAGTACCGGGCGTGAGTCGTGCTTCGGTAGCTCAGTTGGTACAGCACTTGCCCGTGATATGTAAAGGTCCGTAGTTTGAGTCTCGGTTGGGCACACAGTTTTAATCTGCCAGGAAGTATTATATCAGAGCACACTCCGCTGCAGAGTGAGATTCTCATTCTGTAAACATCCCCCAGGCTGTGGCTAAGCTATGTCTCCTCATTTTCCTTTCTTTCAGGAGTGCTAGTTCTGCAAAGTTCGGAGGAGAGCTTCTGTAAAGTTTGGAAGGTAGGAGACGAGATACTGGCAGAAGTAAAGCTGTGAGTACCGGGCGTGAGTCGTGCTTCGGTAGCTCAGTTGGTAGAGCAGGTGCCCGCAAAAGGCAAAGGTCCCGAGTTCGAGTCTCTGTCGGGCACACAGTTTTAATCTGCCAGGAAGTTTCATATCAGCGCACACTCCACTGCAGAGTGAAAATCTCATTCTGGAAACATCCCCCAGGCTGTGGCTAAGCCATGTCTCCGCAATATCCTTTCTTTCAGGAGTGCTAGTTCTGCAAGGTTCGCAGGAGAGCTCCTGTAAAGTTTGGGAGGTAGGAGACGAGATACTGGCAGAAGTAAAACTGTGAGTACTGGGCGTGTGTCGTGCTTCGGTAGCTAAGTTGGTTGATTACTTGCCCGCGATAGGCAAAGGTCCCGAGTGCGAGTCTCGGTCGGGCACACAGTTTTAATCTGCCAGGAAGTTTCATATCAGCGCACACTCCACTGCAGAGTGAAAATCTCATTCTGGAAACATCCCCCAGGCTGTGGCTAAGCCATGTCTCCGCAATATCCTTTCTTTCAGGAGTGCTAGTTCTGCAAGGTTCGCAGGAGAGCTTCTGTACAGTTTGGAAGGTAGGAGACGAGATACTGGCAGAAGTAAAGCTGCGATTACCGGGCGTGAGTCGTGCTTCGGTAGCTCCAGTCTGCCTTCGGCGGTGCTACGGCACGGACGTCTGTTTACGTCCCTGCCGGAGAAGTTCGCGCTCGCGCAGTTGTTTACCTCTTCGGCGTACTCGTGCGTTTAGACGACTCGATATAGAATGGTACATGCATACCGAAAGTCGACTCTCAAGATTAGTTTTTCGAATGAATATGCGAGACCGAAAGCCTACGAAATAGAAAGGTTCCCGCGAGACTAAGCTAAACTTAACTACAACGAACTTTTCGGAATCCACCTCTCCATAGTGAGCAGTGTTGTTTACGTCAAGCTGATTAACGATGCAGTATGTGACAGAATCATCCGAGATACTAAACATGTACTCAAATTTCGTCACTCTGATGGACATGTTGGAGAAGTAACTATTGATCATGCAGGACTGGGCTTACGAAACATACGTATTTTCGAACTTCCCTTCGAGGTTCCGTCTGACTTGGTCGTTGACGCCTTACGCCCATATGGGAGAGTGGTTTGCCACGTTGAGGAAAAATGGTCCAACTTCACGACTTACCCCGTTCTCAATGGGGTGCGTCAAATCAGAATAAAACTGACACAACATGTACCCTCATACTTGTTCATCGGCGGATGCAGAGCTATAGTCATATACGATGGCCAGCCCAAAACATGCTCAGGCTGCGGGAAAGAGGGCCACGTCCGTTCCGAATGTATGCAGCGGAGGATAGTGCAAGTTCCAAACGGCGAACCCGTACCTCCGTCCACGTTAACGCCGCTGCCACTAACGTATGCGGACGCATTTCTAACGGATTCCATCCCGAAAAATGACCAGCTACAGAATCCTGACAGTTTACGGCAACCGACTGCGGCGGAGACCGCCTCCAGTGACGAAACGACGCACACCTCTGCCGCTCCGGCGCCGACGACGCACTTAACCGAGCGGACAGGATCGGTAGGAGAAATGGAAATTGATCCTGCTGTTGTGCCGACAGCTGCTTTCGTCCCTGAGCACCGGGAGTCACTTCCGCACTCGGATACGGAGGCGCACACGCGCAAACAACGATCGCCGAAGCGCCGCAAGAAACGACGGCTAGCGCCGTCGGATACCTGCTTACTGCAGTCCACGTCAGACGGACTTGGGTGTGACGCCGATACAGTGCATCCGCATGCGCAACGGGAGGTTATACCTCCCACACAGCGGTACGACACGAATCATGCTACACAGGGGTTGAATACAGACACACCGGACGGAAAGCCGACGGAAGGAGTCGCTCCACCCACCGCAGCAACGCCATCGCCTTCGGTCAGCGCGGCAGGAGAGACACGACGGGAGCTGGACTTCCAGCACAGGAACTGGGCCGACGAATCCGATACTGACCCCCACACCGACGACGCACCCGCCATGGCGAGTGCTGTGTCCACCGGATGTTAATCGCGCAGAAGATGCAGACTGACGCACAGACAGCATGTCACCGGGCAGAAGCACAAAAATTAACATAAGCGTTCATGTGCGCTTTACGCACTGAGGAACAGCGGCAGGCATATCGAACAGCCTCTCTTAATATTAATACGATCAGAACGCCTGTCAAATTGCAATTATTACGAGACATGTTGCATGCGTCAGACGTCTACATCGTTCTGCTGCAGGAAGTATGTGTCGAGAGCTTCCCCGACCTCTATGAGTGCGATACGTACATTACACCTACTACCGACGGCGGCAGCGGAATAGCGATACTTCTACGTAGCAGCATAGTAGCCGAGGACGTGGTGTACCTGCCGTCAGCGCGAGGACTGGCGCTCACAGTGCTGGGAGTACGAGTCGTTAACATTTACGCACCGTCGGGGTCAGACAGACGGCGCGACCGATCCCGATTCTACGCAGAGGAGATTGCAACACTATTCTTAGGTCGGTATGAACATGTCTTATTTGGAGGCGACTTGCGAGGTGCCGGGGCTAGCAGTGTATTTAACACTAAATTCTAGAATCTACACATGTAAATGATGCTCTAAGCCCCCCCTATTCTAACTCCGACTTTTGCTGTTGCACAAGAATTAAAAAATATACGCGAACTGACCGTAATCAACCCTGCAAGTGGAGTAGAAAAGAGTTTGGCACCTGCACTAATTTAATTTGATAAATAAGTTAAATAAAGGAAGGTTTCATTAACGTAGTGAGAAATGATGGGTTGCTCTACCGATTAACAGAATGAAAGTTCTGTCCAAAATAACAATATGATTTATTAAGACTAAACACAAAATAATAAACAAAAACACATGAAACATTTATAATACATCAAATTGGCTCAAATTGGATACACAAACAAACGCTGTGAAGGTGAAGTTGTCCCTAAACTAGATTGTGAGGTTTATGACGAAGTGGTATGTGGAGCCAATTCCTTGCCACTCAAATCTTAAGAGAGACACACAGCTAACCCAACATTAATTGCTGCTACTCAAGACAGAACAAAGTTAGAAAAAGACGAACAAGCGCACTCTGCTGGGCTCTGATTATCACCTAGGAAAATCCCTATCTGCCGGTGCTGCGGACATACATTACCAAACTGTCTTCTTATCTGCCAAAACACGATCTGGCGTACCGGAGGAGAGGGCTGGTTGCTTCGACGTCCTCGACCGAAAGGCGAGAGCCGACTACCCACAAGAGCACCCATACAGGCAGAACACAGAACATTCCCGCCCCCACTACAGTGGCCGTGGTTAAACGTTCCAATCAGCAACTCGAAAACCGGCAGAAAATTCCACTCCATTGCTGGAGCACTACCATTCCACCAATGGAGATTCTTGGCGCCAATTTCTGCGCTGATTTTGCTACGTCACGGAGCTATGCCCTGAGCAAGCCAATCACAGTTACTATTTTGCAGAAAGCGCGGGAATTTTCCCGCCACAACTGCCTGGGTACACAAGTCATTCCCACGCCTCACTGGTAGCCCGCCAGAAAGTGTTTTCGCTACGTTTCTGCGAAGTAACGGAACCTCTAGCCCAGCCGCTACTTCAGGCCCCGGCGGGCGTGTTTCTTGACAATGTCGGCGTCTGGAAAGCATTCACTCGACTGCCTCACACACGTCGGCTTAACCCTCTCGAGATCAGTGGCGCCCGCCTGTCACCGGACCACCTGGGTGACGAGAGACGCTGCATGGGATGTCCGCGTGTGAAGGAATAGCAACATTCCACCGCATGCAATTAGAGAGGAGAATCGTAAGATAGAAATATGAGAGGGGGCTCATGCCACCTCTCAGACTTCAACTGCGTGCTCGCACCAAAAGATCAACACCCACGTTATATGTTATACTTCGTGCCCAGAGCTGCGGCAACTCATACAGGACATGAAACTCATTGATACATGGGTGAAGATACATGGCGACAGACATGGATACACCTACGTCACGAGTCACTCTGCAAGTCGTCTCGATCGCATTTACGTAACACGTCGTCTCGAACCTGCGATCCTCGATGCGGAATTGTGGCCTGTCGCCTTTTCAGATCACATAGCATATATATGCACGGTCTCCTTGAGTCGTCAACAAGTGTGGAGGAGTCGCAGTGTTTGGAAACTGAATACAGCACACCTTAGGGAACCTGAGTGGAAACGCTTAGTCGAAGACACTTGGCATGTGTGTGAAGACGCCTCCCGACATATCCGACGACGTTGTAGTGGTGGCTGGAATGCGTTAAGCCTGCATTGCGCCGAGCGTTAATTGCATACGGAAGGGAGCAGATGATGTGGAGGCGATACACGACGGAATTTTATTTCACGATGTTCCACGAACTTTCTGTACAAGCACCTTCACAGGAGCGTCGTGCCGGTATAAAACGAGCACAGGCCCAAATAATTTTCATAACGCGCCGCCGCCTGGAGAGTGTCGCAAACCGTGCAAGGGCCTTTGAACGAGTCCATGGAGAATCCCCGTCGATGTATCACGTTATCAGAGAAAAACAACGTAGTCGCAGAACCTTAATACAGACGGTCGTACTGCCAGATGGTCGCCGCATGACAACGCAAAAAGACATTGCCAACGCTTTCGTGGAACACTACGGTCATCTCTATGAAGAAGCGGAACACGATCAGGCCGCCTTTCGTGAGGTCCGACGAACGCTCTCCGCGTGTCTCGACGAGTCGGCCAATCTGGAGTTAACAGGTGAAATCACAGTTGACGACGTAATGGAAGCGATTGATAAGGGAGCGTCACACAAATCGCCGGGGCCCGACGGGTTTCCGTTAGAGTTCTATCGTACATTTAAAGATCTCATGATTCCACGATGGACTGCCATGTACTGCGAATTGATGTCTCCCAACGTGCCTCTTCCACCCACCTTCGTGGAAGGAATGATCATCCCCATCCACAAACCATCTGGCGGCACAGGGATTCAGGCCTACCGGCCACTGACCCTTCTTAATTGCGCCTACAGGATCTACGCCAGGATACTTGCAGCACGCTTTAAACGCGTGATACGCCAAGTGATTTCACTCGACCAAACCCAGCTAGGAGGAGCTAGCAATATACAAACGGCACTCAGCGCCTACCGCGATGTTATCGCACTGGCTTCAACATGTCGTCTCCGGGGTGTATTGGTATCGATAGACTTCGATCGCGCATTTGACAGGCTGAGTCATGCTTATCTCACGGACGTGATGACGAAAATGAAGTTTCCGGAAAGTTTTGTCACCGTCGTCATGAGACTACTTCACGGAGCCGCATCCAAAGTGCTCATCAATGGACGCTTGGTGGGGCCCATCAACATCTCACGATCGGTCAGACAAGGGTGCCCGCTGTCAACGATATTGTATGCCATCGCTGTCGAGCCGTTTCTTTGCGGGCTCCGGAATCGACTCCAAGGAATGACGATAAGGCACAACAAGTTTATATGCCGAACATACGCAGATGACCTAGTGTCTTTAGCACGGTCAGGCGACGAGGCAAGAGCGGCCCTGCATTGGATTAATTTGTATTGTATGGCTACGGGAAGTCGCCTGAACATGGCAAAGTCGGGAGCGATGAACATCGGGAGAGGACTCCCGACAGGAAGTGTAGCACCATTACAGCCGATCACCAAGATGAAATGCCTAGGAATTATCTTCACTACAGACGTTCGACGCATGGTGGCACTGAGTTACAGACATCTTCTGCAAACAATTCGTGCGAGTGTCCGAAGTCACAGGTTAAGGACACTGGATATGATACAACGGGTCACCTTTGCCAGCACTTACCTAGCCTCTCGCATCCCCCACCTGGCAAGTTCTTCCTATGCCGGTGGTGTTGGCCCGCCGAATCCTGGCGGCACTAGGATATTTTGTGAGCACAGGTCTGCTTTTTAAGGTAGGATACGAAACCCTCACCCTTCCTCGTAGTCGTGGAGGTCTTGGACTAGTCCACGTACGCGACCGAGCAGTGGCTATTTATGTAACCACGATGATAAAGATGTGGACACGACACCAGACAAGTCTGACGGGCAGCTTGATAGACGAACTCGCTCCACCTTCTCGTTCGGCTCCGGTAGCGGTGGCTCACATCTCACCATCGCTTGCCCATATGCGAACCTTCTTTGTGGAACACAGTTATGTACATATGGAACTACCGACTACCAGGACGGCAACGGCACGTGATATATATCACATCTTGACTCGACGACGGCCGAATAATGCCGTAGAGCGCCGCCAACCAACGGTTACGTGGTCAGTGGTATGGCGTACAGTGCACCACCCACACCTTGATACGGGAACGCGCGCACTGTGGTATCAGGTGGTAAATGGGAAATACGTGACTCGTTCCAGGTTGCATACAATTCATATGGCGGACGAGCCACTGTGTCCGCAGTGCAATGTTATAGACACTGAGGAGCATCGCCTGATATGCGGTCCTTCGGCGGACGTATGGTGTTTGGTCAAAAAAATGATCGCCTTCCTCCTTCGGGTGGGGCCGCAAACGATAGATCCACGCACACTACTTCTCCCAGATAGGACATATTATCCCCGAACGAAGACAAACGCAGTGACTTGGATTCGAGGTTTCACTGTGCGTTATCTTTTCCGAGACGGCATTAAGAATGTGCTTGGCTTTTGGACCTTACTACAGGAACATCACTCACAGCTTATGAGACATCCGAGATATCGAACATATTACGCAAATTTTTTAGGGAGTGCCTTGCTTGATCCCCCACCCAGTTGGGGTGTCCCGGGTAGGAGAATGTAATTATTGTCTATAAGTATCAGAACAAGAAAGGACCAGGACAGTGGAGAGGATCCACAAACACACGTGAAGACGTACCCGACACCAACGCGAGGTATGACGGGATTAGCGAGGTACGCGCCTAAAAGAGGAACGTAGAACGTTATTGTTTTGTACTGACAGAAGCAGGATATTTTATTTAATTTTTTTCACTATTATGTAAAAAAAAGTCCACTTATTTACGTTTCCCAGAAAAATTTTATTTTATAAAGTCATCGTCTTATTTATTTAAAGAAAAAGTGCTAGAAGCAGTTTATGTTTGTTATTGTTCCACCGAATGAAAAAAAAAAAAAGTTGGTAGAGCACTTGCCCGCGAAAGGCAAAAGGCTCGAGTTCGAGTCTCAGTCGGGCACACAATTTTAATCAGCCAGGAAGATTCATATCAGCGCACACTCCGCTGCAGAGTGCAAATCTCATTCTGGAAACATCCCCCAGGCTGTGGCTACGCCATGTCTCCGCAATATCCTTTCTTTCAGGAGTGCTAGTTCTGCAAGGTTTGCAGGAGAGGTTCTGTAAAGTTTGGAAGGTAGGAGACGAGATACTGGCAGAAGTAAAGCTGTGAGTACCGGGCGTGAGTCGTGCTTCAGTGGCTCAGTTTGTAGAACACTTGCCCGCGAAAGGCAAAGGTCCCGAGTTCGAGTCTCGGACGGGCACACAGTTTCAATCTGCCAGGAAGTTTTATTTCAGAGCACACTCCGCTGCAGAGTGAAAATCTCATTCTGGAAGCAACCCCCAGGCTGTGGCTAAGCCGTGTCTCCGAAATATCCTTTCTTTCAGGAGTGCTAGTTCTGCCAGGTTTGCAGGAGTGCTTCTGTTAAGTTTGGAAGGTAGGAGACGAGATACTGGCAGAAGTAAAGCTGTGAGTACCGGGCGTGAGTCGTGCTTCGGTAGCTCAGTTGGTAGAGCACTTGCCCACAAAAGGCAAAGGTCCTGAGTTCGAGTTTCGGTCGGGCACACAGTTTTAATCTGCCAGGAAGTTTCATATCAGCGCACACTCCGCTGCAGAGTGAAAATCTCATTCTGGAAACATCCCCCAGGCTGTGGCTACGCCATATCTCCGCAATATCCTTTCTTTCAGGAGTGCTAGTTCTGCAAGGTTCGCAGGAGAGCTTCTGTAAAGTTTGGAAGGTAGGAGACGAGATACTGGCAGAAGTAAAGCTGTGATTACCGGCCGTGAGTCGTGCTTCGGTAGCTCAGTTGGTAGAGCACTTGCCCGCCAAAGACAAAGGTCCCGAGTTCGAGTCTCGGTCGGGCACACAGTTTTTATCTGCCAGGAAGTTTCAGTGGATACAGATTCATGTAATAAGGTTACATTAAAAAGAGACAATCTTGTGTTTTAATATCACAGTGTGAGACGTGTTAGGTTAGCCATCCAAACACTATCGTATTTCCTCGTGTGGAACATGACCTTTCTAGATGAAGATACTTCGCTCGATCCTTAGGTCTTCTTAAGAGAATCTGTCTGGAGTAGAAAATAGTATCAGTTGTTTCTCACAGTATCCAAAGAGGAATGTTTAATATTGAGGAATATGACGAGAACGATCATTTGAAACAAAAATCTTCATCTGGTGGATACCTTATTCCGAATGGTTTCCGTGATAGAACACATTTAACCAACATTTTTATTTATTTTCCGTATTATTCAGTGCACAGTCGGGTTTACACACATTACAGTTCGTAAACATTACAACATGCGTTTTGCAACGTATCAGTTGAAAAGTACGTGTACGTAAGACACTGACCACTGCACATTATCGTACACGTCACATTACATTTGTTGTGCGGTTCACAATACCATAATTGTTCGAATATCCCACTGCCGACATTAGTGTTTTTCATTCACTCATAGGAGAACGTGTTGTGTTGCTTGTTCGTGTACCTTTGCACCTTCCCTAATGAGGGCAGCTGCACCCATGATGCAACCAAGCAGTTCATCTCGCGTATTCACCTTTCGTTTGTACTCCTCAGTCTTCATCCAACCCCACGAAAAACTCTTAATGGCCTAAGGCCTGGCCCTCCTAGTTGCCAGTTAATTGAAGAGGGTATCCCACTCGAAAAAAGCCTCACAAACAAACGTTTGCTTAAATTAAATTTAAAGGCTTGGCACAAAAATCAGGAATTGAAACGAACATGTCGTACCTCGTTCATGGGCAAATAAAGGTGAATCACAAAAGGTGCTGGAAGTGACCGCCCTCGACTTGTAAACACAGTTGAACACAACGCTGCAGATTCTCCGAAGTTGCTGCCAGAACCTCTAGTGTCACTACCTGGATCTCACGGAAGATGTTCTCTTCGTAAATCTTCCAAGTGTGTGGTTTATTCCTATAGACCTTGCGTTTTAGGCCACCCCAGAGGAAAACGTCAGTTGGTGTTAAATCAGGTGACCTTGGGGTCACAGACCTTTTCGAAAGCACTTTACCGGTAACAAATGATTCGACCTCAGCCATGGTCGCTCGAGACGTGCGGGATGTGGCGCCATCCTGTTGGTTCCAGCGGAGGGTAAGTTCTTCGTCGTCCATCTAGTTCACAAATTCCCGAAACATTTCGATGTAAACTGCACTTGTCGCCGTAGACTCGAAAGAAATTGGTCTGATGATGCGACGCTGTCACAATGAGCAGAACACGCCAATCTTCCGTGAGTGCTGGGGATGTGGATTTTCATAACACCACAGACTTGTACCCTGAGAGTTTACATAGCCAGAGAGGTGGAACCACGCCTCATCACTGAAGCATGTGCACTGCAATATTCCTGGCTCCTGAACAATAAATTGCTGAGACCAATGGCAAAATATAATTCGTCTGTTTTTGACATTGACGTGCAGTTCCTGAACAACTGTAAATCTGTGTGGATACATGCCGTCTTTCGTCGCAGTTCTGTGACATATGCTCCGGGACATTCCACGTTCATGAGATAAAGTCGAACAGACTTTGCAGGAGAGGCCAGCAATCGTTGCTTCACGCCAGTCACTTTTTCTTTCCATAATGGCGGCCGTCCCCGGCAGTGAAGATCCAACACCGTTCCACTGCTTTCCATCTTGTTGACTAACTTTTGTTTGTTGTATTTACATGGTATATGATGGTCACCAAGCCACTCAACAAACATTGTCTTAATGGAACCAGTAATCCAACGTGGTTTCACAAGAAACACGCGCTCTGCGACAGAATACCGATACGTTGTCACTAAACACTGAACACTGAACTCCAGCAACACCGAAGGGCGGAAACACTCTGTTGCGTCAACCGATAAATCAGAATGCACTGCTGTGTTGACACGTCAAACGTCACAAATTAAAAAATGGTTCAAATGTCTCTAAGTACTATGGGACTTAACTTCTGAGATCATCGTCCCCTAGAACTTAGAACTACTTAAACCTGACTAACCTAAGGACATCACACACATCCATGCCCAAGGCAGGATTCGAACCTGCGATCGTAGCGGTCGCGCGGTTCCAGACTAGCGCCTAGAACCGCTTGACCACTCCAGCCGGCCGCCACAAATTATACGGTGTAATTTCAGCGAAATTGCTACACATGTTTTTGGGGCCGGCCGGAACGGCCGAGCGGTTCTAGGCGCTTCCGTCTGGAAACGCGCGACCGCTACGGTCGCAGGTTCGAATCCTGCCTCAGGCATGGATGTGTGTGATGTCCTTAGGTTAGTTAGGTTTATGTAGTTCTAAGTTCTAGGGAAATGATGACCTCAGAAATTAAGTCCCATAGCGCTCAGAGCCATTTGAACCATTTTTGAACATCTTTGTGGGGCCTCTTTCGAGTGGGACAACTTGTATTACCACGACCAATCCAGTGGTGAAGTCAGGTGACATGTTCCCTCAAAGTCTGGTAGAATGTGCAGGGTTCCGCCATGCTGGAAGTACGTTATAGTTTTCCTGGCCAAAGGGTCGTCCTGAGTGTGTTCAATGGAAGAAATTTCTAAAAATGCAAGTAATGCTGTCGCGTCATACTCTCTTCTAAAATGACTGGACCTATCAACGTGTTAACGATCATACCGCACCAAATATGTTTCGATAAACGAACTTGGAAATTTGTTTCCAGGGTAACGTATAGATTTTTCTGTCACCGTCAATAATTATAAGGTGTGTTACTGATTTCGTTCCTTGCAAACTTGGCTTCCTCTTGTCGTATTTTGATTTCTATTTAATAGTGTCTTGCGGAATAATTTTCTGGGATAACTCATCACTTAGAAAGAAAGTATTGATTACACAAAAGCGAGCAGTAAGAAAAATATGTGTTGTTCACCCACTGACATCACCCACTGACATCGCCTCTTCCAGGAGTTAGTCGTTTTAACTGTGCCGTCACATTTCGTACAAGGGGCGTTCAACAAGTAATGCAACACATTTTTTCTCGCCCAGTTTTGGTTGAAAAAATGCGAAATTTACTGTGGGTCATCGTGGATATTCCCGCTTTAGCTTCCATAGTTCCATGAAGTTCTGTTAGGTGACGGCCCTATACGTAGCGTTCAAAATGACGTCTGTAACGTCACCTCCAAGGAAAGGGATGTCATTGGGTTTCTTTTGGCGGAAAACTAGAGCATCGCAGATATTCATAGGTGCTTGCAGAATGTCTACGGAGACCTGGCAGTGAATGAAAGCACGGTGAGTCGTTGGGTGACAAGTTTGTCATCATCGCAACAAGTCGCGCAAACCCGTCACTGCTGTATTGTTGGAACGTGCGGAGACTCTCATTCGAGGTGATCAACGGATCAGAGTTAAACACCTCGCTGCACTACTCGACGTTTCTGTAGGTACTGTTGACACACTCGTCCACCAATTGTGGTACTCGAAGGTACTTGCTGCTAGGTTTTTCGCCGCCGAACAGAGGACCGTAAAGAGAAACTGAGGACCGTTTGTGAGGAATTGTTTGCGCTTTACTAGTCTGATGGTTACAAATTTCTGTCCAACATCGTCACGTTGGCTCCGACGTCGACCAGTAGAGTGGTAGCATGCGGGCGTACAGGCCCTCTCAGTAGGGTACTGGAAGGCGTTAGAATTGAACGGGGATAATGTTGAAAAATAGGGTGTTGAAACCAAAAGAATGAGGAATAATAAGGTCTGCTCGAATAATGAATAAACCTGCTTTCAGAAAAAAACGTGGAGAATTACTTTCCGAACGCCCCTCGTGTATTCGCCAGTTAAATTCGTCATAAACTATCCCTCACAATTTGAAAAGGGCGGAGATGTTGACACCTACAACAGTAGAGGTAAAAATGACCTTTATTACCCATTTTTCGTAACTATCAGTGGCTTAGAAAGAGTTCAAAATGCAGTAACAAAAATTTTTGATGGTTTACTCAATGATATAAAAGGTCTGACAGGCAGCGAAACAAGTTTTAAATCTAATTTAAAATCATTTCTCCTGGACAACTACTATTCCACTGACGAATTTCTACTTAAAACTGCTAGCCTATAAAGATGAAAAAAATGGTTACGTGTAGTTGTATGAATAGGACTGTAAAAATTATTTGTTTGTTAATGTTAACATTAATCGTGTATATATATCTTGTAAACAGACTCGTTCCACATTATTTTGATGAAAGAATCGTTCAAATGATGTGTGGAACAGGTAAGTAACTAATTTACATCGGTCAGTAGTATTAATGGAAGAAAATGGAAACTTGGAACAAGACCTGTTTCACGTAATGTGCTGGAGACTGTCATAAACGGTCTACGATTTGGAATTCGATGTGTCGGAAAGGGACGATGGTATTCTTCGGCTGTACCAGATGCAGTACCATCACAGAAGCCATAAACATACACCATAGCGCGCATTTTTCATTAGTGAGGATGTCTGGCATTTTAGCCAGCGTTAACCGATGCTTCACTCTCATACGCTTTAAGCCCCTTGCAGTACTTCACTCACAACACACAAGGACAACTGTGCGTTCCGCGGCCTACTTTAATGGCACAAAGATACCCCAAGCTAAGACGCTGAAAGCAACGCGGTAGGTTGGGCTAGAATAAAACCTCAAAGAGGCTGGGTGGGCAATACACTTATATGCACACCATGCAAGGCTATGTGGGAGTATATTAACTACAAATATGCAAAGTGGCGCCGTCGATCTGACGTAACTAAATCGTTGCCCGCCATAATAAATGGTTCAAATGGCTCTGAGCACTATGGGACTTAACTTCTGAGGTCATCAGTCCCCTACAACTTAGAACTACTTAAATCTAACTAACCTAAGGACATCACACCCATCCATGCCCGAGGCGAGATTCGAACCTGCGACAGTAGCGGTCGCACGGTTGCAGACTGTAGCGGCTAGAACCGCTCGGCCACTCAGGCCGGCCCCTCCAAAATAATGAGTAAGGAATCCATTATCTACAAAATTAAACAATAATCACAATTAACTCAGTTTATTACTTTGAAGCACATGATAAATGATCTGACAAGCACTGTCAGTGCCAAACTAATACTTTGGGAAGTATGGTTAAGGTATTTGGGGCCTGATTCTAATAAATGTTTATCAATATACAACTATTATATTCACAAAGTCGTACCGTGAGTGCCAAAAGCTTAGTAACAAAAGGGGGATATTCCTATAGAAGGGTAAGCGTTTTCATCTATGGCCAGAATTGAAAGGACCTTCATAGTGACTCTGTCCTATCTGCTATCAAGAAGACTCGTGTCTTTGTATTTTCCGTAAGGCACATTAGTTTGATGGGCTGACCTATGGATATTCTGAGAGCCAACCACCAAAAAGATGTGTTAAATGAAGCTCTTCCCCTGTCCTGTCTCTTGTTCAGGCAGGTAACCAGTAGCACACAGCAACACTCCCTAACACTTGGTGCTGAAAAACGGTGTCCTCCTCTCCCTCTGTCTCTGTCTGTGGCCAATGAGCCATGTTTCCCTCTTGAACTTCTAAATTATTTATGTTACCCTGCCTTGCTGCTATTACACCTTGCGTTAAACATTTCTGTCTCGCAGCGCCTGTGGTCAGCTTTATCCCACAACCTTAACGGTGTTCTGACTTCCCTCATCTTCATTACTCTTTTACGTGTTATCTACAGCAGTCAGTGTGTTTCGAAGAAGTACTGCTTTCTGCGGTCCTGCATACAATAGTGTTCTTCCGGGTCTGCCAAAAATGGCAACTATCGTCCATCCGCACTCAGGGAGACAATATACGCATCAAGGATGGAGAGGACGATCGCCCCCTCCTAGAGTTCAAACTAAATTAAAATCAAATGGTAATGTTTGTAACCTGTGCCAAAGTTAAGCACGCGAATTTAGAGTCTTGGTCAGTGGGTCTAGCCATTTAATTCAGTTTCCCCGAAGCCTTTTTACTTCGTGTGCCCGAGAGAATGTACTACCTGTACCAGTGACTTGCACTTCCCGTCCTGTTCGATTTGTGGACGCCAAATATTAGCAGGGCTTCCCCGTCTGCCACAGCAGCACGCTCTACAATTATAATTTTGTTGTTGTTGTGGTCTTCAGTCCTGAGACTTGTTTGATGCAGCTCTCCATGCTACTCTATCCTGTGCAAGCTTTTTCATCTCCCAGTACCTACTGCAACCTACATCCTTCTGAATCTGCTTAGTGTATTCATCTCTTGGTCTCCCTCTACGATTTTTACCCGCCACGCTGCCCTCCAATACTAAATTGGTGATCCCTTGATGCCTCAGAACATGTCCTACCAACCGATCCCTTCTTCTGGTCAAGTTGTGCCACAAACTTCTCTTCTCCCCAATCCTATTCAATACTTCCTCATTAGTTATGTGATCTACCCATCTAATCTTCAGCATTCTTCTGTAGCACCACATTTCGAAAGCTTCTATTCTCTTCTTGGCTAAACTGTTTATCGTCCACGTTTCACTTCCGTACATGGCTACACTCCATACGAATACTTTCAGAAATGACTTTCTGACACTTAAATCAATACTGGATGTTAACAAATTTCTCTTATTATATAAGGGATCTGACATTCCACGCTCCGATCCGTAGAACGCCAGTTTTCTTTCTCCTGATAACGACATCCTCTTGAGTAGTCCCCGCCCGGAGATCCGAATGGGGGACTATTTATTGTAAATTTATATATATATATGAACTAAACTGGCAAAAATATAACTGTCAACAACTTAAGAGATCCAGTTTAAAAATTATTTTTTTTTCTTTCAGTGTATTTGCTTTTAATTTGCTTATAAACTGTGTGTTAACAAAATGCTTATGACCTTGTTGCTGAGTGATAACAATTATATAAAAGAAGTTACTCAGAAAAACGTTACGAATGCTACACAGTTCAATCAATTTAAATCTTTTTTCTCTAAAATAAAAACATATTTGCAGTTGAAATTTTTAACTATCAAAACAGCGTAAGATTGTAGTTTTTGAAGGCTTTCTCCTTAACTTTCAAGGAGAGGACCTCTGGGTCTTCTTCCTCTTCTAGGCAACCGCCCCAACCCACAAAACTTCACTAACCCAACCCTGATCTTCGTTGTGACTGTTGGCATCCGGCGCTCAGCGATGGGAGCCTCAAAGCACAGACCGGTCTGCGCTCGTGGTGTAGACTCTCGCAGCTTTCGGCGAGTCCCTTGTGTGTTCCTCCTGGGGATCGCCCGACCCCTCAGCACAGCTGGCTAATGCGACACTGCACGTTTCTTTAGGCGAACATGCAGTTCATTATGAAAATGTATTCTATATTAGTTAAGTACTGGCAGTCTCTGCTACTGATACAGACTTAATCTATTGATGGGGATGAATTACTCCATTTTAATGGTCTTTTTAATTCCAGCTTTATTGTATTTAAGGACTATATTTGGAAAAAGCGGTCATGTTGACTGGAATACTCTCTTTCAAATTCTAAAGGTGGCAGGGGTAAAATACAGGGAGCAAAAGGCTATTTACAATTTGTACAGAAAGCAGATGGCAGTTATAAGAGTCGAGGGACATGAAAGGGAAGCAGTGGTTGGCAAGGGAGTAAGACAGGGTTGTAGCCTCTCCCCGATGTTATTCAATCTGTATATTGAGCAAGCAGTAAAGGAAACAAAAGAAAAATTCGGAGTAGGTATTAAAATCCATGGAGAAGAAATAAAAACTTTGAGGTTCGCCGATGACATTGTAATTCTGTCAGAGACAGCAAAGGACTTGGAAGAGCAGTTGAATGGAATGGACAGTGTCTTGAAAGGAGGATATAAGATGAACATCAACAAAAGCAAAATGAGGATAATGGAATGTAGTCGAATTAAGTCGGGTGATGCTGAGGGAATTAGATTAGGAAATGAGACACTTATAGTAGTAAAGGAGTTTTGCTATTTGGGGAGCAAAATAACTGATGATGGTCGAAGTAGAGAGGATATAAAATGTAGACTGGCAATGGCAAGGAAAGCGTTTCTGAAGAAGAGAAATTTGTTAACATCGAGTATAGATTTAAGTGTCAGGAAGTCATTTCTGGAAGTATTCGTATGGAGTGTAACCATGTATGGAAGTGAAACATGGACGATAAATGGTTTGGACAAGAAGAGAATAGAAGCTTTCGAAATGTGGTGCTACAGAAGAATGCTGAAGATTAGATGGGTAGATCACATAACTAATGAGGAAGTATTGAATAGGATTGGGGATAAGAGAAGTTTGTGGCACAACGTGACCAGAAGAAAAGATCGGTTGGTAGGACATGTTCTGAGGCATCAGGGGATCACAAATTTAGCATTGGAGGGCAGCGTGGAGGGTAAAAATCGTAGAGGGAGACCAAGAGATGAATACACTAAGCAGATTCAGAAGGATGTGGGTTGCAGTAGGTACTGGGAGATGAAGAGGCTTGCACAGGATAGAGTAGCATGGAGAGCTGCATCAAACCAGTCTCAGGACTGAAGACCACAACAACAACAACATATCCACATGAAGTTCTTTGCTTCAAATGAGGGTTCCTGCCGTATCTTTGAGTATTGACAATTGCTTCTGGGTCACCCTGTTTAGCGTAGGTTCGTGATTGTCTTCTTGCTGTTGTTGCTAATGATGTTGTTGATGGTGATGAGAGAGGGTATAGGGAGTCATTCGGTACCGGCACACAGCTTGTCCCTAAGAGCTTCAAGATTCCTGCTATGCAATGAATACAGACTACAGACCAGTGGATCAAAGTCTGATGATCATATACAGTGGAGGTTTCTGCAGTACTCCCCAATACATTTTCACTAAAACTAGTGAGCATGATTTTTGCGTCATAACTTCTCAATTTCTAGGTCATATATATTCAATGAAAAAGTTTTAATCGTTGGAATTTAGCCCTGTTACTTCAGAATCGACGACCACTCCAGAAGCGTACTTGACTAATCTACACTCCTGGAAATTGAAATAAGAACACCGTGAATTCATTGTCCCAGGAAGGGGAAACTTTATTGACACATTCCTGGGGTCAGATACATCACATGGTCACACTGACAGAACCACAGGCACATAGACACAGGCAACAGAGCATGCACAATGTCGGCACTAGTACAGTGTATATCCACCTTTCGCAGCAATGCAGGCTGCTATTCTCCCAAGGAGACGATCGTAGAGATGCTGGATGTAGTCCTGTGGAACGGCTTGCCATGCCATTTCCACCTGGCGCCTCAGTTGGACCAGCGTTCGTGCTGGACGTGCAGACCGCGTGAGACGACGCTTCATCAGGTCCCAAACATGCTCAATGGGGGACAGATCCGGAGATCTTGCTGGCCAGGGTAGTTGACTTACACCTTCTAGAGCACGTTGGGTGGCACGGGATACATGCGGACGTGCATTGTCCTGTTGGAACAGCAAGTTCCCTTGCCGGTCTAGGAATGGTAGAACGATGGGTTCGATGACGGTTTGGATGTACCGTGCACTATTCAGTGTCCCCTCGACGATCACCAGTGGTGTACGGCTAGTGTAGGAGATCGCTCCCCACACCATGATGACGGGTGTTGGCCCTGTGTGCCTCGGTCGTATGCAGTCCTGATTGTGGCGCTCACCTGCACGGCGCCAAACACGCATACGGCCATCATTGGCACCAAGGCAGAAGCGACTCTCATCGCTGAAGACGACACGTCTCCATTCGTCCCTCCATTCACGCCTGTCGCGACACCACTGGAGGCGGGCTGCACGATGTTGGGGCGTGAGCGGAAGACGGCCTAACGGTGTGCGGGACCGTAGCCCAGCTTCATGGAGACGGTTGCGAATGGTCCTCGCCGATACCCCAGGAGCAACAGTGTCCCTAATTTGCTGGGAAGTGGCGGTGCGGTCCCCTACGGCACTGCGTAGGATCCTACGGTCTTGGCGTGCATCCGTGCGTCGCTGCGGTCCGGTCCCAGGTCGACGGGCACGTGCACCTTCCGCCGACCACTGGCGACAACATCGATGTACTGTGGAGACCTCACGCCCCACGTGTTGAGCAATTCGGCTGTACGTCCACCCGGCCTCCCGCATGCCCACTATACGCCCTCACTCAAAGTCCGTCAACTGCACATACGGTTCACGTCCACGCTGTCGCGGCATGCTATCAGTGTTAAAGACTGCGATGGAGCTCCGTATGCCACGGCAAACTGGCTGACACTGACGGCGGCGGTGCACAAATGCTGCGCAGCTAGCGCCATTTGACGGCCAACACCGCGGTTCCTGGTGTGTCCGCTGTGCGGTGCGTGTGATCATTGCTTGTACAGCCCTCTCGCAGTGTCCGGAGCAAGTATGGTGGGTCTGACACACCGGTGTCAATGTGTTCTTTTTTCCATTTCCAGGAGTGTAATAGTCAAAGCGTACACTGGGATTGTTGCACCACAAACACCTTGTGGAACGTGTCAACTTGATACTCCATTACTTTCTTGCGTGCAGGACACGTTTATCAAAATTTCATCCTTATGCGAGCTTATTTTAGTTGTTATTGTTGTGGTCTTCAGTCCAAAGACTGACTGAATGCAGCTCTCCATGCTACTCTATCCTGTGCAAGCCTCTTCATCTACGGGTAACTACTGCAACCTACATCCTTCTGTATCTGTTTACTATATTCATCTCTTGGTCTCCGTCTACGATTTTTACCCTTCAGGTATCCCTCTAGAACGAAATTTGTGATCTCTTGATGCTTCACAATGTGTCCTACCAACAGATCCCTTCTTCTCGTCAGGTTGTACCACAAATTTCTCTTCTCCTCAAATCTATTCAGTACGTCCTCATTAGTTACTTAATATAACCATCTAATGTTCAGCATTCTTCGGTAGCACCACTTTTCAAAAGCTTCTATTCTCTTCTTGTCTGAACTGTTTATCGTCCATGTTTCACTTCCATACATGGCTACACCCCATACAAATACTTTCAGAAAGAACTTCCTGACACTTAAATCTGTTATACTCAGCGTTAAAAAATTTCTCTTCTTCAAAAATGCTTTTCTTGCCATTGCCAGTCTACATTTTATATCCTCCCTAATTCGACCATCATCAGTCATTTTGCTTCCGAAATACTAAAACTCATGTACTACTTTTATGTGTCTAATTTCCTAATCTAATTCCCTCAGCATCCGCTGATTTGATTCGACTACATTCCATTATGCTAGTTTTGCTTTAGCTGATATTCATCTTACATCCTACTTTCAAGACACTGTTCAATCCGTTTAACTGTTCTTTCAAGTCTGCCAGTATTACATCATCGTTGAACCTCAGAATTTTTATTTCTTCTCCCTGGACTTTAATTTCGACTCTAAATTTTCCATTTTGTTTCCTTTACTGATTGCTGAATATACAGATTGAATAACATCAGGAATAGGCTACTACCCAGTCTCACCCCCTTCTCAACCACTGCTTCCATTTCGTGCCCCTCGACTCTTGTAACTGCCATCTGGTCTCTGTACAAATGGTAAATAGCCTTTCGCTCCTTGTATTTACCCAAGCCACCTATAGAATTTGAAAGACAGTATTCCAGTCAACATTGTAAAAAGATTTCTCTATGTCTACAAATGTTGCAAAAGTAGCCTATCTTCTATGATAAGTCGTAGTTGCCTTGCGTGTGCCTACATTTCTCCGGAATCCAAACTGATCTTCTCCGAGGTCGGCTTCTACCAGTTTTTCCTTTCTTCAGTACAAGATCCGTATTAGTAATTTGCAAGCGTGTATTTTTAGTACAGACAATAGCCACTCCTAGAGCTGAATAGTGGTTTTAGTGCATGATAGCTGTTGAGTGTGACTGCAGTTGTTGGGACCTTTGCGAGAGAGATCGTGACACAGAAAGCTCAAAGAACGAGCACGTACAGCTTGTCGCCATGTTTCGAACATTGAGTATGATCGAATTATGGCCGTATGGGACATGAAACTGTCATACCTACAGATTATACGGACAGCTGGCTGGTTTGCAACCACTACTGAACGAGTGGCGACAGTACAAAATGGTGCCAAGAAAAGTAGGCACGGGTAGTTCCAAAAGCACTATCCCAGGAAAAGAGCTAGGATTGTTCGACTGGCTCTGAGGAACAGATCGGAGACACCAGTTGAAATTTGGCCGTCGGTTACAGGAGCAAGTTTCAGGAAGCTTGATTGACATCTCGTGTTACTGTGCGTCTTTCAGTATTCACATCATCTCACAGGCAACAGAGAGACGTACGTTACGTAGAGTCAAAGTCATCTGATACGCTGAATGGTATTCTGAGGTGTTCAGCGATGTGTCTGGCAACTGGCGAGAAGAGCTCCTTGATATGACAACATGACTCATCCGATGATCTTTGCAGGGAGACTGATTGATCATCTCGTCGTGGCTAAAATTGTGAACCTCGTTGTGATACGATAGATGACCAGGGTACCAAATCGCTGATTCCAGCATGACAACGCATTTTTCCACACTACTCTTCACAAGAGATACATCTTGTGGAATGCTCAGATCTTTGACTGACCTACCACGTCCCATGATCTGTCACCTATAGATCTTACTTAGGGTGTGACGGGAAGACGTATCATTTTGTACCAGACTCCAGCTAGCAGTCCATATGGACTGACACAACAAGTTTCCAGCCTGACGAAAACTTCTTCAAGAGGTAATGTGGAGGCAGTTTGCTTCCCTTACACAACGGACACAAGATTGTATTCGTACCTGCGAGAGTCGCAACGCATACTGATGTTAACGATGGACAATGGTTCTGAGTGGACTGAAAGTCTTATCATTGAATACTTGTCATAGGTTAAACATCTCGGCAGAGTTTGATAAATATCGAACAGGTGCTTCATGATGTAACACATTCCACTTCCGTTACTTTAACTCACAGGAATGCAGCAGGGCACTGTCCTTAACAACCACCGATACTTTGTCAGGTTCCTCCCGTCCCCCCAACCCGCACGCCGCCACCCCAAGTCCAACGAGAGATCACTGATCAATATGATTAATACGTCGACGTTGCTGCACTTCCGAAGTAGTCAAAAGACGGCATATGCAGACAGACAAAACGCACCGTACACAACTAGCTGTACCACATAGCCACTCATGGCCTATGTCAGACTTTAACAGTACCGAAACATTTAAATTGTTGTACTAACATTGTCGGTCGTGAACCTGAGCTTGTAAAAATCCAGACTTTCTGATTTGGAGTCAGACACGTTCGTGGTCATCCGTAAACTATTTTTCCCTTTTAGATAAAAGGGCTACTGATCATGATTTGTTCTGTCACTAATATATGTTATTGATAATCATAAATACATCCGTTTATATAGCCGAGCTGCCAGCTTGTCCGGCTCCAAGTCCCAAATTCGATAGCCAATACCCCATGAATTTTCTGTAGTATGAAGGCTGGGATGAAGGATAAGCGAGACGCTATTTGGGCGAAAAGTAACGGTTACAATTGGACAAAATTAACAGCCGAAAAAGGTATCTGATAATCACACGTCCATATTACATTCATTGTCGTCATAGGCGAAAGATGACGCAGCTCTCTAGAGTTCATTAATCCTAACAATGAAGTCTTAATGTTTTCACGCTAATTAGTAATCATCCAAGTTGATTGTAGAAGGCGGGCTCTGTGTATTAGAGCTAACAGAGGGCAAGGAGAGCAATGGGACGAGGGAGGATGGCAGCTCAAGAGTAATGCTGTTTGATGTTCAGTAACCAAGATTAATTCTGCAATTTACAGTAAGTACTAAACAGGCGAGATCTGTTCGTTTATTCGGAATGTTCCATTAAACTAATTTTCTTTCATAATAAACGGATATCGACTCGTGTTCCTTATGCCAGCAGGGCAGATCTGTAACGAAGCAATCAAATAAGTATGGTTCTTTCTGAACTATTTACAATGGTGGCAAATGCATGGAGCAGGAGAGCGGTAAGTGCTTAGGCTGCAGTAGGGTAACGTTTTAATACAATGATAAATTTGTATTTTACAGAGGTCTCCAGAAGGGAAATGTGGAACAATTTTTAAAAGACATATATTCCAGTTATTTTAACACAGTTTAAAGCAAGCACTCTGAATGAACCATAAACTGATATTAAATAAAAAATTATTTTAAAGATCTTGACCATAAGGTTACAGTCTGAACTACGAAATTATAATAATGAAAACAGTTTTAAAACAAATAAAGGAATAAACCAACTCACTTAAATCACAGCTTTAAATACTTGGTTGTTAGTAAGATTCATAGGCAGACACGATTTAAACCAATAATTCATAAGCAGCTCCTCTGTAGCAAGGGCAGCCAATGAACACACTAAATAAGCTCCGCTCCAGACAGGTGATGTGTGTGCCTTATAAGTTACGAATACCACTAACGGCAACGGGCCACGCACAGATGAGCCTTAAATCGCCAGTGAATATGCCTCAGCAGCCTGCAGCCAAGTTTAAACCTCGCCTGGCAGAAATCGACAATGCAAGCGGCGCAAAACGCTGCCGGACGACACTGCTAGAAAACCCAGTTCCTGACGGTGCACCACACCCCGATGAACAGCCGGTACAACCCGTGCACCCCAACTTGTGGCGCCTCAGCACTCTTCCACACCAGGCGGTGTACCAAACATAAGCTCTAGCGAGGAAGACCTCTCTCTCTTTTTTTCTCTCTCTCTCTTCCCTCCATGGTGCGTTAAATATGCACATCTCCTCTTTGGACGCCTAATATCGAATCCTGGCCAAGACCATAGCGCCGCGTTTTACCTGCAGTCCTTAACAATCTCATCAGGTATCCAGGAGCTGGCGCACGGCTCAGCCTCCCAGGCCTAATATAATGCCTGCGGGAGAGCACCAGTATTGGTTCCTTCTAGGTCTGAGTTTCTTCCTGTAGTGTCTAGGAAGCCTGCATACTCGGTGCACTAGACAAACAATCAAACAAGTCGTATTAATGAATTTTGTTACAATAAGAAAATTACAATAGTTATTTGGCAACTGCACCGATGTGACGCAAGCAAAGGACAGCATACGAAATATTCACTCTTCTTCAGTATAGACAATCCCAAGTCTGTGCTACATAAAGAGTACAAGCGAAGTGGCTAGCGTTGACGCTGCTATAGAACTGGGCCGTCACCACCTTTTTTTCTTTCCTTTATTGTGATTTCATTCCCCTGCCACATATGGGCAGGGGAAGGCTATCAGCAGCACAATCCGCCGCTCTTCAGCTGAGTGGCATGACAACTAAGACAAGAATAAAATGTTACACACATAAGGCGGTAAAAAAAGGGAACATAAAACAGAGTAAGGGTAGATAATGGAGGTAAAAATACACTGACATGGTGACGTTCAAGGGGGACAATAAAAAAAGTCGTCATAAAGTCAAAAACACAGTTGGCGATTCTTAATACAAAAAAAGAAGACACTGAAGGCACATGCACAGGTTAAAAGTCGGCCACAAAATTAAAAACACTCCAAAACAACACACTTAAAACCCATTTAGAGCACACACAATGAAGAATAAAACTGCCAGGTGGGACCTGCCGAGGGAGAGGCCAGACAGGATGGAAAAGGAGGGGAGTGCAAGGGGCAGCAGGGGAGGTGGTGGGATGAAGAGAGTACGGGCGTCAGCTGGTACACTAAGAGGCAGAAGAGTGGTGGGGCAGGAGATGAAGAGGGAGGACAAGGTAGGAGGGAGTGCAGAGACACGGAAGGGGAGCACAAGAGATGGAGGAGGAGCAGGAGGGGATGGCTACTCAGGAGAAGGGAGGGGGAGGAGAGGGAGCCCTGAGGAGGAGGCAGGAAGATGGGGTTACAGTTGGTACAAGGAGCAGATGCCAGGGTGAAGCTCATCATCCAGAAGGGGTAGATGGTGGACGCTGCGTTGGGAAAGGAGGCAGAGGGTGTGGAGATGCAGAGAGGGTGGCACACAACGGTAAAGGCGCGACAACAGGCAGGGGTGGAGAGGAAGGGAGACACCAGGGGGTGAGGGGGATCAACGTAGCGGACAATGTATAGTGTGCGGATATGTTCAAGGAAAAGGAGAAGTTGGGGGAAGGGGATGAGGTCGTAGAGGATGCAGGATTTATAGAACCTGGGAGGGGCGGAAATCCAAGCTATGCTGGCATAACAGACGATGGTGTGGAGCCATCACCACTTGGTCACGGTGCTTATATCCTCTTCACATAGGGGCCGATGCAATTGCATTGTCGTCCTGGAGCGGGGTTGGTTGGTTGGTTGGTTTGGGGGAGGGGACCAAACAGCGAGGTCATCGGTCCCATCAGTTTTAGGGAAGAATGGGGAAGGAAGTCGGTCGTGCCCATTTGAAGGAACCAGCCTGGCATTTGCCTGAAGCGATTTAGGGAAATCACGGGAAACCTAATCCAGGGTGTTAGGACGCGATTTTGAAACACTGTCCTCTCGAATGCGAGTCCACTGTGCTAAACACTGCGATACCTCGCTCGGTTTGGGGGTAGGTCCGGTCAGCATGCGATTGGCTGACTTCTTCTCACAGCTTTCCCTTCTCTGGCGTTCCCAACTGGCGTGCCAGCACTGACTGTACGCCGTAAAACTTCCACCTTTAGTCTGATGTAAATGAACCCTTGTGTTGGCTCACCTGCGACCGTGCTAACTAAGTACCTGAAAGGTGACTATCATAAAAATCTCCGCAATTTCTTAGGTTCATCCGACGTATAGATGTTGAGCAAATGAGGGGCCAGAACGGAGCTCTGATAAAGGCCTTTCTGCAAACTTCTGATTTAGCTTTTCCTTCTGTTTAAAATTATATGTTACTGTTGAAAAACTATAAACCATGCTTTTCATACATTAGTACTCAGTTTTTAAACTTTAAATTGCTTTTTCCCCTCATAGTTTACCATGTTTATACAACTATAGTTCGAGGATATTTTATGTGCAAGTTATTCATGAAGCAATGTCTAATGTTCGTACATCATCATCATCAGTGTTCTCTCAAAAGGCAGGTTTTCACATGGTAGTTTTGCAGGCTGTCCGGTCTTCTGCCATCCTCTTCAGGTCTGCATAATTTCCTCTTCCCTTTATGTCGTCTATCATTTTGTGTCTCCTTCTTCCTCTCAGTCTTCTCCCACAAACCAATCATTCCAAAGCATCTGCTAGCAAGCACTCCCATCTCAACGAATGTCCCAACCAGTCCTTTTTCCTTTCTGTTACAACCTTCAGCAGACATCTTCTCTCACCAACCCTTTCCAATACTCTTTCATTACTCGGTCTTTCCATCCAGCTTATTCTCTCCTTTCTCCTCCACATCCATACCTCAAATGCTTATAACCTTTTTTCATCCTTTCATCTCAGCGTCCATGTTTCTGCCCCATATAGTGCCACACTCCAGACAAAACATTTGCCAAGCCCTTTCCGTAGATCTATATCTAGTTTGCCACATAAGAGTCTCCTCTTTCTGTTGAATGCGTCCTTCGCTATGGCAGTTCGAGTTTTCACCTCCTGGTGACATCTAAAGTCTTCAGTTATTGTGCTTCCAAGATACTGAAATGCACTTAGTGGGCTAGTGGTAGATTTTCCTAATTTTAATATTGGACAGTCTGTGTCTTGTACTGATGACCATACTCTTTGTTTTTGCTGTGTTTATTTGCATCCCATATTCCACACGAGCTTCATACAGATCTTTCAGCACGTTATTCATGTCCGCTCACTTTCTGCCACTAATACCATGTCATCAGCAAATCTTATATATTCTATTCTCATTCCACCAATACATATTCCTCTTTTCCCATCTAAGCCTTTCGCAATAATCTCTTCAAGGTATGAGTTAAACAACAGTGGGGAAAGGCAACAACCTTGTCTAACACCTCGTTCAATGCTGCATCGTTCTGACATTTCATTTCCAATCTTTACCCTTACTTTCTGGTGTAAATATAGATTCTGCATCGGTCGTCTCTCTTTCCAATCTACTCCTTTCCTCTTCAAAATATCCATCAGCTTGTTCCACTGAACTATGTCAAAAGCCTTTTCTGAATCTATAAAAACAGCGAAGATTTCTCTATCTTTTTCCATCTATCTTTCCCCTGCAGTCCTTAACAGGCCAATAGCATCTCTTGTTCCTTTTCCTCTTCTGAATCCGAACTGCCCCTCTACAATACTTCTATCCAGCTTGCCATATAGCCTTCTATTCAATACTCTAAGCAAGACTTTAGCTGCATAAAAAAGTAGACTGATAGTCCTATGCTCTTCACATTTTTTCGTGTTTCTCTGTTTCTCTATTGGTATCAAAGCAGTTGCAAGGAAGTCCTCAGGCCATTCCCCTTTGTCATATATCTCGTTACAGAAGTAGACTATTTCTTTTTTTGCCTTGTTTCCCAGACTCTTCAACAGATCTGCTGGCAAATCATCAATTCCACATTCCTCCCTATTCCTCATCTCATTCAGCGCCTTTTCTACTTCTGCTTCCAAGATGGTGAATCCCTTTCCATCTTCCGGCACATATTGCTCCTCTTCAATCTTAATTTCGTTCTGTATTTCATTCCCCTTATACGGATATTCACCACATTCCTGCCATCTGCTCAAAACCTCCTGTGGTTCTTCTGTTAGAGTACCATCCGCTCTTTCTATTTCAATGTTATTCCTCTTTCTTTTACGTTCAAAAACTATCTCACTAGCCAGTCTATACACCATTTCATACTTTCCCTCTTTCTCCATTTTCTCTATTTCGTCGCTTTTGTGTTTCATCCGTTTTTCCCTTGCTTCTCCAGTTTCTCTTCTTAATGCATTATTCAGTTTCCTGTACTCGTTTTGCATTTTTCAGCTTCTACATTTTTCCACTTTCTCCGCTCTTCCTTCTTTTTCAACATGTTTTCTGTTATCCATTCTTTCCTGGTACTTTGGGATACTCTGATTCCTAGTACTTCTTTGGAAGAGTCCATGAGTCCTTCCCTCATTTTTATCCATTTGTCATTAACACTTTCATCAACACTACCTTTTTCCCATTTTTCCAGCCGGCCGGTATGGCCGAGCGGTTCTAGGCGCTACAGTCTGGAACCGCGCGACCGCTCAGAGCCATTTGAACCATTTTTCCATAAATCTGTTTTCCAAATGTGATGCCTTTCCTACCTCTTTGAGTCTTTCTACGTTTAGTCTTTCTTTTGCTTTAGCTCTCCAGACTTTTTTCAACTTCACTTGTATTTCTCCCACTACTAGGCTGTGGTCTGAATTTATATCCGCTCTTGGATAAGCTTTGGCAGCCTTCAAACAGTGCTTGTGGCGTCCAGATTACTGTCCGCCACATTTTACTTGACTGTCTTTTATTCTCTGACCAGAGGGCGGTGGTTTCCTTGCCGGCGGATTTGCCCTCTATTTTGCAAGACGACGCAACGACTGTGATTAAGGTCTTACGGTTTTGTGTTCTGTCCAATTTGTTGCCTCGGATTTTAGGGAGAGGATTTTAAAGTGCTGCTGGGTGACTGACTCACCCAGGTTTTAGGTAAGAGGTCCGCCAGTCACGATTACCTACTTGTTTCACTTCGATTCCTGTTCTCTTTACCTTGTGTTTCCTTTCCTTTTTTAGTGCGTTTCTTCTCCTCTTGTTTTGCCTCTGTACGTGAGGATTTGGAACTGCGTCAGGTCTGTGTCTTTTAGCCGTTCTCCTTGTTCGCTGTCCGTCTTCGTCCCTTCATCGCATGTGTTCCTGTTTCTATGCGTTTGGGCTCTGATGACCATGCTATTTAGCGCCCGAAAACCTCAAACCACACACACACACACACACACACACCTAAACCTATTTTGTATCAGGATATAGTCCAACTGATGTGTTTCCCTATTCACATTTGATATCCATGTGTAACGTCTCCTTTTGTGGTATTCGTACGACAATGTTAATAATTTAATAGGGACCTAAGAAGGGCGGCCATAGTTTTCCAGAAATTTCCCCGCGTGCCAATTCCAGCTAAACCAATCCATCAGACTCATGTACTGCTGGACTGGGAATGCCGAACATTGCTGACGGTGGCTGTAGAAATCGCATGAAATCAGTAGAAAGAATCACTCGTGAGTGCCGAAAGCGCCACCAGCAGTCGAGCTAATATAATGATAATGCATACAGAGTTAAAACGAACGGCCTACAATGGTCAAACAGTTCCTCATATGCCACACATCTCTGTAGCTATACCTAAGCGACGGCTGGGATGGTGTAAAGAGCGACATCACTGGACAGTGAATGACTGGAAACGAATGAATCCTTGTGATGACTCACGCTACACCCTGTGGCAAACGGATTGAAAGGATTTAGGTTTGCCAAATGCCGGGAGAACGTTACTTGACATCATGTGTAGTGCCGGCAGTGGATAACAGAGGACGCGGTGTTTCGGCATGTGGGTGTTCCTCATGGTTAAGACGATGATAAATGCGAAATGATAAAAACACATTTCACAGCACTGTGTATCGCGCACAGTACAGTAACAATTCGGACATGATGGATGAATGTTCCAGCATTGATAGTGCACCCTGTCACAAAGCAGCATTAGTGAGACGGTTGTTTGTGGTCACTAACATTCCAGAAACGAACTGATCTGCCCAGGCTCCTCACCAGTGGAACTCTTTGAGGACGAGTTATAAAGTTTGCCTCGCGCCAGTGCCCACCACCACTACCTTCACTAGGTTCGGTTCTTGGGGAAGAATTGGCTGCCATCCCTCAACAGAAACTCAAACCCCTTACTGAAAGTGTTCACAGCAGAGTTCAAGCCGTCATAAAGGCCAAGGCTAGACCCACTCCATATTAATGTCCACAAATAAGCGTCCGGTTACTTTTGATCACATAGAGCATAAAGTTTTGTTCTGCCATTTGGCACCATATTTGAAGGTACAATTTCGTCTTCATTTTCAAACATAGAAACCTCATTTTCTTTGCACTGAAATCAGTAGGAACTGCTCGCAGGAAGTTAGACTGTTAGCTACGGTGACGCTTATCAGAAGCCTTCTCACATATCTGTGATATACTGAAATGACAACAGGAGACATAAACACTATAATGAACGTAGTCTCACGTTGAAGGAGCGCTGAATAGTTGAGAACATATTGACAACATAAAGCCGTACATTTAGCTGTCGTTTTTACTTTAGGCAAATGTGCTATTCCAGTGAGACAATGCACGTGTAAACTCACTCTCCCTCGACGAAGAACGATATTTGTATCTGAAGATGGTTATAGCTGTTTAAAACTAGTTATCAAATGAGATTTTAAAAAAAGGGCTCCATCGGTCAGTGAAATGTATCAATCGTATTTCCTCCTTTGTTCAACGCGTTCCCCAACGTACTCACCAACTTTCCTTGCTAAGGAATGTCAGAGTAGATCCTCAGTGAGCACGAGCAAGACGAGAAGGGAAGACGTAACTGCTTCCAGAATGAATATTTGGCATTACAGTGGAACGTGTGCTGTTTTGAAATTTCATGGGCGATTTAAATTGTGCCCTGAAACAGGACACGAACCCTGAACCTTCTGTTCCGCGACCAGTGTTCTTGCCGATTGCGCTATCCAGGCATGAACATATCCCATAAAACCATTTTACATAGGTGCATAGCTCTGTGATAATATTCATATGTAGGACACAACTCGTATGACAGTTAACTACTGAAATAGTGTTCCCAAAAGTAGAAATTCGCAAAACAGCAAAATTAGAATTTTTTCCTTACTTTAGCATTATCTAGACATTAATAATGAAGAAACGTCACAGAATTCAACTAAGAGACTTACGCTGTTACCAAGAAACATTTAGTAGAAAAGACAAAAACTTCTTAACTGGATTTCCGAATTTAGCTAACACTGTCAGACAGTCTATCGTTGTCCATTGAATGTTGCATGGCAGTAATTCACCCAGCCTTCTACCGTCTCGCAATTTTTGTTTTTCACATTCAAGACCGCATGTCTTTCCAGACACGTTTGGATTATTTGCTGGCTTGGCTGTAGCGGAATATCCCAACTCCACAGATTTTTTCCCCCCTACGACTTCAGCGTTCGAGATTTATGGCAGACCCTGGCAACCGAAACTGCAGCGCCGCAGTGTAGGAAGTAATGTGACTCATCATCCAGCAGAATCGCCCAGCAGGAAAATCTTTCTCGATTTTCGAAACAGATGACCACTTCAGTGTAGAAATATACACGAAAAGTAAAAAGTGGCCCAAAAACTGTTTAAAGGATGCCAAAACCCCTTAGCAGAAGCAGAAAATATTGCTGTATCATAAATATGAATGCATACTGTTTTTATGGTTCGCCGAATTATCCTCCGTTCTGGTGATTTTATGGGCTTTCGAGTGTGCTCCGCGAAATGATTTAGAACGTTCCTTCACCGCACAGCATAAAGAAGCTACGAGCTCGGCTCCCAGGGCATGTTTTGATACATATTTATCCCTCCCTCCGCTTGGGACGTGTAAAAAAATCTCTTAAAAGCCGCGAGATGAGGAAAGATAGCTGGAGGAAAGTTTCGTTCTCTAGAGTTTCGGAAAACAAACAGATTGACTGAAGATAATCGAAATCAGTAGGATACCTAATATAATGTGATTTCCTCTGAAACACAACGAAAACCAATACAGTGACAGGGAATATTTTCCGTCAATTCGCTAATTCCTGTGGAGATACCCTGCGAGAAGTTGCCTCTATGTGCACGATCTATGGCTTTATAACAACGAAAACATTCTAAAACGCCATGTACTACATCGTTGCATGCAATACAGATATATGACTATCGTGATAACAGTACACTTCTTCAACAAATCAGAAGAATCTCTTTAGTGTCCCCCGACAACACTACACATAACGTTTCTGGCAGATCAAACCGCTTTTGGCTACTTTGGTGCACAACACCTGCTTCCACCCACCACGTTTCAGTACCTTATGGAATAATGGAACATAGTTACAAATCGGTGCAAAAAATCGCCTTGATTATTTTCAAAAATGTTCAAACATTTCCTGAGTTATTCGTGTTCGCATTTCCTTTCGGTCAGATACAAAGGTGATAATCCATGCGCCAAGATTTCTCGTACTTATTCCTTCATGTAAAAAGTACCATACGCTCCTAGGTCCCGCCTTCTAGTGCCATTTCCTCTTTGCCAACGATTCAAATCCCATGGGTCGTCGATCATCTAGAAGAACACTAGTGCACTCCCGAAATATCAGCTGTGGCCGCAAATTTCGGATATATTTCAATCGGATCATTTTTCAAGAGGATAATACCTTTAGATTTTGGGTACCTATTTCTCAGTTCTTTAGAAAGGAGGAGTAGACTCGTTATAAATCTTCACCAGTATTAGATGAAGATCCACTGGCGATAAGTCGTCCAAAAGAAATAATTTTGACTTCACAAAGCTGAAGCTTATCCATTTAAAGGGAAATCACGATTACAGAATTTTCATGATAGCTATATAGACAAAGCTATATAGACAAACCTATTTTACATATCAGACATTGTATCAAACCAACAAAATCGAAATTTCATTGAAAGAGAGACAAAGCTTAATTAATACTGACTGTTATTTTACTTTATTTAGTTTAATAAACAGTCAAATCATTTCTCATAAACGATAAAAAATGCAGTTTTTAATCAAAGTGGGATACTTTAAAAGCGAACATTTTAGGTTTGGCTTTACCGTAACTGTTATTGATATCGAATGGAACAACAAGTTTACTGTTACCAGTTACTATTTATTTACATCCAAAACGCGTTTCGAAGGTTTAAACCTCCATCATCAGGTGGATTTACATCTGTTATTACGACATTTGTATGTTGTGTTACGACTTTTAGGTAAGCTGTGGCACTGCAGTTGTCACAGGCTCCTTTCCCCGTCGCAGTACATCACATGTAAACTGTCATACTTCGTAAACAAAGATAGTGTCTGGAAGCTCCAGTGGTCACGACAGAAAAAGGAGCCTGTGACCACTGCAGTGCCACTGGTTATCCCAAAGTCATAACTCACCACACAAATGTCGTACTAACACATGTAAATCCACCTGATGATGGAGGTTTAAATCTTCGAAACGCGTTTTGGATGTTAATAAAGAGTGAATAATAACAGTAAACTTGTTGTTTCATTCGAACGTAAGATACATTAATTTGTTAATTACGACACCAGAAGCAATTTTAACCCTTAACAAAGCTATAAAATAATAATCGCTGTAAAATTGCAGTCAACATGAGGGCTGGTATGAACTTTTAGTGCTTCACTACGCGTGGTACGTCATTATCTTTTCCGACCTTTTAACAAATTTATCAACTAGTTATAAGCAGACATGCCACTTAACGTGGATCCCGAAACAGGCGGAAACTTAGGACTTTCCCGTGAGAGAAAAAAATTCTGGTGTCTATTTTTGTGTCCTAAAGCTTTGCACCTACTCAAGGACCCACCGAACCACACAATAACCACTAATAAATAACAATCATTGATTTTAAAGGAATTCCAGACATCTAAATTAATGTGCCCAATCCGATCTTAGACTTATTCAGAGCCGTTAAGACTTATTCAGAGCCATTAAAAGGGTAGCATAGAATTTAACTTGTAGAGGACTCTGAACGTAATTCTAACATATTGCACGTAAATAATAAATATAAATGGGTATACAATCGTAATTTACAATATGCTACTCAGTGGTCCTTGAATATTGACTGGCACGTTGGTAGGTTCCAATGGCTCTGAGCACTATGCGACTTAACTTCTGAGGTCATCAGTCGCCTAGAACTTAGAACTAATTAAACCTAACTAACCTAAGGACATCACACACATCCATGCCCGAGGCAGGATTCGAACCTGCGACCGTAGCGGTCACGCGGTTCCAGACTGAAGCGCCTAGAACCGCATGGCCACACCGGCCGGCAATGGCACGTGGGACCACACCTCCGTGCCGCGAGGGTAGGAGAATAATTTGTAACTGGGAATCCGATTCGCAACGTTGTATTCCTTCAACATATCGAACAGGGGACTAGTCGGCTCACCACCGTGGCAATGGGGCGAAACTACTCTACATTTCCAATTAGAGTATGAGTTCAAACTTCAATACACTTAGTGGTCCACTTTTCAAATGACAGAATACAGAAGCGTAGCTGCGGAAATGTCAGCACAGGGGTATCGGATGCGGTCGACCAAGTCTCCGCGGCTTGTTGGCACTTGCTGGCACACCATACCTTTAAAATATAACCACAGAAAGAAATTCGGCGACGTCATATACGGCCTCGTATCAGGCCATTTAATAAGGCCACCTCTGCCGGTCCACCAGCCACTGTGAACACGGTCTAATACCTCACCGAGCGTGGTGCCGCAGTGGTTAGCACATTGGACTCGCATTCGGGAGGACGACGGTTCAATCCCGCGTCCGACCAACCTCATTTAGGTTTTCCGTGATTTCCCTAAATCACTCCAGGCAAATGCCGGGATGGTTCCCTCGGAAGTGCACGGCCAACTTCCTTCCGTAATCCGATGAGACCCATGACCCCACTATTTGTTCTCTTCCCCCAAACAACCCCACCCAGCCCCCCTCTACAGATCTAATACCTTCCGCGCTTCCGTTGCGTAATGCGCTGTCCAGGGCAACATCCTGCGGTAGTACCGGTAGTTCCTGTTCTCGATATTTGCGGCCATTGAACGTGCCGTTGATAAAATACGGACCAATGAGTTTGTTCCCCACGATGCCACACCATACGTTAACCAACCAGGGACATTGACGGGCAACTTGCCGTAACCAGTGAGGATTGTCTATACTCCAGTAATACATGCTATGTCAGTTAACTCTACCATATTGTTTGAATGTAGACTCGGCAAAGAACGTGGGGTGGTTTGCGTTTGTTGACGTTGCCATTCACAAAACACTACGGGGTTGTGGAAATCGGCGCCATGAAGTTCTTGATGCAGTGACCATGGTATAGATTATACTTACGGCGATCCAGTATTGTGACAATAGTACCAGCGGACATACCGGAATCGCGGTGTAACTGCCGGGCATTCATCCATGAGCTGTGGTGCACTACTGCTAGTACAGCTATTTCATTAGCTTCTCCTGTAACACGTTTGCTCTGTTTCCTTTTGCCGACCTATACGCTGCCAGCAGACATAAAGGCCTTCACAACGTTGTAAAATAACGAACGAGAGCGCGCTTTCTCTGGAAAACGCTTGGTTTACAAGACAACTGCAGCCTCAACGTTCCTCATACATTCTCCGTCAATCAGGATGATTTTAATTTTTTTCTTTTTTTATTCCAACTTTTCTCGTCCACTTGCCTGTATGTCTCTTCTCCAAACGATACACTCCTGGAAATTGAAATAAGAACACCGTGAATTCATTGTCCCAGGAAGGGGAAACTTTATTGACACATTCCTGGGGTCAGATACATCACATGATCACACTGACAGAACCACAGGCACATAGACACAGGCAACAGAGCATGCACAATGTCGGCACTAGTACAGTGTATATCCACCTTTCGCAGCAATGCAGGCTGCTATTCTCCCATGGAGACGATCGTAGAGAAGCTGGATGTAGTCCTGTGGAACGGCTTGCCATGCCATTTCCACCTGGCGCCTCAGTTGGACCAGCGTTCGTGCTGGACGTGCAGACCGCGTGAGACGACGCTTCATCCAGTCCCAAACATGCTCAATGGGGGACAGATCCGGAGATCTTGCTGGCCAGGGTAGTTGACTTACACCTTCTAGAGCACGTTGGGTGGCACGGGATACATGCGGACGTGCATTGTCCTGTTGGAACAGCAAGTTCCCTTGCCGGTCTAGGAATGGTAGAACGATGGGTTCGATGACGGTTTGGATGTACCGTGCACTATTCAGTGTCCCCTCGACGATCACCAGTGGTGTACGGCCAGTGTAGGAGATCGCTCCCCACACCATGATGCCGGGTGTTGGCCCTGTGTGCCTCGGTCGTATGCAGTCCTGATTGTGGCGCTCACCTGCACGGCGCCAAACACGCATACGACCATCATTGGCACCAAGGCAGAAGCGACTCTCATCGCTGAAGACGACACGTCTCCATTCGTCCCTCCATTCACGCCTGTCGCGACACCACTGGAGGCGGGCTGCACGATGTTGGGGCGTGAGCGGAAGACGGCCTGGTGTGCGGGACCGTAGCCCAGCTTCATGGAGACGGTTGCGAATGGTCCTCGCCGATACCCCAGGAGCAACAGTGTCCCTAATTTGCTGGGAAGTGGCGGTGCGGTCCCCTACGGCACTGCGTAGGATCCTACGGTCTTGGCGTGCATCCGTGCGTCGCTGCGGTCCGGTCCCAGGTCGACGGGCACGTGCACCTTCCGCCGACCACTGGCGACAACATCGATGTACTGTGGAGACCTCACGCCCCACGTGTTGAGCAATTCGGCGGTACGTCCACCCGGCCTCCCGCATGCCCACTATACGCCCTCGCTCAAAGTCCGTCAACTGCACATACGGTTCACGTCCACGCTGTCGCGGCATGCTACCAGTGTTAAAGACTGCGATGGAGCTCCGTATGCCACGGCAAACTGGCTGACACTGACGGCGGCGGTGCACAAATGCTGCGCAGCTAGCGCCATTCGACGGCCAACACCGCGGTTCCTGGTGTGTCCGCTGTGCCGTGCGTGTGATCATTGCTTGTACAGCCCTCTCGCAGTGTCCGGAGCAAGTATGGTGGGTCTGACACACCGGTGTCAATGTGTTCTTTTTTCCATTTCCAGGAGTGTATTTAGGTGTGCAGGCAATAAACACTGCTCAAGTATCTAGAGCCGGTATCTGTTGTGTGTCCGCACGATTCGTGAGATCTGGTCGCAGTGTACTGCCTGTTATGAAACGTCGTAGTTCGCTTCAAGTCCACGGTGGCGCGTCGAGTAGTCCCTGTTCGATATGTCGGAGGAGTACAACGTTGCGAATGAGATTTGTAATTAGAAACTATGAAATACTGACCTGTCTTAATCTCGTAGCATGGAGGGTGGACCCACGTGCCATTGGATATTCCGGTGTAATTGAGCAGCGTCTCGTAAATTACGATTGTATACCAATTTCTATTCGTCCGATTACAGCGCCATCTGTGGAAAAACAAGAAAAATGCTTCAGACAAAAAGTGTGCTGATTGTGCCGTAGAATCGTAATCTTAATAAAAAAAACGGGGATGCCACCGAAGATTTCAAAGTTGACTCCCGCCACCCATTCACGGCGTTGTGTGGGAGGTCGAGTGTGGTATCGTTGGATGTCCCCTTCCGAATCAAACGAACTGGAATTATAACTTTATTTGATCCGACGTGTAGTTGTCTATATTTCAACGTCTTCAGTTAAAATGAACAACCTGTGTGTATTGTGCCGTTGGCAAATACAGTTAATTACTTCACCGAACGGGATGACACTGCGTTATTAATAAAATGGTTTCAGGCTGTGTTGTGACGACTTGTGTATGTCTGTGTGAGTGCGTGTTTCTCTTCATTGCTTTTCGCTACTGTTGCAAGCTGAACACATTGTGTTCAATACTTGCGACTGTCATGTTGGTGTCTGCTAACTGAACTTTTGATGCAGATGGTCATCCGTAGAGTTTACCCGAAAGTGGTTCAAAAGTGGCTCTAAGCATTATGGGACTTGAAATCTGAGATCCTCAGTCCCCTAGAACTTAGAACTACTTAAACCTAACTAACCTATAGACATCACACACATCCATGCCCGAGGCAGGTTTCGAACCTGTGGCCGTAGCAGTCGCGCGGTTCCGGAGTGAAGCGCCTAGAACCGCTTGGCCACCTCGGGCAGCCCCGAAAGTGGTATTCAGTTTTGGTGAACGCGAGTAGTGTTATAAGGTGTAAAAGGAATTGTGTCAGTGATAACTAGAGGAGGTTTTACCCTGCTACTGACCTGTATCGTCATAGTCATTGCCATCGTCATCCCCGCCATTATCGTCAGCCTTCACACATCTATTACCCGATAAAAGCCCCTTCTAAATGTTTCCCATGTCTCATGAATTTCATCGTCATTCAAACCCGTTGGTCCTGCCCAGTCATTCCTTAGCTCCTGTCGATGATAATGCTGACGATAACCGCAAATAGTATAAACAATAACGTAAACAATGCCACACTGCCATAGCTGTCAGCCTCAATCACATATAATTTAATGAAATTAAATGTCTTTTTAAACGATGCTCGATTCTGGTACTATCACAATTATGGAATCCCTTGGGCGTAGAATATATGCCGAGCTGATTCGATGGTTATGACATCTATCCACCTGTCCGACCGCCCTTACGTTGCCATTATTAGTGTAAGTGCTGAGTGATAGTTATAGCTATGGGAGCGAAGTTTTTTGTAAATAAGTAAATAGCTTGTGCTGGTTCAAATGACTCTGAGCACTATGGGACTTAACATCTGTGGTCATCAGTCCCCT
Source organism: Schistocerca piceifrons (assembly GCF_021461385.2). Taxonomy (NCBI): domain Eukaryota; kingdom Metazoa; phylum Arthropoda; class Insecta; order Orthoptera; family Acrididae; genus Schistocerca; species Schistocerca piceifrons. The sequence continues at coordinate 711,433,412 of NC_060140.1, read as the reverse complement.
AGAACTTAGAACTACTTAAACCCAACTAACCTAAGGACATCACACACATCCATGCCCGAGGCAGGATTCGAACCTGCGACCGTAGCAGTCGCGCGGTCCCGGACTGAGCGCCTAGAACCGCTAGACCACCGCGGCCGGTGCTTGTGCTGGTATCTCTTACTTTTTAGCTATGGGATCTGTAGTCACAGCCCAGAATGTGTTTTAACATACACTGAGGTGGAAGAAGTTGCGCATACCTCCTAATATCGTGTCGGACTTATTTTGCCCGGTGTAATGTAGCAATTCGACTCAACAAGTCGTTGGAAGTCCCCTACAGAAATACTGAGCCATGCTGTCTCTGTAGCCGTCCATATTTGCGAAAATGTTGCAGGTGAAGGACTTTGTGCACGAACTGACCTCTCGGTTACGTCCCACAAATGTCCATTGCGATTCATGACGGGCAATCTGGGTTGCCAACATTGTTTGGAAACGTGATGTCCACGAACGCTGCAAATGGTCTCCAAGTAGCCGAAAATAACCATTCCCAGTCAAAGCCGGTTCACTTGGACCATGCAAACACAGCCAACGCCATTATGAAGCCACTACCAGACCGCAAAAGCCTTGTTCACAACTAGAGTCCACGGCTTCGTGGTGTCTGCACCATACTTGAACCCTACCATCAGCTCTTACAAACTGAGGTCAGGACTCATCTGAGCAGGCTAGAGATGTCCAGTCGCCTAGAATCGAACCGATGAGATCACGAGCTCAAGAGATGTGCTACAGGAGATGTCGTGCTGTTAGCAAAAGCTACTCACACCGGTCACCTGCTGCCATAGCCCATTAATGCCGCATTTCGATGCACTGTCCTAACGAATGTGTTCTTTGTACGCCCCACATCGATTTCTGCGGTTATTTCACCTAATGTTGCTTGTCTGTTAGCACTGACAACTCTGCGCAAACGCCGCTACTGTCGGTTGTTAAGTGAAGGCTATCGCCCACTGCGTAGTCCGTTGTGAGAGGTAATGCTTGAAATTTGGTATTCTCAGAACACTCTTGACACTGTAGATCTCGGAATACTGATTCCCCTAACGTTTCCCGAAGTGTAATGTCTCATGCCTCTAGCTCCAACTACAATTCCACGTTCAAAGTCACGTCGGTAACCTATTCATGTGAATCACCTGAATATATATGGGAGCTCTGCCAGTGCACTTCCCTTTTATACCTTGTGTACACGATATTACCGCCATCTGTATATATGCATATCGCTATCCCATGACTCTCGTCACCTCAGTGTATTTAATCCTCTTCAAAGCAACACTTCATGCAGTCGAATTGAAAGCTGCCCTACAAGCAAAACGTAACTCATAACTGCTCTAAGCTAAGCAATATTTGTGACTGATTTGCCAAACATGTGTTTGGGAAAAAGTGAAAGACAAGGCGAAATGTATTAGAAGGCCAGAAAAAGTTAGAGACAAGCAAACATCTGGTATCCTAACTTTATTTTTCAGCCGGGATTATAGTGATCCATATTTACTACACATGTGATACTGAACGACAGAAAGCAGCACGTGTAATATGAAGTATCTCCTGCAACGATTATAGGAGGACTTGCAAAACACTGTCTTGTATTAGACTGGGCAGTTTGCGTTTTCATTCTTCGTGACTCAAAATACTTGTTTAAACTGCAGTCGCATTTGACAACGCTTTTCTTTCCGCTCCACCCTGGACTATAAAGCATTCGCATCTAAAAGTGTCTTAACAGCGAAAACGCATTTCAGCAAAATCAGCGAGCATCTATACGGCCGTAAAGTCATAAAGTTTACAGCTAGCTGTTAGTCCTTGTCGGCGAGAACAGAGGGCTAGGCTGGGGGCTATTGTAGCTGTTCTCTGCCTCCACTAGTGTACTGTTCCGTCTGTCTGTGAGGTACAACGGTAGCCATTAAGCTGAGTTGGGCTCTCTAACAGAACAAGTGCATCCTTTATCATCGTAAACTGTGCTTTTTGACGCTAGCGCAGAAAAACTTGGACATCTTGAAAAATTTGAAGAAAATAAATATCACCAGCTGTTATTTTATTTGACTACCAGTGTCGGTGCCTCATTGGCATCATCTTCGGGCCTGTACACATGTAGTCATCTGAACGTCAGTGCTATTACAGAGATCAAAATTGCAACTGGGTTCAGTAAATTTCTAATGGTTCAAATGGCTCTGAGCACTATGGAACTTAACTTCTGAGGTCATCAGTCCCCTAGAACTTAGAACTACTTAAACCTAACTAACCTAAGGACACCACACACATCCATGCCCGAGGCAGGATTCGAATCTGCGACCCTAGCGGACACGCGGTTCCAGACTGTAGCGCCCAGAGCCGCACTGCCACCCCGGCCGGCGGTAAATTTCTAAAACTTCTCTGAAGACATGGACTCTCCACACCTCTAACGACATTTACACAAGATGGAACTAGAGCAACTTGAAAAATGTCTGTTATATTTTTCAATTTCCGTGTAATCGGTTTACTGCTGTGTCGACTAGTCTGGAGCAGCTTTCGCTGTTACCTCTGAACCTACTGGTCGACCTCCGTATGCCTTCTACGACACTGTCGCCTGATAAACAAAGTAAGAGCCTACGGAATATCAGACCAGCTGTGTGGCTTGATTGAAGAGTTTTTAGCAAACAGAACACAGCAAGTTGTTCTCAATGGAGAGACGTCTACAGACGTTAAAGTAACATCTGGCGTGCCACAGGCGAGTGTTATGAAACCATTGCTTTTCACAATATATAAAAATGACCTAGTAGATAGTGTCGGAAGTTCCATGCGGCTTTTCGCGGATGACGCTGTAGTATACAGAAAAGCTGCAGCATTAGAAAATTGCAGCGAAATGCAGGAAGATCTGCAGCGGACAGGCACTTGGTGCAGGGAGTGGCAACTGACGCTTAACATAGACAAATGTAATGTATTGCTAATACATAGAAAGAAGGATCCTTTATTGTATGATTATATGATAGCGGAACAAACACTGGTAGCAGTTACTTCTGTAAAATATCTGGGAGTATGCGTAGGAACGATCTGAAGTGGAATGATCATACAAAATTAATTGCTGGTAACGCGGGTGCAAGGTTGAGATTCATTGGGAGAGTCCTTAGAAAATATAGTCCATCGACAAAGGAGGTGGTTTACAAAACACTCGTTCTACCTATACTTGAGTATTGGCCATCAGTGTGGGATCCGTACCAGGTCGGGTTGACAGAGGAGATAGAGAAGATCCAAAGAAGAGCGGCGCGTTTCGTTGCAGGGTTATTTGGTAAGCGTGATAGCGTTACGGAGATGTTTAGCAAATTCAAGTGGCAGACTCTGCAAGAGAGGCGCTCTCCATGGCAGTGTAGCTTGCTGTCCAGGTTTCGAGAGCGTGCGTTTCTGGATGAGGTACCGAATATATTGCTTCCCCCTACTTATACCTCCCGAGGAGATCACGAATGTAAAATTAGAGAGATTCGAGCGAGCGCGGAGGCTTTCCGGCAGTCGTTCTTCCCGCGAACCATACGCGAGTGGAACAGGTAAGGGAGGTAATGACAGTGGCACGTAAAGTGCCCTCCCCCACACACCGTTGGGTGGCTTGCGGAGTATAAATGTGGATGTAGGTGTAGATCTGGTGCGATCACTGATGCGCGTACTGCCTCAGCCAACGGGGAGTAAGGGCGCTGAGGCCCTAGGTGTGGTTTGTAAGTTTTGGTGGAGAACAATATGGTCGTGCTGTTCTGCTGTATGTTCTGATACGACACAAGGTCCACTTTCCTTATGTTGTAATGTTCTGCGCTGTTAAAAGACCATTCAAATGTGCTAAGAAGAAGAATGAGGGAGCAACGTATAAGAACAGCAATGAGTTCGTATTAGTGACGTGTCTCGCAAAATTATAAAGAGCATCCATCTCATGTAACTACACTCCTGCAAATTGAAATAAGAACACCGTGAATTCATTGTCCCAGGAAGGGGAAACTTTATTGACACATTCCTGGGGTCAGATACATCACATGATCACACTGACAGAACCACAGGCACATAGACACAGGCAACAGAGCATGCACAATGTCGGCACTAGTACAGTGTATATCCACCTTTCGCAGCAATGCAGGCTGCTATTCTCCCATGGAGACGATCCTAGAGATGCTGGATGTAGTTCTGTGGAACGGCTTGCCATGCCATTTCCACCTGGCGCCTCAGTTGGACCAGCGTTCGTGCTGGACGTGCAGACCGCGTGAGACGACGCTTCATCCAGTCCCAAACATGCTCAATGGGGGACAGATCCGGAGATCTTGCTGGCCAGGGTAGTTGACTTACACTTTCTAGAGCACGTTGGGTGGCACGGGATACATGCGGACGTGCATTGTCCTGTTGGAACAGCAAGTTCCCTTGCCGGTCTAGGAATGGTAGAACGATGGGTTCGATGACGGTTTGGATGTACCGTGCACTATTCAGTGTCCCCTCGACGATCACCAGTGGTGTACGGCCAGTGTACGAGATCGCACCCCACACCATGATGCCGGGTGTTGGCCCCGTGTGCCTCGGTCGTATGCAGTCCTGATTGTGGCGCTCACCTGCACGGCGCCAAACACGCATACGACCATCATTGGCACCAAGGCAGAAGCGACTCTCATCGCTGAAGACGACACGTCTCCATTCGTCCCTCCATTCACGCCTGTCGCGACACCACTGGAGGCGGGCTGCACGATGTTGGGGCGTGAGCGGAAGACGGCCTAACGGTGTGCGGGACCGTAGCCCAGCTTCATGGAGACGGTTGCGAATGGTCCTCGCCGATACCCCAGGAGCAACAGTGTCCCTAATTTGCTGGGAAGTGGCGGTGCGGTCCCCTACGGCACTGCGTAGGATCCTACGGTCTTGGCGTGCATCCGTGCGTCGCTGCGGTCCGGTCCCAGGTCGACGGGCACGTGCACCTTCCGCCGACCACTGGCGACAACATCGATGTACTGTGGAGACCTCACGCCCCACGTGTTGAGCAATTCGGCGGTACGTCCACCCGGCCTCCCGCATGCCCACTATACGCCCTCGCTCAAAGTCCGTCAACTGCACATACGGTTCACGTCCACGCTGTCGCGGCATGCTACCAGTGCTAAAGACTGCGATGGAGCTCCGTATGCCACGGCAAACTGGCTGACACTGACGGCGGCGGTGCACAAATGCTGCGCAGCTAGCGCCATTCGACGGCCAACACCGCGGTTCCTGGTGTGTCCGCTGTGCCGTGATCATTGCTTGTACAGCCCTCTCGCAGTGTCCGGAGCAAGTATGGTGGGTCTGACACACCGGTGTCAATGTGTTCTTTTTTCCATTTCCAGAGTGTATTATGGAGAATATGCTAACATCTTTCCACAACTAAATGTCCGACGAGCCATATTGGTTGGTCGAAATTTCTTAGGCACTGATACTGAAAACGCATTGCAGAGTGGTACTCGCAGTTTCAGTCAAGTGGGGCAGATTCCGCTGTTTTTATGGGCTGTGTTCGATTCACGATTGGGTTTAGTTGGATGGTATTTCATTCGCCCCGCATGTTCAGCATCTTATATACTTTTGCGGTTGTACACACTAAGACAAAAACAAAACGACACACCTCGAAGGAATTATCTGAATGGGGAGGAGATCTAGGGATGTGATGTACAGACAAACAAATCATTACAATATGGGACTTAACATCTGGGGTCACCAGCCCCCTAGACTTAGAACTACATAAACCTAACTAACCTAAGGACATTAGACACATCCATGCCCGAGGCAGAAATCGAACCTGCGACCGTAGCAGCAGCGCCGTTCTGGACTGAAGTGCCTAGAACCGCTCGGCCACAGCGGCCGGCCAAATGATTACAATTTCAGAAAAATTTGATGATATCTCCAAGAGAAAGAGTTTCACAAACAGATCTAGTCAGTAGCGCGTTGGTCCTTCTTTGGTCCTTGTGCGAGAAATTATTCGGCTTGGCACTGGTGGACAGAGTTGCTGGATGTCTTCCTGTGGGACGTGTTGCAAATTTCGTCCAACTGGCGCGTTAGGTCGTAAAAGTCCCAAGACTATTGGAAGACACTGCCCATATTCCTCCAAACGTTCTCAGTCGGGGAGAGATTCGTCCATCTTGCCGGCCAAGGTACAGTTTGGTAAGAACCAAGTCAAGCAGTAGAAACGTTCACCGTAAGCGTGCAGGCATTATCGTGCTGAAATGTAAGCCCAGGATGGCTTGCGATGAAGGGCAGCAAAAGGGGGAGTTGTACATCGTCGATGTACCGCTGTACTGTAAGGGTGCCGCTGTCCGAGGCGTGTCCAGACACGTCTTCGACCTGGAATCTCACTGACTGTCTTCAGTGATGAGCTCCGCTTCGAACGGAGCCCCGGTGACCAGTGGGGAAGTGCCCGGAGACGTTTTGAGCATTATGGGCAGAGCTGTTCAACCAGGGCGGGATTCTGACGATCTAAATAGCCAGCTGTACAGAATTTGGTATGATATCCCTTAGAATAACATCCAACAACTCTGTCAATTAATGCCAAGTCGAATGACTGCTTCCATAAGGGCTAGATGTGGACCAGTACGATACTGACTTGGTCAATTTATGAATGTTTTCTCTTGAATAAATCATCCATTTTTTCTGAAACTGTCGTTTGTCTGTATATGTACATCACATCTAACGCTTTCTGTCCCATTCTTATAGTTCTTTGGTGGTGCTTTTTGGTCTTAGAGTCTACGTTACCGTGACAATCTTCGTGCTAATGTGCTTGGGTGCACCGTGCATCCCATGTAACCTTAATCGCTTAGTCGTGTGTAAAATTTTTGTATTCTTGAGATCAAATAATAAGTATAATGTTAAATGAAATCGCATATCTTTATTTCAGATTCATTCCTTTCATCAAATTAATTAAATGATTAAATGAAGTAAAACGTTCGGAAGATGGTCGTAATCAATAACCATGAGGCCTTACACGGGTTCTTCACGCGGAAGACTCAATCGGTAGATCAATCGAAACCATTTCTGCTCTTAGTAATGATTCAGACAGCAGGAATTCTTTTGGGTTAGTAAATTATTTTCAGATCACAGAACCTAAGTTCGTCTTTAGATCGTCGGGAGAGCAATTACTTCATCATTCTGATACTATGTAACAGCGTGACACTAACAAGTCATAAAAATGAAGTATGTCAAATTAGTGAGTGAATGAATGCGTGGTGCTGGGTCCACATCCTGCTGCATTTGTTCGTATAAACTGATATCGATAAAACTCCAGTAACGTATCTGGGAGAAGCTGCATTGTTTTGTTAATCATGTTAAACTCGATACCCGTCAATGAGTGAACTATTTCCCGTTTGCAAAGGCTCACGTTTTATCAAGGTCTGTAGTCGCAAAGACAAGCGCCTTGAGGCGTCTGTGGGATGCTGAGCATTAATTCTGGCTCGCAGTTCTTTCCGTCCTCGCGTGGACTGACACTTTCCCAGCAAAGCAAAAAAAACTGTCGCCAGTAAGAAGTGCCTCAACGACGCACACAAAAATAAAAGGCGCTTATTAAACTCTGAGCCCTCGGGTGAGGACTTCACGTATTCAGCAGTGAATTAAGCGATGACGAATTAACTACCTGCGCTCCTTCGTAATTACACACGTCTGTGAAACAGCTTTTCTTCATTGTTCATATACACTGTGGGAAGAGCGCCAATAGAAGAACGTGTGTCTGCTGCGTCATACAGTCAAATGTGGTCATCAGTTTCTTCTTTGTCGTTGTGTGTCACAGTCACCATTTATCAGCTACACTATTCATACGCGGCGTTGTCCCTTTAATCGATACTTTAGGAAATCGAGCGACTGTCTTAGTGATCGAGGCACTGAATGTGCATTCTAGAGAACTGAAATTCAAGTCACCAACTTAGACGTCTTGTTTCTTATACCCCGTGGTTCCTCATAGTCGTTAACGCTGAACTAGATCACTGCTCATGTCTCACCATATATTGGTGCCGTACTTATAGGTTTTGTTTCGTCAGTCTGCTGATAAAAAAGACCTACATGTTTGATGATTGGTTCTGATGAGGATTGCATTTCTTCTGGAAACCTCGTAATCTCAGATTAACATTTACATCCAAAATTCAAAATTATTTCTCTGAAATATTCCAACCCCTATCTTCTCCTATAGTTTTTGCCCTCTGGGGCTCCCTCTGGTACCATGTGAGTTACTTTCTGGTGTTTTAATACACAACCTGACAGCCTTCCCTTCTTTCTGTCAGAATTTGCCTGATGTTCCTTACCTCATCGATTCTATAGACTACCGCGTTTCTTGTCTTCTCAGTGCACATAACAGTCAGTGTCCTTTAGTCACGCTGCATCTCAAATGTTTCGATTCTCTTCTGGTTTTTCTACAGTCCATGAGTCAATTCAGAAACATGATGTGCTCCAGATGTCAATTTTCATCTATAACCAAGCAACACCCTGTTTGGCTGTGTTATTTATGTCCTCCTTGCATCGTTTATAATGTGTAATTTTGCATCCAAGGTAACAAAATTTCTTTATTTTGCCTCGAGATCTCCAATTTTTAGGTTAAATTTGTCGCTAAACTGATTTCCACTATTTTTCAGCATTTTCGTCTTTCTTTGTTTTACACTTATTTCATATTCTGTGCGCATTTGACTGTTTATTCCATTTGACAGGATGGGAAATTCTTCCTCACTTTCACACGTGAATAGCAAGGCCATAAAAGAATCCTACCAATACCATCCTTTCAGTTATAAGCAGAAAGCACAAAATTGTTGATGTTTTATAGTGTTAATTTATTTTTTAATCAGTTTTTGGCTTACAAGGCCGACATCTACTTTAACTGACTGTCGGCATCAAAGACTATGCACTACTGGAAGTAAATGTCCTCTTTAACAGTACGATCAGTGCAGTAGAACGTGATTCAAATTGTAATTACTTTACTTTAGCAGGCGTTTCCACTTATCAGCCCATTTTCAGACGCCAAAAATCCGCGCGGGTCGCTCTTATACTCTGCTGTAACTCGTCAATTTCGCCAGTAGCAGTTTTCCCCATCGTCTCTCGTTCAATGTCCAACATTCTGACCCGTATGTCAGAATGCTTTCAACCGCACCACAAAGCACTACTTTCTTTGTTTCTCTAGACAAGTTCCGACTCCAAAATGTGCTATTTAATGATCAAATTACTACCCTCACATACCTTGTCCTGTAGAGGACGATCATGTCATACCTTCCAGTCTTATCGATTAGTGAACACGGACACAAAAACAACTTCACGTTTCTTAACCACCCGAACTTAACATCAAAATGCTCACCTCATCCTCTTCCAACAACAAGGAACCATGTTTTATGCATATTGACTGTTAGTCCCCACTGAATTTGGGACAATGGGGAATTCAAAATGTTGAACAGTAAGTAAACAAGAGGAAACAAGTCAGAAAACCATGGAACTGAACACTGAAAAACACTGAGTTTGTTGTGTGTGTGTGTGTGTGTCTGTGTGTGTCTGTGTGTGTGTGTGTGTGTGTGTGTGTGTGTGGGTGTGTATGGAGAGTGGGTGGGTGGGTGTGGGGCTGAAGAGGTGGGTGGATAGGTGGGTCGCTATGTATGTGTGCGTGTGCTCCAGCAATCAATGTGTGAAGCGAGTATATTTTAGAACAATATTAGCACTCAGGTAGCGTTTGCGCACACTAAAAATCTGTTCAGCCTGTAACATGCGGTTTTAAATAAAATGCAGCTACGCACAGAGGTCCATTGTGGACTTTAATTATCATATGGCAGAGAAACAGATTTACACTGGAAAAAAATTAGTTCCAATTTTGGCCAGCAGCTGCAAATCTAGCGCTATGATGCCCGGTAGACATATAGAAATGTTTCCATATATAATCCATTAGAAACGGAATATGGATGGAAAAGGACGAACAACTGAGGAAGGCATAGTGCTGATTTTAATTTAACCTCCACTTATACATTCTTTTCAATATGATAACCAGAGACATCGACGAGATGCTGTACAAGCGGCCAAAATTGGAAATAATTTTTTCCCGGCGTTAAACGGTTCCGCGTTAACGGGATAGCCAGTCCACCAAGTTTCGCTGACACGATAATTTCAACACTCACTGGACCACCCGGTATTATGGTCATTTTTAGAACATATTCAGCTAGGTAACGTTTCTGCACGCGAAGAGATCGGGGAGGACTTGTTTCACTTAGCAGTCCCTGTCGGGATCACAGTTGTATGAAGTACAGGCTTGACTCAACGTCAACACCGAATGGACTATGTATTACCACAAGGCAAAAATCATGAAGCGCGTGTAATGAATCCTGTTGTTCTGCAGCAGAAAAATCTTCAGAGAACTGTTGTCGGCTAACTTCGCCGAAGATGCCCTAATAGTGGAACGGGCAGAGCTGTGCCTCGGGCAGTCTAACCGGTTTAATTTACAGCGCGTTAACCGTGTAATTCCTCATTCACGAGGCACGCAGCCATTCTTTTGCGTGTGCCGCCCTGTATTTTAATTATAAACGACAGTGCTTTTTGCACACTGGTTTGAATTACGTCGTAAATAATTTTACGGAGGTTCATGTGGTCATACAGTGTCATTTCAGAGCCGAAATGGCTCCAGGGAAGGGCAGATAAAATCTATCGTTTTATTGATGTCGTAAACACAATCTCTGCTGTTTCAGTGCCACTACATTCCGTAATGTGAAATGTAATTTGCTCTCCTGTAATATGGCCAGATTGGTGCGCTAAAAGGTTCATTCATTTCGCTCAGGTACTTCTTTTTGTTTGCCTGTATTAGAAAATACAAGGACATATCTTCTACGCTGTTCTATATTGTGATCAGCGAATTCTGGACTCACTGCTGGGAATCAACATTCTGCCATTTGTGTTATTAGCTGTCTGCTGGATGGTCGACGTAATATTTGTGGGAGCAAATAAAATTTCGTGGAACAAATATTAGGTTGTAGCCAAGTAGTTCTTAATACTGCCCTCTCAGAGATGTGAGCTTCTTCTTCTTCTTCTTTTTCTTCTTCTTCTTCTTCTTCTGCGCGAAATTCGTTTCCCTATTATCCTCTCTTAGAGAAAACCAGCTGAGTACCCAGGGTTGCTCAGGTATGTATTTATTCCATTTTTGTAGCCCACTTCCTCTTCCCCCTCTCTTTTTCCATATTCTCCACCCTCTTCTCTGTCCATCTCATTCTCCCCCATCTCTCTGTCCACCTCCTCCACCACCACTGTCTATCTCCACCTGTTCCTCTCTCTGTACATCTGCTACCGCTCCATCTCTCTGTCCATCTGCTCCTTCTCATTCACTCTCTCCACCTCCTCCTGCCCCCTCTGTCCAACTGCTTCTTCCCCTTCTATCCATGTCTTCATTCCCACTCTCCCTGCGCTTCCACCTTCTCTTCATTCCCTTTCTCCCCTCCTTCCTGTCTATCTGTTCATTTCCTTCACTTCTCTTGCTCTGTCTACCTCCTCCTTTCCCTCTCTCGATCCATCTCCTCTTTCTCCATCTCTCTGTTTATCTTCTCTTCCTGTTCACTGTTTATTTCCTCCTTCCTGTCTCTTTGCTCATCTCCTCCTCCACCCTCTCTCAGTCCCTCTGCCCCTGCCCTCCCTCTCCTTGTCCATATCTTCCTCTTTCCTTCCTCTATCTATCTCCTCCTCGCCTGTCTCTCTGTCCTCCTCTATTCTTCTCTGTCCATTTTCACTCTCCCCTTATGTGTGTCCATCTTCTCCTCCGATGTGTGTGTCCTCCTTCCTATTTGTCCATGTCCTCTTCCCTTCCCCCTGTTGTCTCCCCATCTCTCCCTCTGCACTTTACTCTCCATATTACGACACAATAGGAGATTACTCGTTCTTATGCCCATAGTATTTCATTCCAGAAAATAGTATGCGCACCTCGTTTGGTTGCAATCGATCCAGGGGCTTGGAGGGAGCCTTTAATCCACGCTTTTGCCTGAGTACGCTCATGTCACGTATGTTCTAGCAGCACAGGTAGAGTATCCCGTATGAAATCATGATAACGTGCTCCACTGAGCGTAGGTGGACGAAACTAAAATGAGCTCTAATATGGAGCTTAAGCGTTTCTGGACACATGTCCACATAACATCTTTTCTTTATTTGTGTGTGAGGAATGTTTCCTGAAAGTTTGGCCGTAACTTTTTGTAACACCATATATACAGGGCGAGTCCCCTAACGTTACGCTGGATATATTTCGTAAACCACATCAAATACTGACGAACCGATTCCACAGACCGAACGTGACGAGAGGGGCTAGTGTAATTGTTTAATACAAACCATACAAAAATGCACGGAAGTATGTTTTTTATAACAAACCTACGCTTTTTTAAATGGAACCACGTTAGTTTTGTTAGCACATCTGAACATATAAACAAATACGTAATCAGTGCCGTTTGTTGCATTGTGAAATGTTAATTACATCCGGAGATATTGTAACCTAAAGTTGACGCTTGAGTACCACTCCTCCGCTGTTCGATCGTGTGTATAGGTGAGCAACATACATCGCGTTTCTACAGAATGATCTGCCAACGTTGCTCGAAAATGTCCCACTGGAAACACGTCGACGTATGTGGTATGAGCATGATGGTGAACCTACACATCCTGCAATTAACACTAGGCTGACCCCTGACAGGATGTTCGACGGGCGTTTCATAGGACGTGGAGGACGCATAAATTGGCCAGCCCGTTCTCCTGATCTTACACCTCTGGACTTCTTTCTGTGGTGTACGTTAAAGGAGAATGTGTACCGTGATGTGCCTACAACCCAAAAGGATATGAAACAGCGTATTGTGGCAGCCTGCGGCGACATTACACCAGATGTACTGTGGCGTGTACGACATTCATTACGCCAGAGATTGCAATTGTGTGCAGCAAATGATGGCCACCACATTGAACAACTATTGGCCTGACATGTCGGGACAAACTCTATTCCACTCCGTAATTGAAAACGGAAACCACGTGTGTACGTGTACCTCACCGCTCATGGTAACGTACATGTGCGTCAGTGAAAAAGACCAATAAAAGGGTGTTAGCATGTGGACGTAATGTGCTGTTCCAGTCTCTTCTGTACCTAAGGTCCATCACCGTTCCCGTTGGATCCCTACGTAATTCGGTGCTCTCCGATACACACGACCGAACAGCGGAGGAATGGTACTCAAGCGTCAACTTTAGGTTACAATATCTCCGGATGTAATTAACATTTTACAATGCAACAAACGGCACTGATTACGTATTTGTTTATATGTTCAGATGTGCTAACAAAACTAACGGGGTTCCATTTAAAAAAAACGTAGGTTTGTGTTAAAAAACATACTTCAGTGCATTTTTGTATGGTTTGTATTAAACAATTACAGTAGCCCCTCTCCTCACGTTCGGTCTGTGGAATCGGTTCGTCAGTATTTGATGTGGTTTACGAAATATACCCAGCGGTAACGTTAGGTGACTCACCCTATATATATATATATATATATATATATATATATATATATATATATATATATATATATATAATTTTTGACATCTAGTTTGGCAAATTTTCTTTTTCTGATGGACACACGTCCAGATCGTCCGCTCATATTAACATATCAAAACTCTGGCATCTCTCTCCCCACAGCCACCACTGCTGGCGGCTCACCTCCAACTGCACAGCGCTACGCGCTGTTTACATTCAACTGCCTAACACTACAATAGCGAATATTCCAACAATGAGTCCAACCAGCCACAGACTGCACACAGCACAGTCAGTGATTTTCATACAGAGCGCCACGTGCGTTACCAACACAAAAATCTAAAAGCCTACTTACAAATGTTAGTTCTTAAACTCAATTCTAGTTTGCATTTAGCCATCATACGTACTCACGCTGTATCTATGTTTACCAAGAACGCCTTTGTCGGTTATTTTACAATAGTGTTTTTTTGGGTACTTACGTATAGACCGTGCTATGAAATATCATTCTCATACCTGAAGTCACTTTTGACGCTGCAGATTCTCTTCTACACGGACTAGCAACGTAAGCCCTTCATTTTATACTGAAGAACAATATTTATCCGTAGGCTTAACGATTCGTCGTAATCTGTCTTCAATACATTTTCCGCCGCTGCGGTTGTAGCAGATACAGTTCTGTATACTACATCGACATGATTACTCTGCAATTAACACTTAACTGCCTGGCAGATGGTTCTTCGAACAACCGTAAGACCGTTTCTCTACTGTTCCAGCCTCTAAGAGCACGTGGGAAAAACGATCATACAAATCGTTCTGTAAGAGCTCTCATTTCTCTTATTATATTATGATGAGCGTTTCATCCTATTTAGGTTGCTGACAGTTAAATATTTTCATGTTCAGGGGAGAAATTTGGTGATGGAAATTTGGTGAAAAGATCTCGCCTCAAATCGAAACGCCTTTTTTTAAAAAAAAGAAAAAAAAAAGAAAAGACTGCCATCCCAACTCGCTTATCATGTCCGTGGCACACTCTCCCCTATTTCGCGATAATACAAAACAGCTGCCCTTCTTTGAAATTTTTCGGTGTCCTCTGCTTGTCCTACCTGTTAAGGTGACCATACAGTATAGGAATACTTTAGCAGAGGATGACCAACTGTAGTGTAGGCAGTGTCTTTAGAGAAACTGTTGAATTTTCTAAGTGTTCTGTCAATGAAACGAAGTCTTTGGCTAACCTTCCCCACAAAATTACCTACTCAATCCTTGTACCTTAAGTTATACGTAATTGTAATCCCTACGTATTTAGTTGAGTTAACAGCCTTTAAATTTATTGGATTAATCGGATACTTGAAATTTAACGGATTTCTTTTTGTACTTATGTGGATGAACTTACACTTCTCCTCATTGACAGGCAACTGCCACTTTTCGCACCATTCGGATATCGGGTCTAAGTCGTTTTGCAATTGGTTTTAATCATCTCATGACTATACCTGACAGTAATTGACAGTATCATCTGCAGACTACATAAGAGGGTTTCTCAGATTATCTCCGAAATTGCTTATGTACATTAGATACAGCAGAGGACCTAAACACTTCGTTCGGGACCATCGGTATCACTTCTCTTCTACTCGATGAGTTTCTGTCGATTACTGCGAATTGTAAACTTTCTCACAGGAAATGACGGATGCAGTCGCACAACTGAGATGGTACTTCATTGGTACGGAATGTAATTAGAAGTCGTATGCAAATCTAAAACTATGAAATCAGTTTGACATCCCTTGCTGATAGTATTCTCTACTTCATGAGAATAAAGAGCTGGTTGTCTTTCGCAAGAGCGATATTTTCTGAATATGTGTTGGCTGTTCGTTAATAAATCGTTTAATTCGAGGTAATTCATATTGTTCGAGCTTAGTATAAGTAGGGCAACAGGGGCAAATTTCTTAGTGTGGGCTGCCTTCATTCAGGGGCAAGTAGGCACTCAGGGGCAAACCTATTGTTCCCATTTGATTGAAAGGTCCTTAACCTATTGTACTGCTGAGAGGATTAAGACCCCCTGGGTAAGTCTTCCTTTTGATTGAGCGGTCCTTAACCTATTGTTCCCTCACTGCTCCCCCTCATCCACCTCCCCATCCAACTCCTTCTTCCCCCACAACCGACTGGGAGCTCCACTCTCCGATAAAAGCACACTTTTCATATCAATTTGATTGACTAATTAATTAAATCAATCAACTAATTAAATCCACTGTCTGAAAAACCACCAGCACTCCCCCTCCCCACCCTCTCCCAGAAATAAGCGGGAAAATGACTCAGCTGATCGGCCATTTGTAGGGAAAGCGATTCTAGTGTATGGAATATTGTTTAAACAATTTATAAAATATGGTTTATTTATTTATTTTAAGGAATTTGGTGGGAAATCGATTGTGGCATATGGAATACTGCATAAACACTTCAGATGATGTGTGGAATATTGTTTATTTAAACAATTTATGGCAAATTATGCAGGGTGTGGAATATAGTTTGTTTATTTATGTAAAGAATTTGTTGATTGGCTGCATATCGAGTACTTTTATACAGTTTAGACAATGTGTGGGATATTGTTTACCTAAAAAATTTGTGGGATAGAAGGTGATACAAGAATATGTACACAATTCCGATGCTTTTTCATTCCGATTGCACATGCTATACATTGTTTCAATAAACAATATTCATCAAATTGTCTAAATTGTTTAAACACTATTCCATATACAGCAATCGATTTTCCATCAAATTCCTTAAAATAAATAAATAAACCATATTTTCTAATTTGTTTAATCAATATTCCATACAGTTAAATCACTTTCCCTCCAAATGGCCAATCAACTGAGTCATTTTCCAGCCAACTTCCGGAAATGGGTGAGCTGCAGTGTTTTCCAGACAGTGGATTTAATTAATTGATTGATTTAATCAATTAGTCAATAAAAGTGTTAAAAATGTTGTTTTATCAGCAAGGGTAGTTCCCAAAGCGATGGGGGAAGAGGAGGTGGATGAGGAGGAGGAGGAGGAGGAGGAGGAGGAGGAGGGGGAGGGGTGGAGGAACAATAGATTAAGGACCTGTCAATAAAAGGTAAGGATTACCCCCAGTGGTCATAATCTGTCAGTCAAAAGGATAGATTTTTCCCAGGGGGTCTTAATCCTCTTAGCATAACAATAGGGTAAGAACCTGTTAATCAAAGGAGAACAATAGGATTGCCCCTGAGTGCATACTTGCCCCTAAATGTAGGCAACCTTCACTAAACAATTGTGCTGATACCCCTAGTGACCCACTGCAAGTATACGCTCCAAAATTCTACTGCAATTCGATATAGTGATATGGGTCTGTAATTCAGTGGATTACTCTCATTTCTCTTCTTGAGTGTTGGTGGGACCTGTGCAACTTTCTAGTCTTTTATCACATGAGCTGTTGTATGTGTTTGCTAACTTTGGGGTCTTGCAAAATGTGCCCTCAAAGGAACCTTATTGCTGTGCTGGCTGTACCAGTAGACTTACTTTTGTTAAGCGCTTTAAGCTGCTTCTCTACAATGAGGAAATCTGCTTCTAAGTTACTCGTATTGACAGTTGCCCCCAATTCGAATTCTGGAATACTTACTTCGTCTTCTTTGGTGAATGACCTTCTCAAAACTGTTTTCACCACTAACATCTTAAAGAGCGTAGCCGTGGAAGTGTAATAAGGGTAGTTGTCATAAGATCACAAATCGGAAGTCGACGGCAGCCATTTCACTTTCCCAAAACGTTAGAGTGTGGAGGATGTCTTTCGATAAAAAAAATTCAAATTGTACCATTAATGTGTGTGCTAGTCGTTCTAATTATAGACTAAGGCGTAAAGGAATCACATTTCGTTTGTAATTGGACTCATTCAAGCGATGTTTTCCACTATACACATGAATCCTGATTGCGCTGATTACTTTTACCTTAGTGGTTCCATTTCTGTCATTCGACTTTGTATTTCGTATTAATTCACTCTAAAAGTTCTTTCAGTTGCCACTCTCAGAAACAAATGGTAAAAAATAGAAAATTATCCTTTCAGAATATTCGAGAAGAGGACACAGACGGCGCATCAAATCGCTCTGAGCACTATCCGACTTAACTACTGAGGTCATCAGTCGCCTAGAACTTAGAACTAATTAAACCTAACTAACCTAAGGACATCACACACATCCATGCCCGAGGCAGGATTCGAACCTGTGACCGTAGCGGTCGCTCGGCTCCAGACTGTGGCGCCTAGAACCGCAAGGCCACTTCGGCCGGCGACGGCGCATCAGTTTCGACAGTCCCTATTAAGTAAAGTGCTGGATTATGAAAACAGTCTTGTCACGTGACACATTTCTCTTGTTACTTTTTAGAATTGGATAACAAACACGAAGTTACTTTAACAAGACCAAATGCCTCGTAATACGGGACAAAATATGCCTTTAGGACCAGAGAAATATCTGGAAATGCCTTCGTGACGTGATGTGACTCACGAAAGCACTAACATTTATTATTAGAAACTTCTGAACGCGTGACCATGATAGAAGTTCAGAAAAAGTAGCAATCGTGAACAGTAGTCTGCTTATGTTTTTTTTACAGCATCAATGTGACGGCGTCGGCTGCAACACAACGGACAACTCCGATCAAAATTTGAGTCATAAATTTTGTTACCGTAAGTTGATTCTTACAAAGAAGAAGATAGCAACCAGACACTATTAATAATGCTATTTATTTAAGTAAATAGCGCCGTAACCGGTTTCGAACTGACGAGTTCATCATCAGATGACTGTTCACAAGATGCACTTACATAACCATCAGTTTTCGATTTTTATTCTCCCACTGTAGCGAAATATTCTTGGAGTCTTGTTGCCCTACAAGAGAAAACAATGTTAGAATCGTCCTATGTAAACATAACTAATCTCCAAACAATGTAATACAGAGTAAAGAAAAATCCGAGGTTAAGTAGTTATAGTACTTACATCGAGAATTCCTCAAAATTATGTTGCAAACTTGTAGGAATTGTATTTTTGAATACAGTGCAATATTTCAAAAATACAAAAAAATACAACGACAAAGGACATATAACTATGAATAAATAACAGGCAGTGAGTTGAAGCGCAATACTTCTGAAAATAAATAGAGTAAAATATTCAAATATTATTTTTAATGTTATTGCGTGACTTTACCACTGTGAACTATACACA